>NW_027441811.1:0-300000 GCF_048569485.1 Anomaloglossus baeobatrachus | reverse complement strand
AATTTTGTGTTTACATTTTTAGACTATCTGATGTGGTTTTTTTCAGCTGTATTTTCTTTGCTTCTGCTTCTTCTGCTGTTTTCTAGTGCCTTCTGTATGTTGTTATGAAGGCAACTCAAGGATCAGCAGAGGGTTCATGAATACCGTTTCCCAGAAAATGCGACCTGCACAGAAAATAAGCCCTAGCATGATTTTATGGGATTTTTTGGAGAATGGTTGAAATATAAGCCCTACTCCATAAATAAGCCCTAGTTGCAGCCAGGGCCAACGTTGGAAGGAGTCAAACTACGTGATTTCTCAGGATCCCCACTCTCTTAGTGACCCCATCAGTTTTATTCTAAGGTTGATTGTTTGAGGACCTTTGATGACTTCAAAGTCATGTGACATGATGTAACCAAAGGTCTCTTAAGGGTGCTTTAAACGCTGCGACATCGCTAACGATATATCGTCGGGGTCATGATGTTTGTGACGCACATCCGGCGTCTTTAGTGACATCGCAGCGTGTGACAGCTAGGATCGGCGATTAACGATCGCAAAAATCGTTGATCGTTGACACGTCGCTCCTAATCATAATGTCGTTGTAGGTGCATGCCGCTGGTTGTTCGTCGTTCCTGCGGCATCACACATCGCTATGTGTGACACCGCAGGAACGACGAACATCTCCTTACCTGCGTCCACCGGCAATGAGGAAGGAAGGAGGTGGGCGGCATGTTACGACCGCTCATCTTTTCTCCTCCTCTTTTATTGGGCGGCCGTTTAGTGACGCCACTGTGACGCCGAACGCACCTCCCTCTTGAAGGAGGGATTGTTTGGCGGCCACAGCGACGTCGCTGCACAGGTATGTGCGTGTGACGCTGCCGTAGCGATATTGTTCGCTATGGCAGCGATCACCGCATGTCGCATGAACGACGGGGGCGGGTGCTATCGCTCGCGACATCGCTAGCAATCACTAGCGATGTCGCAGCGTGTAAAGCACCCTTTAGGCTATGTTCACACATCAGTTTTTTTGCATCAGGCACAATCCTATGCAACGGATGTGGCGAAAAAACCGGATCCGTTGCATAAGTTTTTCCATGCAGCCCTTCCATTTTTTGACAGATGCGGTTTGATACTGACTATGCGCAGTTCAAAAACATTTCATCCGGCGTCCATAGGCTTGCATTGTAAATCGCGTCGCATCGCATCCGGCGCGATGTTTTTTTTTCTCCGCAGACAAAAGATGCTGCATGCAACGTTCCACACGGCCGCCGCATCGACTAAATATGCCGCATCCGGCAAAAACGGACGGAACGCAAGGCCATGCGGCACAATCCGGCGCTAATGCAAGTCTATAAGGAAAAAACGCATGTGGCGGCAATAAAAAGGATTCGTTTTTTCTGCAAAGCGCCGGATTGTGCCTGATTGCAAAAAACTGATGTGTGAAAGCAGCGATAATTGGAGTCTAAAAGAACTGAACAGAAGACAGGCTGTCATACAGCACTGGTATTAGGGGAAAGGGAGAGCAAGCTAAGCAGTTGCACAGGGCCCCCATTCTCCTAGGGCCCGTGTTTATTTGCCGATTATAGGACCACTTAAGAACCTTTTCAACATCACATCATGTGACCAAAGGTCTCTTAATTGCACGAGTCTAAAGCTGAAGAGGAGACAGGCTGGTGTGTGGGTGTTCACACCAATTTTAACCAGCTTTGCCAAAATTGTCATTGCTTGGCCAGAAGAAGGGTGTGATGCCACCGCTTCTCTACTTCATAAACAACTGCGGCGTTCCCTATGCCAGAAATTTCACTCTAGTCCCTGACGTCATTTTGTAGTGTACGGTCTTGATGATTTGGAGCTCTAATGTTTATCTGCACAGACCACAAGACCCTGCTACCTGCTTTGGTTACATAGCCTAAGGATAGGTCATCAGCGTTACAGTCCCAGAGAACCCCGTTAAATATCCGGCATTTTTGACAGCAACCTCACAACTCCAGTCGACACCTTGTGACTCGATTGCGGGATACTGAAGGGTTACTAAGTTCCCTATCGCTGCTGTATTGATACTCTTTGGATGTTCAAAATATAAAATTAATTACAACAATCCATAAACGTTCAAGAAAAGTTGATGATAAAAGATGTGTTTTTTCCCTACTCCTCCCTGATCAATTCGCGCAGCAGTAGGAACTACAGAATGGAGCAAATACAGGGGAATTGTCACATAGGAGCTAATATTTTTTATTACATGTGGCTTTAACTATTTTATTTTTGCCTTAAAAAAATCTCTTTGAAATTGTCTTTGTTGTGGATCAATGTCACAAGGAAATTTTTGCAGGCATCGTCAACTGTCATGGCGGCATCAGGATCTGTAGAAACTACAGATTCTGGCACTCTGCTTGTTAACTTCTTTGATGTCTGTGATAAACACACTAAGTCTATCTAGTCTAGCAAGGTTATTCTCTGCTGGGTTGCTTGTTAATGTCTTTGATCACATGCTGTAGGGGAGTCCATGTTATTTGCTCCCCTCCTGTATATGCCATTAATTCCAGCTATAGTTTACCTATACAGGTGTGGTGAAGTGTTTTGATACAAATTAACTGGTGGTTGTTGTGCATTATTTCTGTGAACAGTTGTGGTGTTAATCTTTTCTGTCTTTTTGTTGCTGCCTTACTGCTCTTGCTTTTCTCCTTAGTCTCTCACTCTTTATTTTGTGAGTTTGAAGTGTGTCTGAATTTTGGTTTTCCTGTCTGTTTTAATCTGTGTTTCCATCATACCCCTGCCCCTTCATTCCCTAGGGAGATAACAGATTAGATCTAGTCAGGAGAATAGTAAGGCACAAGACTCTGGCATCTCCTCCTTCAAGGGTAATCAAGAGGTTAGGGATAGCCTAGGGTCTTCTAGCATGAGGGACAGTATAGTAGCCCTCTGTCCCTTGTTATCATGCAGTCACATTGTGACAATCACTCAGATTATTTATTGCAGCACATTTAAGAGAAGTGGTACTACTGGAGAGATATCTTGGATATAGGAATGGGAGGTCTGAATTAACAAAGATGTAACTCTTATGTGGGCTTTATACGAGACGACCGATCGTGCGATGCATCGTCGAGGTCACGGTTTTCGTGACGCACATCCGGCATCGTACACTATGTCGTCTCGTGTGACACCTCCTAGTGACGCAGTATCGCTCACAAATCGTGAGTCGTGTACTTGTCGCTAGGTTTCATAAAATTGTTTATTAAACATGGCGCTGCTTGTGCATCGTTCCCGTGGCAGCACACGTTGCTCCGTGTGACACCCACGGGAACGATGAACTTAGCTTACCTGCGTCCCGCGGCACCCGCCGGCTATGCGGAAAGAAGGAGGTGGGCGGGATGTTTACGTCCTGCTCATCTCCGCCCCTCCTCTTCTATTGGCCGGCCGCTGTGTGACGTCGCTGTGACGCCGTACGTCCCTCCCCCTTCAGGAAGAGGATGTTCGCCGCCCACAGCGACGTCGCACAGCACGTAAGTACGTGTGACAGCGCATTAATGACTTTGTGCGATACGGGCAGCAATTTGCCCGTGACGCACAAACGATGGGAGCGGGTACGATCGCTCGTGAAATCGCACGATCGGTCGTCTTGTGTAAAGCAGGCATTAGGCTATGTGCGCACTTTGTGTCGAGGTAGTTGCAGTTCATAAAGCATCCTCTGGCAGAAAGGACAATGCTTTTGGCTTTAAAAATGCATGTAAAGCGCAAAGAAAGTAGCCTATGCGCACCTTGCGGTTTTCATGAGTTTTTAGTGCTTTTCCGGTGCTTTTAGAAACGCTGCCGTTTTATATTCAATTGAATGGATGGGAAATGCAGCCAAAATGGCAAAAACAATTGACATGTTGCTTCTTTAAGCGCTGAGTTTTTGCCCAAATTTCTGCAAATTAAATGCAGCGTTTTGAACAGCAAAGTGCGCACAAGAAAGCACACTTTGCTGTCCCATTGACTTTGCTTGAAAAGCATACCGCAAGCATTTTGGCATGAAAACTCTGCAGTTGGAAAAGCAGGTAAAAAAGCAAAGTGCACACATGGCTTTAGATCTCAAAATTGGAAAACAGATTTGGAATAATTTTTTCCCTAATTTAATTTCTGCTGTTATGGTTTAAAAAAATGTACTTTCAAAATAATATTATTAAATAATAACATTGTGTTTATTTTTAGCAGATGACTGTATTGGGAGTTCAGATGGACCTCTAATATCTTCAGAATTTAAAACAGATGATCAAAGTATCACACATGATACATATGACGAGCATGCTGGTGTCCCAGATATACCTCCAGTCCTTCCTAGGAAAGATCTATCATCTGATCTTTTCAAGCAAGTTCAAAATTCCGATCATGAAAAAACTCACACAGGGGAGAAGCCATTTTCATGCTCAGAATGCAGTAAATCTTTTACTCAGAAATCAAATCTTGTTATACATTACAGAATTCACACAGGGGAGAAGCACTATTTGTGTTCAAAATGTGGGAAATGTTTTATTCGGAAATCAGTACTTGTTAGACATCAGAAAATTCACACAGGGGAGAAGCCATTTTCATGTTCAGAATGTGGTAAATGTTTTATCCAGAAATCACATCTTATTACACATCAGAAAAATCACACAGGGGAAAAGCCATTTTCATGTTCAGAATGTGGGAAATGTTTTATTTGGAAATCAGAACTTGCTACACATCAGAAAATTCACATAGGGGAGAAGCCATTTTCATGTTCAGAATGTGGGAAATGTTTTATCCAGAAATCACATCTTGATACACATCAGAAAATTCACATAGGGGAGAAGCCATTTTCATGTTCAGAATGTGGGAAATGTTTTATTGGGAAATCAGGACTTGTTAGACATCAGAAAATTCACACAGGGGAAAAGCCATTTTCATGTTCAGAATGTGGGAAATGTTTTATTCGGAAATCAGAACTTGTTAGACATCATAAAATTCACACAGGGGAGAAGCCATTTTCATGTTCAGAATGTGGGAAATGTTTTATCCAGAAATCACATCTTGATACACATCAGAAAATTCACATAGGGGAGAAAGCATTTTCATGTTTAGAATGTGGGAAATGTTTTATTCGGAAATCGGAACTTGTTTCACATCAAAGATCTTACACAGGGGAAAAGCCATTTTCATGTTCAGAATGTGGGAAATGTTTTATTGGGAAATCAGGACTTGTTAGACATCAGAAAATTCACACAGGGGAAAAGCCATTTTCATGTTCAGAATGTGGGAAATGTTTTATTCGGAAATCAGAACTTGTTAGACATCAGAAAATTCACACAGGGGAAAAGCCATTTTCATGTTCAGAATGTGAAAAATATTTTATTCGGAAATCAGACCTTGTTTCACATCAAAGATCTCACACAGGGGAGAAGCCATTTTCATGTTCAGAATGTGGGAAATGTTTTATTCAGAGATCACATCTTGTTAGTCATCAGAAAATTCACACAGGGGAGAAGCCATATTTGTGTTCAAAATGTGGGAAATTTTTTATTCAGAGATCACATCTTGTTAGACATCAGAAAATTCACACAGGGGAGAAGCCATTTTCATGTTCAGAAGGTGAAAAATGTTTATTCGGAGAATAACACTTGCTAACCATGAAAACATTAACTCTAGTAAGAGTCCATTTTCATGCTCAGAGTGTAGGAAATGTTTTATCAGAAATCAGAACTTGTTTCACATCAAATATCTCACGCAAGGGAGAAGCCTTTTTTATGTTCAGAGTGTGGGAAATGTTTTAATTGGAAATCACAATTTGTTGTGCATCAAAGATCTCACACAGGGGAGAAGCCATTTTCATGCCCAGAATGTGGTAAATGTTTTATTAGGAAATCAAGTCTTGTTTACTATCAAAAAAATCACACAAAATAAACCATTTTTATGTTCTGAATGTGGAAAATGTAATTTTTAGAAATGAGATCTTGTTAAACATGTGAAGAAGCCGCACAGGGAAGGAACCTTTTTCAAGTTGTGCATAATTGAAATGTTTAACTGTTAAATCAAGTCTTGCCGACATCAGAAAACCAACAGAGCGGAGCAGCCATCCTTGCTTTCAGAATTTGGCAAATGTTTTTAAGATTAATCAGGTCCTGTTGTCAGATGAGTCACACGGGAGAAGCCATCATGTTGTACCATAATTCAAAGGGTTTTATCCAAAAATCAGCTACAATTGCTCAAGTAAGAATTGGTGAGGGAAATAACTATTTTCTTTCTTTTTAAACTTAACGTATTTTTCAGACCATAAGACACACCTATGTTTTGAAGGAGGAAAATGGGGAAAAAATTGAAGCAAAAAATGCGGTCATGACACACTTATGTTGGAATCTGCTGCTGACGCTGTTACGACTTTCTCTTTAAATGACGACTTTCTCTTTAAACAGTGCTTATCACAAATCTGTGGCTGCCTTATTTATTTACTAAAGCAATAGAGAGCCGCAGATTAGTGAATTTTTTAAATATAATTCAGTATCAAAACTTTTGGAAGTGTCCCTAATGTCACACGAAAGGAACTTCCAGGTTGTGAGATGCCACAAGCTTCAGCGATCACTGGCAGTGAAAGAGTGAGCTGAACGACCCCAGCTCTGCGGCAACCTTCTCAAGCAGTTCCCTAAAATCTTAAAAAAGTAAGTGACCGCGCTGGATTAGTTGAGAGAGCAATTTCTCTTGTTTAGAGCAGCTGCAGAGATTTGTGGGATCCCACTCTGCACACTGAGATCCCACAAGATGGAAATTCGGTTTCAACTTTGCTAGTAAGTTGGGTATTTTGAGAGCCTTTAGGAACATTTGTAAAATGTTTTGATACTGGAATATATTTATATAATTGACTAATCTCAGGTTACCCATTGTTTTATTTACCAAAAAGTGAAACCCAAGAGTGGAGATAGGAACTCTTAAATATATCACACTGGGCGGCACGGTGGCTCACATTAAAACACTGCAGTCTTGCAGCGCTAGGGTCCTGGGTTCACATCCCACCAGGGACACTATCTGCAAGGAGTTTGTATGTTCTCCCCGTGTTTGCGTGGGTTTCCTCCGGGTACTCCGGTTTCCTCCCACACTCCAAAGACATACATATAGGGACTCTAGATTGTGAGCCCCAATGGGGACAGTATTGCCAATGTATGTAAAGCGCTGTGGAATTAATAGCGCTATATAAATGAATAAAATTATTAATATTATTACATTGTATATAATTGCTTTTCAAAACTTGTTTTGTTAATAAATGCTTGTAAAATATATATTCCTCATGTCTATCTTTCTCTATTGTTTAGATGTGATGATTTTGCCTCAGAACCTCTGAAGTTGAGACAGAGCTGTAGGCATTTCGCACAAAAATAGTGAGGGGATGTCACAGAGGTGTCATGGCCGGCGGCCAATCCAGTGGCATTGAGTGTTAAGGGGGTATTTCATGCAGCAATATCGCTTGCGATATCGCTAGCGAGCGTACCCGCCCCCGTTGTTTGTGCGTCACGGGCAAATCGCTGCCCATGGCGCACAATATCGTTAGGAGCCGTCACACGGACTTACCTGCCTAGCGACATCGCTATTGCCGGTGAACCGCCTCCTTTCTAAGGGGGCGGTTCATGCGGCGTCACTAAGCGGCCGCCCAATAGAAGCGGAGGGGCGGAGATGAACGGCTGTAACATCCCGCCCACCTCCTTCCTTCCTCATTCCCGGCGGCCGTAGGTCAGCTGTAATTCGTCGTTCCCGAGGTGTCACACATAGCGATGTGTGCTGCCTCAGGAACGACGAACAACCTGCGCCCTCAACAATCAACGGTTTTATGAAAAGGAACGACGTGTCAACAATGGACGATTTGGTGCATTGATTTATCTTAGTGCAATAAACTGGGATGATGTACTAAGTAATAAAAGTACACAAAGCAAATGGGAGACTTTTATGAGCATCCTGAATAGGGCTTGTGCAGAAAATATACCCTATGGGAACAAACATGCTAGAAATAGGAGGAAACCCATATGGCTAAATAGAGCTGCAAGGGAAGCAATAAAAGAAAAACAGAAAGCCTTAAAAGAATTAAAGAGGGTAGGTAGTGATGAGGCATTATATAATTATAGAAAATTAAATAAAATATGTAAAAAGCAAATTAAGTTAGCCAAGTTTGAGACAGAGAGACTCATTGCGAGAGAAAGTAAAAATAATCCTAAAATATTCTTTAACTACATAAACAGTAAAAAACTGAAAAGCGATAGTGTTGTCCCCCTTAAAAATAGTCTTGGTGAAATGGTGGAAGGGGATGAGGGTAAAGCCAACCTGCTGAATGACTTTTTTTCTACGGTTTTTATACAAGAAAATGCCATGGCAGATGACATGACCAGTGATACCATAAATTCACCCTTGAATATTACCTGCTTAACCCAGCAGGAAGTACACCGTCGCCTCGAAATCATTAAGGTTGACAAATCTCCGGGCCCGGATGGCATACACCCCAGAGTACTACAGGAATTGAGTTCTGTGATAGATAGACCATTATTTTTAATCTTCTCAGATTCCTTAATAACAGGGTCGGTACCGCAGGACTGGCGCATAGCAAATGTGGTGCCAATATTCAAAAAGGGGACAAAAACTGAGCCGGGAAATTATAGGCCGGTAAGTTTAACCTCTACGGTTGGTAATCCTTGAGGGTTTCTTGAGAGATGCTATACTGGAGTATCTCAAGAAAAATAACCTTATGACAGAGTATCAACATGGGTTTATGCGGGATCGATCCTGTCAAACTAATTTGATCAGCTTCTATGAAGAGGTAAGTTCAAGCCTGGACCAGGGAAATGCAGTGGATGTTGTGTATATGGACTTTTTAAAAGCTTTTGATACGGTGCCACACAAAAGGTTGGTACATAAAATGAGAATAATGGGGATAGGGGAAAATATGTGTAACTGGGTTAAAAACTGGCTCAGTGATAGGAAACAAAGGGCGGTTATTAATGGTACGTACTCGGACTGGGTCTCAGTTCATAGTGGGGTACCACAGGGGTCAGTATTGGGCCTGCTTCTTTTCAACATATTTATAAATGACCTTGTTGGGGGCATGCGGAGTAGAATTTCAATATTTGCAGATGATACTAAACTCTGCAGGGTAATCAATACAGAGGAGGATAATTTTATATTACAGGGAGATTTATGTAAATTGGAGGATTGGGCTGAGAAGTGGCAATTGAAGTTTAATGTAGATAAATGTAAGGTCACGCACTTGGGTAGAGGAAATAACATTTATGATTATGTACTTAATTGTAGAACACTGGGTAAAACAGACACAGAAAAAGACTTGGGTGGATGGTAAACTTCACTTTAGTGGACAGTGTCAGGCAACTGCTGCCAGGGCTAATAAAATAATGGGATGTATTAAAAGAGGTATAAGTGTTCATGAAAAAAATATAGTTCTACCTCTGTACAAGTCACTAGTGCGACCGCACTTAGAATACTGTGTACAATTCTGGTCACCGATGTATAAGAAGGACATAGCTGAACTGGAGAGGGTGCAGAGAAGAGCGACCAAGATTATTAGAGGAATGGGTGGGCTGCAATACCAAGACAGGTTATTAAACTTGGGGTTATTTAGTTTGGAAAAATGAAGGCTTAGGGGGGATCTGATCACAATGTATAAATATATGAGGGGACAGTACAGAGACCTTTCCAAAGATCTTTTTACACCTAGGCCTGTGACTGGAACACGGGGGCATCTGCTACGACTTGAGGAAAGAAGGTTTAATCATAATCACAGACGAGGATTCTTTACTGTACGAGCAGTGAGACTGTGGAACTCTCTGCCGCATGATGTTGTAATGACTGATTCACTACTAACATTTAAGCAGAGCCTGCACGCCTTTCTTGAAAAATTTAATATTACCAGTTATGTATATTAGATTTTATGACAGGGTATTGATCCAGGGAACTAGTCTGATTGCCGGATGTGGAGTGGGGAAGGAAATTTTTTCCCCATTGGAACTTGTTTGCCACATTGGGGTTTTTGTTTTGCCTTCCTCTGGATCAACATGTTAGGCTACAGGTTGAACTAGATGGACTTAGAGTCTCCCTTCAACCTTAAAAACTATGATACTATGATACTATGGTGACTATTTTCTACCGTTAACAGTCGTTCGTGCGTGTCACACACAACAACGTCGCTAACTATGCCGGATGTGCGTCACGGAATCCGTGACCCCGGCGATATATTGTTAGATACGTCGTTGCGTGTAACGGGGCCTTTAGAAAATCCCAGAGATTGACAGCATGTGTTATCTGACAGTTCTCTGTTTCTGCAGCAGCGACCTCTATGACCCTGGCAACCTGTCAGGTTTTTCCTCTCTGTTGCCATCCTCTGATTTCCTTTATAAACCTCACCCTGGGTTTTTTTGGCTGCGGTTTATAGTTGTTCCTGGCTGTGGTCTGCAGCGGTCGTCTCTTGTTTTTCCAGATACTTCTGTGGTACCGGCTCCTAAGATAAGTGTTTGACTTTTGCTATGTACCTGGGCTCAGGTGGTAGCATTTGTGTTTCCCCTGTATTGTTTCCTTTTGTCTCCATTAGCATTAGTGGTCTTGACAAAAAGCTCATACCCGCTATCCTTACTTAGGGCTCAGATCAGAGTTTGCCTAGGGTGAGGTATTCCTGCACAGTGACAGGTGCAGAATCTGTATAGGGTTGGTGAGGGCAGTGAGGGTGAGCTGCAGGTTATTATCAGGGGTCACCACTTCCCCCCTTTCCCTAGTTATAGAGCATGCCCTTCCCCTTCCCTTTGTATTGTACTATACAGCCGGTATAGCTTCACCAGCTATAACATGGGAGAACTGAATCCTAGATATGTAGAAGCTGTTAAGACACTCTGGATACAGTTTATCAAAGCTTTTATGCCAAAACGTGGCACAAAAATTGACACTTTGAAAAGTCACAAAAATTTGGATCAATTCATTGTTGTGCCAAATTTTGGCGGCTTTTGGCATTTCACTCCAAAATTGGCAGAGCTTGGGTGGAGAGTGTGACAGCACAGCTCCTTACATTCTTGATGAGCTTTGGTGTTCCCTATGCCAGAAATCTCACTTCAGTCCCTGAAGGGAGCAATTTTTCTAGCATGGCACAAGGAGGCACATGCCGCTCGTCAAATGCTCCAGATTCATTAAGAGGGATGTGTCGCGGGCGGAGGAGGGGACGCCGTGCTCTCCCACTGCTCGGTGGTGGCTCGAGCGGTGGGCCGGATCCCGGGGACTCGAGCGGCGTTCCTCGCCCGTGAGTGAAAAAGGGGATTGATTGTGGGGATTTGATATTGTTCGTGACGCCACCCACGGTTGTGGTGATATTGGTAACACCACCACTGCTCTAGACTGGGATCCCGGGAGCGATGACAGGGAGCAGCGTTGTTGGTAATTCTCCCCTCCGTGGGTAGGGGGTTGGTTGTCCCGGGGCCCGGTGATGGGGTAGGTAGGGAGGGATGGCAGGCGGGTTGCGGGGCCTGATGAGGTGCAGGGTCGCAGGGGCAGTGCTGTGCCGCACGGCACGGAGGTACTCACTCAGCCCAATGATGATGACACAGTTCACGGTAAAACAAGCGGCTGGATGGACAGGTCTCTCGGACGGCTGCGGTGTTGTTGTTCCCTGCAGGTTAGTGATGACTGTCTCTCCCTGCACCTATGTTCTATGTTGATTCCGATGGGTTCCCACCGGTAACCCGCTCCCCGACCTGGATATGGGCCGGAGGAGCCCCTTTTGCCCGCAGGCGCTGGCCCTGGGAAACGGTTGCCCTTGGCAGTGGCGGTGTCTCCCCGTCACGGTTGGACGGTTGCCTTCTGTCGGGACTTGACTGTTTGGAAACCCGGAGGTCCCCTTCACTAACGGATTCGGCAACTTCACGGCGACTTCTAGCCTTGCCGGGGTCCGAAAAGCCCCTGCCACTGGTGCTGGCTTCTCCTTGTGTACCGGTCCGGTACCGCCGGGCCACCGCCCGTCCACGGTCCTTACGGCAAACTCCGATAGGCCACTCCTGCAGACGGTCACCACCGTCTGCCAACCTTGCTGCTCTGTCCGGGCCACACACCCGGACCAACTTCAGGCTCTTTAGCTGTCACTTTACTCTTTCCACTTTCACTGTCAAAACTGAACTCTTTCCTCTCCAAACTCTATCTCTCTACTTCACCTCCTTCCACTTCCTCCTCCAAACTAGACTGCCTGTCTTTCCTGCCTCCAGGACTGTGAACTCCTCGGTGGGCGGAGACCAACCGCCTGGCTCCGCCCCCTGGTGTGGACATCAGCCCCTGGAGGAAGGCAACAAGGGTTTTGTGTCTGACCTTGATGTGCCTGCAGGGAGTGTGGGGTGTGTAGGTGTTGTGCTCTGTGGCCCCTGGCTTGTCCAGGGCGACACATTGCACCATTTTATGAATCAGGAGTGGCCCGCGCATAAATTGTGCCCTTTATGTTATGAGAATGATCCCTATTAGAAACGATAATTGTTGTAATAAAAAATGAAAGGATTTTAGGTCTGATATCAAAAGGGATTATTTTTTGTGGGGCTATCCACAAATACAAATGAGTGGACGCATTGAAGTTCGGGTTCGGCTTTTTGAGATGGACTTTAGGTAAAGTTCAGTTCAGGAACGGGACTTGATCTGAACCCCATTGGAAGTCACTGATTGGGCAGTTGGGTCTTCGCCCACATCCAGCCCTAAACGGAGCATTTCCAGGGGAGTGAAGTTGGGGTTTACACTTACATCCTATAACAATGTTTTTACCTCCAGTGAAAGCCATTCAAACACTGCAAGCGGCTCACACTGTGCTTAGTACCGAGCGTACCCGAGCACACCGATGCTAGATTGAGTGGTTAGGATACATACAGCTTCCAAACTCTGCACTTGAACACTGATTTTTTTTTTTTAGTTTTTTTATAAAGGTTATGTTCAGTACAAACTTTACTATTTAGATTCACTCATCTCCTCCCACAAACCTTTATTACAGTT
Source organism: Anomaloglossus baeobatrachus (assembly GCF_048569485.1). Classification (NCBI taxonomy): domain Eukaryota; kingdom Metazoa; phylum Chordata; class Amphibia; order Anura; family Aromobatidae; genus Anomaloglossus; species Anomaloglossus baeobatrachus. Next base: position 287,034 of record NW_027441811.1, on the reverse strand, counting down.
TGGTCTATGGGTGTAGAAGAGACCAGAATTAAAATGGGTCTATCTCTTGGTGAAGAGCAAGTAACATTTATGATACCTATGCTGGGGTTTTGGGAATTTAATGTGATTCTGTCGCTAAGTGTTTACCACTTAATTAAAAAACAGAATAATATAAAGATCGTGTCAAGCTAGGTACGGAGAAATACCAAGCGAAAGGGAAGAGAAAACCTGTGTCTAGGGAAGGAGGAGACAGTGACCCCTGACAAAGCCTACCACTGGGCCCTGGGTTCCCTCGTCGCCCTTGATAGCTTCCACACTTATGTGCCAAGCCAGATACCTGACCCTAGGCTGACTCTGATCTGGGCCCTAAACAGGAACAAATGGGATGAGCTCTTCGTCAACCTCACAATGCACTAAAGGATACACAGGGATAACAAACAAGGGAAAACAACAAACAACTTATCTCTATACGACACAGTAAGAAGTTCAGTAAAGAGCAACAACGATCCTACTGATGAGTGCAAGTCACCTGCTTGCATCCAGAGCTTGTGAAGGAACTGAATATCACCAGCACAAGTTCAAGGAAAATGAGAGTATTTAAACCCAAGGGGAAATACAGATGATTAGTAGTTGAAGGGAAGAGGATCTCCACTGGGTCCTAAAGAAAAAAGGATGAAAACCAAGCAGAGGAGATACCTAGTACACTGAATACTGACAGCAGGAATAATAGAAAGTCAGTGAGCATTTTGCACAGCCAAAACACTGAGACCTTCTATTGCCGGACACCACAGGACTATCTCCATAAGCTCTGTATAACCCCGCCCCCACCTCTGAATGGCAGCTTTCTTTCTATGGTCATTGTGCACAGCTGCCAATTAGTGGTGTGGGTGGGTTTATACACAGAGAAGCTTTTCGAAAACTGGTAGATCTTAAGCAGATAAAACTGATTTTTATCAAAAGTTCAGCAAGCTGCCAAGTAAGTGACCCATTAATAATAATAAAGTTTATTTTTATAGCACCAACATATTCTGCAGAACTTTACAATCAGGTGGGGGCTTGTATAGACAAAAACAAAACAAAATCGCACATAGTTCAGCAGCTACATTAGGAATGAGGGCTCTGCTCGACAGCTTAAAATCTATGGGGAAAAAGGGGGACACAAGAGGTAAAGCACGCTTGAAGTATCTGTCCGGCCATCATTATGCTAATTTATTGATTTCATATAAAGATGAATGAGAAGGTCATTAGACAGTAACCTTTTAGGTGCACTTACATGCTATTGGTTGTATGGAGGACGTGAGGACAGAAATAGGGGAGGTGGTTATGAATAGCATTTAGAAGCTGGGACAGGGGAGAGTTAGGTTGGTAAGTTATGATGATAAGCTTGTCTAAAGAGATGTGTTTTTAATGCACGCATAAAAACTTGGGGGCTGTATATTAGTCACATTCTTTGGGGTAGTGCATTTGAGAAAACTGATGCGGCATGGGAAAAGTCTTTGAGACAGAGGTGTGAGGTTCGTATTATGAAGGTTGTTAGTCCAAGATCAATTGCGGAACAGAGGGGGCGGGTAAGATGATAGACAGAGATGAGGGATGAGATATATGGTGGTGCAGAGCTGTGGAGAGCTTTGTGGGTGAGAGATATGAGTTTGAATTGTATTCTGTAGCAGAAAGGCAGCCAGTGTAGTGACTGGCACAAAGTGGAGGCATCAGTGAAGCAGCTGGACAGGAATATGACCCTGGCTGCTGCATTTAAGATGGATTGGAGAGGAGAAAGTTTGATCAGAGGGAGACCAATCAGTAAAGAGTTCCAATAGTCCAGACAAGAATGAATAAGTGCAACAGTAAAGCGGGCTTTACACGAGACGACTGATCGTGCGATGCATCGTCGGGGGTCACGGTTTTTGTGACACACATCCGGCATCGTACACGACGTCGTCTCGTGTAACACCTCCTAGCGACGCAGTATCGCTCACAAATCGTGAGTCATGTACTCGTCGCTAGGTTTCATAAAATTGTTTAATTAAATGGCGGCGGTTGTTCATTGTTTCCGTGGCATCACACGTTGCTCCGTGTGACACCACGGGAACGATGAACAGCAGCTTTACCTGCCTCCCGCGGCACCCGACGGCTTAATGGAAGGAAGGAGGTGGGCGGGATGTTTACATCCCGCTCATCTCCGCCCCTCCGCTTCTATTGGCCGGCTGCTGTGTGACGTCGCTGTGACGCCAAACGTCCCTCCCACTCCAGGAAGTGGACGTTCGTCGTCCCCAGTGAGATCGTCCGGAAGGTAAGTACGTGTGACGGGGGTTAAACGAGTTTGTGCGCCACGGGCAACTAATTGCCCGTGACGCAAAAACGACGGGGGCGGGTACGATCGCTCGTGCTATCGCACAATCGGTCGTCTCGTGTAAAGCAGGCTTTAGGATTTTTGCAGTTTCGAAGGTGAGAAATGGTTGGATTCTGGAGATGTTTTTAAAATACAAGTCACATGTGCGAGTGAGTGATTGTATATGGGGAATGAAGGAAAGTTCTGAGTCAAATATAACCCCAAGACAGCAAGCGTGCCACTTGGGAGTAATGATTAAATCATCAAAGGTAATTGAGATGTCGGGTGTAGGTTGGTTGGTAGAGGGAGGAAACACAAGAAACTCAGTTTTGGAGAGATTCAGTTTCAGATAGAGGGAGGACATGCTTTGAGAGACAGCAGACAGACAATCCCTGGTATTTCATGATAAAGCAGGGGTGATATTTGAAGATGATGTGTATAATTGGTTGTCATCAGCATAGAGATGATCCTGAAACCAAATCTGCTGATGGTTTGTCCAATAGGGGGCGTTGTATAAAGAGAAGAGGAGTAGACCCAAGACTGAGCCTTGAGGAACCCCAAAAGTGAGGGGGAGAGGAGCGGAGTAAGAGCCGGCAAAGGAAACAGTGAAGGAGCGGTCTGAGAGATAGGAGGAGAACAAGACATGAAACAAAAAGAAAAAGAGTATACTCAACAGGGATCACCAATGAGTCATTACATAGAAAAATACAAAAAAAATTTATTGTGTTGACATATCAAGAACACACATTTGTCTGGCTCAGAGAGCAATCAAGACACACAACAAATCGACATTAAAAACACTAAAAAAAAAAATCACGGTTTATGTCCCCAAACACGCCGTCCCCCAACAGAATACAAGTGTGGTATATAGGACAAAAATAAGTGCCTTTTATCAATAACTCACATCATCACCCACATATAAAGGTAGTTTTTTGAATTACTAGACAATGTGTATGATAGTTTTATGCGAATAAGCCCAAACAGGGAAGGACATACACACAACCCCCTAGTATCCGTTGCCTACTCAGTAACATGTTATTGTATATAGACCTGGTATCAGCTACCCATTAGAGTGGGAAAATAGGTACCTTAGTAATAAATAGATAAGTACAAGTACCACCACTGTATATTGAGACAGGGGGCGACTCAAGTAGTGTATTAGAAGGACCACAATGTCACATGGTCACCTGTAACAATATACAGTCATGGCCAAAAGTTTTGAGAATGACACCAAAATTATATTTTCACATGATCTGTTGCCCTCTGGTTTTTAATTGTGTTTATCTGATGTTTACATCACATACAGAAATATAATTGCAATCATATTATGAGTACCAAAAGGTTATATTGACAGTTAGAATGAGTTAATGCAGCAAGAAAATATTTGCAGTGTTGACCCTTCTTCTTCAGGACCTCTGCAATTCTCCCTGGCATGCTCTCAATCAACTTCTGGACCAAATACTGACTGATAGCTGTCCATTCTTGCATAAGCAATGCTTGCATTTTGCCAGAATTTGTTGGTTTTTGTTTGTCCACCCGTCTCTTGATGATTGCCCACAAGTTCTCAATGGGATTAAGATCTGGGGAGTTTCCAGGCCATGGACCCAAAATCTCTATGTTTTGTTCCATGAGCCATTTATTGATCACCTTTGCTTTATGGCAAGGTTTATGGCAAGGTGCTCCATCATGCTGGAAAAGGCATTGTTGGGCGCCAAACTGCTCTTGGACAGTTGGGAGAAGTTGCTCTTGGAGGACATTCTGGTACCATTCTTTATTCATGGCTGTGTTTTTAGGCAAGACTGTGAGTGAGCCGATTCCCTTGGCTGAGAAGCAACCCCACACATGAATCGTTTCAGGATGCTTAACAGTTGGCATGAGACAAGACTGCTGGTAGCGCTCACCTCTTCTTCTCCTAATAAGCTGTTTTCCAGATGTACCAAACAATCGAAAAGGGGATTCATCTGAGAAAATGACTTTACCCCAGTCCTCAGCAGTCCACTCCCTGTACCTTTTGCAGAATATCAGTTGGTCCCTGATGTTTTTTCTGGAGAGAAGTGGATTCTTTGCTGCCCTCCTTGAAACCAGGTCTTGCTCAAGGAGTCTCCGCCTCACAGTCCGTGCAGAAGAACTCACACCAGCCTGCTGCCATTGCTGAGCTAGCTCGGCACTGCTGGTAGTCCGATCCCGCAGCTGAAACAGTTTTAAGATACGGTCCTGGCGTTTGCTGCTCCTTCTTGGGCGCCCTGGAGCCTTTTTGGCAACAATGGAAGCTCTCTCCTTGAAGTTCTTGATGATGCGATAGATTGTTGACTGAGGTGCAATCTTTGTAGCTGCGATACTCTTCCCTGTTAGGCCATTTTTGTGCAGAGCAATGATGGCTGCACGTGTTTCTTTAGAGATAACCATGGTTAACTGAAGAGAAACAATGATACCAAGCACCAGCCTCCTTTTAAAGTGTCCAGTGGTGTCATTCTTACTTAATCATGACTGATTGAACGCCAGCCCTTGACTTTGCAAGTAATTGCTGTTCACTCTTTATGACATTCTGGAGTATATGCAAATTGCCATTAGAAAAACTTAAGCAGTAGACTTTGTAAAAATTAATATTTGTAGCATTCTCAAAACTTTTGGCCATGACTGTAGGGTTAGAAACCAATTCTCATGACTGAGTAATCAAAAAGTACCTATTGATCACATACTACAGTAAAGGGTTAAATATGAAATTCACTACTGATTATAGTCTGCTAGTTTAGAAAAAAAAATCTTTTGAGAAACCAACAGTTTCTAAGGTTTTGTGAAGGATCCAGACCCGTAACAAACAGTATGCTCACTGCTAAGCAGCTGGAGATGGAAAGTGAGAACTGATACTCATGTGGCGCCCTGGACAAGCCAGAGGCCACAGAGAACAACACCAACACACCCCACACTCCCGCTCAGGCACACCGAAGTCAGACAAAAAACCTTGTTGCCTTCCTCCAGGGGCTGATGATCACACCAGGGGGTGGGGCCAGGCGGTTGGTCCCCGCCCGCCGAGGAGTTCACAGTCCTGGAGGCGGGAAAAGGTTCAGTTTAGCTCGGGCAGAGCTCGATATTAGTTGTGGAGGTGAAAGTGGAAGGAGGAAAGTGGCAGTCGAGCAGCCTGAAGTTGGTCCGGGTGTGTGGCCCGGACGGATCAGCAAGGTTGGCAGACGGTGGTGACCGTCTGCAGGAGTGGCCTATTGGAGTTTACCGCAAGGACCGTGGACGGGCAGTGGCCCGGCGGTACCGGACCGGTACACGAAGAGAAGTCAGCACCATCTGGCAGGGGCTTGCGGACCCCGGCAAGGCTAGGAGTCGCCGTGAATTTGCCAAATCCGTTAGCGAAGGGAACCTCCTGGGTTTCCCAGCAACCAAGTCCCGACAGAAGGCAACAGTCCAACCGTGAAAGGGAAACACAGCCACCGCCAAGGCTACCGTTCCCAGGGCCAGCGTCTGCGGGCAAAAGGCGCTCCTCCGGCACATATCCAAGCCGGGGAGCGGGTTACCGGTGGGAACCCATTGGAACCATTACACTACATAGGTGCAGGGAAAGGCAGTCACCATCAACCTGCCGGGAGAAAACAACACCGCAGCCGTCTGTGGGACCCGTCCATCCAGCCGTGTGTTTTACCGAGAACTGTGTCCTCATCATTGGCTGAGTGAGTACCACCGTGCCGCGCGGCACAGCGCTGCCCCCGCGACCCTGCACCTCACCAGGCCCCGCAACCCGCCTGTCATTCATCCATCCCTACCCCATCACCGGGCCCCGGGACAACCAACCCCTACCCACGGAGGGGAGAACTAACAACAAAGCTGCTCCTTGTCACCGCTCCCGGGATTCCCGTCTAGAGCAGCGGTGGTGTCACCAATATCACCACGACCGTGGGTGGCGTCACGGACAATATCCCTAAACCACAAACATTCCCCCTTTTCACTCACGGGCAAGGAACGCCGCTCGAGTCCCCGGGATCCGGCCCACCGCTCAAGCCACCACCGAGCAGTAGTAGCAGCAGCAGCCGGACCCGAGCAGTGGGAGAGCACAGCGTCCCCTCCCCGCCCGCGACAACTTGGCGTCACGAACAGGATCTTACCGCTCTGCCGTTCGGTAGAGGTGCGCCTTGTGACCGCCGGAGGTGTCCGGCCGAAAATTTCGAGAAGCCGCCATTTTGGGCGCGAAGAATTCCCGCTCGAGCATCTCCTTGAGCAGTGGAGGCGCGAGAGCCAAAACCCCGCCCCTGTAGAGGAGGAGCCTGAAAGAAACTGAGGGGGACGAGATGGCGGCCGGCCGCATGTAGCCCGCGGCTATACAAGTAAGGACGCCGGGACCCCGCGATCCGCTGACCCCTGCAAGGGATGTCTGTTCCACCCAGCTATGCGGAGGCTCCAGAGTCGGTGCCCGGAACCGCGGCGTGGCTGAGGGCCCAAACGGCAGGGATCTGCCGACACTATCGACGTCAGATATGTAGACTGATGGAACGGTGGACCGCGGAGGTGGAGGAGGTAGCTGCGGTCGCTCGGATGTATGGAATGGAAGCTATGATGGAGGAGCGGGTGAGGGACCCGGTCTACCCCTGGCCCCCATCTTCCCTGCCTGTGCACCGTGCTACTGCTGGTCCGTCCGACGTATGCCCCGCTGTCACAGTGAACCCGGAGGTTGCGGCAGCTGGCGGCGACCCGCCTGGCGCAGGTACAGATGATAGTGACTCCAGGCCTGATACCAAGCCCGTTTCGGAGGAGGACGAAGGAGTCGTCGCACTGCATGGCATGGAGGCCACTTACATCCCCCGGAGCGGAAACAACGGGTATCGGGCGGCCCTTCCTCGTCGCGCCTGCTATGCGCTGGAGGGGCTGGTGCCTGTGTTCTTCCACCCAGAGCCGGGTGCGGAGAACGCAGAGGAGTCTGAGTGATGGCAGCGGAGTCCCGTTGCAATTGTCCCCCGTTGGGACTACCTGTGTTGACAGTGCTGTTTAAAGTTTTGAAAATGATAAGTGAGTGATACCGAAGAAAGTTACCTGATTGACAAACTGTGATTAGAACCGGTCGTTGCCGGCAACTGGTCCCCGTTGGGACCCCTTTTTCAAATTATGCGTAGAAACTACTACGAACAAGCCCGAGAACTAGCAGGGCAACCACAAACTTGTGGCTTGTAAACAAAAATGTTTTTGTTGGCTTTCACCGTGCCGCCTCCGGAGAGGCAGATTGGAGGAAGGGCCCGCAGTGGAGCAGGCTGGGGCCCAGCCACCACCGGAACCGGTGGCAATCCTCTGGGGGATTTCAGGGGTTCCCCATGGACATGGGTCCCCTGGAAAGGACAGAACCCGCTCGGGCAACTTGTGCTGGACTGGGGTCAAGGGGTGCTGCCTGTTTGCTTAGGGGCAGCATCAGGGCCAGGTTGCTTGGGTGGGAGAGAGCGGAAGCCGTAACCGTTTAGTAACGTTTAAGTAAGAGTACCTCCCGATGTGGGAAGATGTTATTTTACTTGTAATCACTGTTTACCGTTATCTTTTTCAGTTCGTGAAAAATAAAACCGGTGATGGACGGGCAGCCCGCGGACGGTCTGCATTTAACTAAGGGGGAATGTGGCGCCCTGAACAAGCCAGGGGCCACAGAGAACAACACCAACACACCCCACACTCCCGGTCAGGCACACCGAAGTCAGACAAAAACCCTTGTTGCCTTCCTCCAGGACCTGATGATCACACCAGGGGGTGGGGCCAGGCGGTTGGTCCCCGCCCGCCGAGGAGTTCACAGTCCTGGAGGCGGGAAAAGGTTCAGTTTAGCTCGGGCAGAGCTCGAGATTAGTTGTGGAGGTGAAAGTGGAAGGAGGAAAGTGGCAGTCGAGCAGCCTGAAGTTGGTCCGGGTGTGTGGCCCGAACGGATCAGCAAGGTTGGCAGACGGTGGTGACCGTCTGCAGGAGTGGCCTATCGGAGTTTACCGCAAGGACCGTGGACGGGCGGTGGCCCAGCGGTACCGGACCGGTACACGAAGAGAAGTCAGCACCATCTGGCAGGGGCTTGCGGACCTTGGCAAGGCTAGGAGTAGCCGTGAATTTGCCAAATCCATTAGCGAAGGAAACCTCCTGGGTTTCCCAGCAACCAAGTCCCGACAGAAGGCAACAGTCCAACCGTGAGAGGGAAACACAGCCACCGCCAAGGCTACCGTTCCAAGGGCCAGCGCCTGCGGGCAAAAGGGGCTCCTCCGGCCCATATCCAAGCCGGGGAGCGGGTTACCGGTGGGAACCCATTGGAACCATTACACTACTTAGGTGCAGGGAAAGGCAGTCACCATCAACCTGCCGGGAGAAAACAACACCGCAGCCGTCTGTGGGACCCGTCCATCCAGCCGTGTGTTTTACCGAGAACTGTGTCCTCATCATTGGCTGAGTGAGTACCACCGTGCCGTGCGGCACAGCGCTGCCCCCGCACCTCACCAGGCCCCGCAACCCGCCTGTCATTCATCCATCCCTACCCCATCACCGGACCCCGGGACAACCAGCTTCCTACCCACGGAGGGGAGAACTAACAACAAAGCTGCTCCTTGTCACCGCTCCCGGGATTCCCGTCTAGAGCAGCGGTGGTGTTACCAATATCACCACAACCGTGGGTGGCGTCACGGACAATAACCAAATCCCCACAATCAAATCCCCTTTTCACTCACAGGCGAGGAACGCCGCTCGAGTCCCCGGGATCCGGCCCACCGCTCGAGCCACCACCGAGCAGTAGTAGCAGCAGCAGCCGGACCCGAGCAGTGGGAGAGCGCAGCGTCCCCTCCCTGCCCGCGACACTCACAATAAGTGAAAATAGCAGGCCTGCCTGCGAAGGGGGGAAAAAAGTGGGGAGAGTAATGGTAACAGAATGGGGTTTGGACGGCGTGCACAGACCCCACGCGTATTGCCACTAAGCCGGTGGCTTCCCTGAGTGGTGGCTTCTATGGTGAGTATACTCTTTTTCTTTTTGTTTCATGTGGTTATATGTATACTGGGAGATCCCAATGGGTGGTGCCCTTCGTCTAACTTAATGAGGAGAACAAGGCAAGAGCGGTGTACTTGAGGCCAATAGAGCGGAGCATGGTGAAGAGGAGTCGGTGATTCATAGTGTCAAAAGCAGCTGAGAGATCCAAGAGAAACAATAAGGAATAGTGGCCGTTAGATTTTGCTATTAATAGATCATTGGAGACTTTGGTGAGGGCCGTTTCGGTGGAGTGTAAAGAGCGGAAACTAGATTGAAAGTGATCAAGAAGCGAGTTTTCAGATAGATAGTGGATTAGCCGAGAGTGGATCAAGCATTCCAGGAGCTTAGAGATAATGGGAAGATTAAAGACCGGTCTGTAGTTAGCAGCCCAGTTCTGATCGAGAGAAGGTTTTTTAAGTAGAGGGGTTATGATGGCATGTTTAAAATGATGAAGGAAAGGTACCTGATGAAAGAGAAAGGTTAAACATTTTAGTAGATAGGTAGTGACAGCTGGGGAGAGAGCCTGAAGGAGATGTGAGAGAATAGGGTCACTGGTGCAGGTTGTCGGATGAGAAGAAGCGAGGAGTCGGGTCACTTCTTCTTCTGTGACAGGCTTGAATATTGAAAGTGAGCTTAAGGCCTAAGCCACACGGCGAGAAAAACGGTGCGAGTGGAGTGCGATAAAACATTGCATTCCACTCGTACCAATTTTAGCCTGTTTGTCAGCACACGAGTGATTATTTTCTCAGCCCTAATCGGACAGAGAAAACAATCGCAGCATGCTACAATTGTAATGCGAGACTCTTTTCTTTTGCACCCATTTAAGTGTATGGGGTGAGAAAAAAATCGCACTGCACTCGCGGTACACCGGTGTACCACGAATGCAGTGCGAGAATTGCAATAGCCGGCTATGGAGGAGAGAGGAGAGAAATCCCTCCCTCCCCAGCACCTGCCCGCCCCTCCTCAGTGCCGGCCTGTACCCCGCAGCTGAGGTCCGCTCGCATAGTCAGACCTCAGTCGCAGGGACACTAGCATGATACTCGGCTCTGCTGTACTGCCAGTGTGAGCCGAGTGTCATGCTAGGGGATCGCAGTAATCCCTGTGTGGCCCCAGCCTCAGGTGCAGGAGAGGAGGGGATCCAGGCTCTGAGGGGATTTTTCAAAAATGTCCTGCTTTAGGGCTCAGGAGGGAGTGGAAGGTTTCAAAGAGTAATTTAGGATTGTTGGCTAGTAATGTGATGAGGGTGGTAAAGTAAACTTGCTTGGCCAGATGGAGAGCAGAGTTATAGGTTTTGAGCATAAACGTATAGTGGATGAAGTCTTCTGCTGGAAGTGATTTTCTCCACAGACGCTCTGCACACCTTGAACAGCGCTGGAGGAAATATGTTCAAAGCGTGTGCCAGGGTTGCCGCTGCCTGTGTTTTTTTTCTGCATGTAGCTGGTGCAGCTTCATCCAGGGCGCTCTGCAATGTCTTATTATAATGTGACACTGCAGAGTCTGCATATGAGAGGGAGGAGATGGGAGCCAAGGATGACTGCAGATTGTTCATAAGCAGCTGGGTATTGATGGCGCTTAGATTTCTGTATGGGCGATAAGTGGGGGAATCCCATGTGTCAAGATAGTTTTTGACAGAAAAGGAGAGAAGGTTGTGGTCAGAGAGTGGGTGAGAGGCATTAGCAAAGTTATGAAAAGTGCAGAGGCGGGAGAAGACCAGGTCCAGCATATTACCATCATCATGCGTAGGAGACTAAAGGCCGCTTTACACGCAACAACATCGCTAACAAGATGTTGTTGGGGTCACGGAATTCGTGACGCACATCCGGCCTCGTTAGCGACGTCGTTGCGTGTGAAACGCAGGAACGACTGTTAACGATCAAAATTACTTACCTAATCATTGATCGTTGATGCGTCGTTTAATCCCAATTATCGTTGCTGTTGCATGGCGCAGGTTGTTCGTCGTTCCTGCGGCAGCACACATCGCTATGTGTGACACTGCAGGAACGAGGAATATCACCGTACCTGCGGCCGCCGGCAATGAGGAAGGAAGGAGGTGGGCGGGATGTTCCACCCGCTCATCTCTGCCCCTCTGCTTCTATTGGACGGCTGCTTAGTGACATTGCTGTGACGCTGAACAAACCACCCCCTTAGAAAGGAGGCGGTTCGCCGGCCACAGCGATGTCGGTAGGTAGGAAGTATGTGTGACGGGTGTAAGCGATGTTGGTCGCCACGGGCAGCGATTTGCCCGTGACGCACAAACGACGGGGGCGGGTACGCTCGCTAGCGATATCGATACCGATATCGCTGCATGTAAAGAGCACTTTAGTGAGCTGAGTGAGGCCGAAGGAGGAGGTTAGAAAAAGAAAATGGGTGACAGATAAAGAGAGTGGGTCATCAATAGGGAAGGCACACTGGGATGAAAGGAGCAGACCAACACCTCCACCTGGTCTGCTCTCAGGTCTTCGGGTATGTGAGAATTGGAGCCCACCATATGAGAGCAGCAGCAGCGATGGTGTCAGAATGCTGGATCAAGGTTTCTGTAAGAGCAAGAAGGTTAAGGGAATTGGAGAGGAAGAAGTCTTGAATGTAGAGGAGTTTGTTGCATACTGACCGTGAATTGCAGAGTGCGCAATTAAAAGGGACTGGAGACGATGAGCGCTGGATATTGATAAGATCGGCAGGGTTTCTATATGTTGCGGGATGGGAGTTATATGTACTAAAGGACGGGGGTCCAGGGTTGGGGAAGATGTCACCAGCGGCTAGGAGGAGGAGGAGGAAGAGAAAGAGAGAGCAGATGGGTCAGCGATTTGTGTGAGCGTTGTGTGCGCTGGGTGGGGGTAGTGGATGGTTTAGAATGGTTGAAAAATATCAGTAAGGCCTCAATGTTGTACATGGGAGAGGGAAGGAGAGAGGGGCTGATATAGAGAGAAGGCACAGTATGTGTAGGAAGGGGAGGTGAGGTGAGGGAGGGCAGAAACTAATACATATAAGAAACAAAGAGATAAGACAAATGGATAGTGTAATAGAGCAGAACCAGAAAACTGCTGAGACCCCAACAAACCCATAACTGATCGTCCCATGTAATGAAGAATCAGACTCAGGTTTATAAATCAGAACTCTTATTTGGAGATTTAATAACCAAATCTCATCTTTTAGTGGATGGTGGTCGGTCACAGCCCAAAATATCAAAATAAAAGTACTGTAATAAATCACAGTAAGCCAGTACAAAGCGTTGCGCCACAGCCGGACTCCCGGCGCGGGTAGCTTTTGTACCAAAAACCAACAACGTTGCTGAATTGACCGCCAAGGAGGAGCAAAGTAGCAAACTGTGCTCCGACCCCCACCCAGAAAATAAGGCATGCTCAATACCAACCTGCAAACCAAAGAAATATATCCACTCTAAGTTATGTTAAATGTATACCAGCGAGAAACAGAAGCTCTGACTCGTATGCCTCAAATAAAACGTGGCACTCCAGCATGAAGTGTACCCAACGATCCTCTAATAGCCAACATGCATTCATCATGAGGAATGACCTCTGACTAAACCAATAAAAGCTCCTAAAGCAACGCGGAACTCATGATAGTGACAAGTTACACAGAAGAGGTAGAGGTTATTCACGGAAAAAACAAAATAACCTGTAAGAAAAAAAAAAAAGAAAAAACGTCCTGCGAGGTCCCCATTCTTTTGGCAAATTGGTCCTGAAAATGAACCTCCAAACACCCAAAAGCAAGTCCTTCTCCACCCGCAAAGTTTTCTGTTCTCAGAGCTGCTCCTGGTGAGCTGCCAAAGACTCCATAGCACAGATCTGACACCATCTGAAAAAGAGAAAATTGTTACCAAAGCAATACACTGGTCTAATATACCTGAGGAAACAATCAGCACATGAAGGCTCAGTGGTTTGACCTTGAAATTCGAATTCAAAAGATCAATTTCAAAACTTCCAGTATCATAAGTCATAACAAAGACAAACAGGACTTGTTTTCTTGTTTTGGAAAACAAAATTGTATTATTCCACTTCTCCTCCTGTGATCGGGACTCCGCATGTCTCCTAGTAGGCAGAGACGCTGAACCATACCTACAAGAAGTGAGCACATACCTACATACATACATACATACATACATACATACATACATACATATATGAGGGAAAACCCCAGCTGCCAACCGTTACCTAGACTGGCGTAAACTGGCATAAAATATATAAAACTATTGAAACCCTAGATTACGTTCGTTTTAAAAATTTATTTTTTTTTAATTTTTTTAAATTTTTGCCATGTTGTTTTTTTATATATAAGTTCTTACTATTTTTTAAAGCAACCACTTAACAGTGAACGTATGGAGAAACAGAGATTGCCGACAATATAACTCTCACCAGGTTTTACCATCACCTTACCATGCTCTAGCACCACCGAAGACATCACCAGCGTCATCGACTCTACTCAACAACTCCCACATGAGGGATGGAAGTAGATGCCCTCCACTCCGCATAGGGCCAAAGCTCGCAGAGTATAATGAAAGCAAGAAGGAGGGTAAGCAATGAAATTTCGTCAACTGAACCACAGTGGGCTCGGGATCAAGTGTGGACCATAACCTAATGGGCGATATCACAGACGGATAAGGGGGGAGGCCATGACAAATGGTTTAAGAATGTTAATGGACCAAAGTAAAAAACGAAAAAATCCGAAGTGTGGTATCAATGGGAAATAACACAGCAATGTAAGGTGAATTAACCAAACCCCTAGGCACCTGAGACTCCATAACGCACAGGACGGGGGACATTTAAAGGATAAACTATCGACCCAGGAATGGAATTAAGGCAATTATAGATTAAAAGAATCTATCATACCATCAGGACATCTGAACCTAAAGTGTTATATGATAATGTGTGATGGGGAAATCTAAGCTGTCCACGACTGGGACTGAACCCGGAGATCTGTCTGTAACCCACACACTTAACCCCTTCACGACCTTGGACGGATCTATCCGTCATGGATCGTGTCCCGTTAAGCCCCGCCACCTGCCGCGGGCAGGCGGCGGCGGTCGGCACACATATCAGTTGTTTTCAACAGCTGACATGTGTGCCTGCTAGCCGCGGGTGGAATCGCTTCCACCCGTGGCCATTAACCCCTTAAATCTTGCTGCCAAAGTCTGGCAGTAAGATCTAAATGCGCGCGGCCTTGGTTTTTACTTACCGCCGCCCCCACCGGAAGTCACGTGCATGATCACGTGACTATCGGTGGTTGCCATCGTAGCACAGGGTCATGTGATGACGCCTGCAGCTACGAAGTTTTACTTTCGTTTTTCCTCGGCCGGGAGCAGAGGGAAAAAGAAAGTGACTATTTCTGCTGTTTACAGCTGTATAGCTGTGATCAGCAGATAGATAATAGTAATCGGATTGCTGATCGCTATAGCCCCCTAGGGGGACTAGTAAAATAAAAAAAAAAAAAAGTTAAAAAAAAAAAGTTTTAAAAAATAAAAAAAAACAAACAAAAACCTAAAAGTTCAAATCACCCCCCTTTCACCCCATTGAAAATTACAGGGTTAAAAAATAAATAAATATACACATATTTGGTATCGCCGCGTTCAGAAATGCCCGATCTATCAAAATATAAAATCAATTAATCTGATTGGTAAACGGCGTAGTGGAAAAAAAATTCCAAACGCCAAAATTACATTTTTTGGTCGCCGCATGTTTTACGCAAAATGCAATAACAGGCGATCAAAATGTAGCATCTGTGCAAAAATGGTGCCATTAAAAATGTTAGCTCGAGATGCAAAAAATAAGCCATCACTGAGCCATAGATCCCGAAAAATGAGAACTCTACGTGTTTCGGAAAATGGCGCAAAACGTACGCCACTTTTATTGGACAAACTTGTGAATTTTTTTTAACCCCTTAGATACAAGTAAACCTATACATGTTTGGTGTCTACAAACTCGCACCGACCTGAGGCATCACATAGATACATCAGTTTTACCATAAAGTGAACACGGTGAATAAAACATCCCAAAAACTATTGTGCGATCACACTTTTTTTGCAGTTTTTCCACACTTGGAATTTTTTTGCTGTTTTCCAGTACACCATATGGTAAAACCTATGGTTTCATTTAAAAGTACAACTCGTCCCGCAAAAAAACAAGCCCTCATATGGCAAGATTGATGGAATAATAAAAAAGTTACGGCTCTCGGAAGAAAAGGAGCAAAAAACAAAAACGCAAAACGGAAAGTGCCCGGGGGCTGAAGGGGTTAACCATTGAGGCATACCTAAATCACGACAAAAGGCAAATTGTGGAAAGGAAAAAAATCGACAAGGGAAATCCCACCCAACGGGTGAGTTAATTACCGAAACAAACAAACAACCAATAACAAAGGGTGCAACTCCAAATAGGGGAACGCTGGATCAAACATGAAGGAACACGACGTGAGTAATAAACTTGGCAAGTATTAAATCATCAAGCTGTGTATTATAGAAAAATACCGTCACACAATTAATGACCATTCAAGGAAAGGACTAAAATGGCTCAATATAATAAGAGGAATAAAACAACCAAGAAAGGCGTGTCATAAATTAATGTCTGACTGCAAAGCGACCAAAATTGGTGACCGTGTGAATGAACCAATAAAACGAAAGGCAGACCCGATGTCTGATGATGACAGTGTGGATGAACCGGTAACACGAAAGGCATACTCGATGTCTGATGATGATGGTGGGGATGACCGGTAAAACACAATGTATGTTCCTGAAGCAAACCTGCAAGATGTGTTGGAATCGGATACATATAGATTATATTATATATATGCACAGCATATATATACACACACGCATTATATATATATATATATATACACACACGCATTATATATATATATATATATATATATATATACACTAGAAGGTGGCCCGATTCTACGCATCGGGTATTCTAGAATTTACGTATTGTGTAGGTAATGTATGATTTTTGTTATATATATAGATGTTGTTGTCTGTAGTTACCAAGTGTTTGTGTAGGGGCTGTACATGTTCTGGGTGTTGTCTGGGTGTGGCGGGGGGTGAGAGCGTTGTTGTATGTGTGTTGCGTGTGTTGCGTTGTTTGTGGAGCGCACTGTGTCTGTAGCGTTGTGTGTGTGTGTGTTGCGCGGTTTGTGTGGGTGTGGTGTGTTTTGGGGGGAGGTATGTTTTGTGCAATGTGTGTGTGTTGCGTGGTATGTGCGTATATTTATGTATGCCGCGGTGTTTGTGTGTTGGGTGTTGTGTGTGTGCAGCGTTGTCTGTGTGTGTGGGTGTCTGTGTAGGGCGGTGTTTGTGGTTCCCAGTGTGTGTGTGTGTGTGTGTGTGTGTTGGGGGGAGGTGTGCACCTCCCATCGTGCTCCATCCCCCATGCTGCGCACCCCCCATCGTGCTCCATCCGCCATGCTGCGCACTCCCAAACGTGCTCCATCCGCCATGCTGCGCACTCCCAAACGTGCTCCATCCACCATGCTGCGCACTCCCAAACGTGGTCCATCCGCCATGCTGCGCACTCCCAAACGTGCTCCATCCGCCATGCTGCGCACTCCCAAACGTGCTCCATCCGCCATGCTGCGCACTCCCAAACGTGCTCCATCCGCCATGCTGCGCACTTCCAAACGTGCTCCATCCGCCATGCTGCGCACTCCCAAACGTGCTCCATCCCCCATGCTGCGCACTCCCAAACGTGCTCCATCCCCCATGCTGCACACTCCCCATCGTGCTCCATCCCCCATGCTGCGCACCCCCCATTGTGCTCCATCCCCCATGCTGCACCAGCATCAGCCTCTCTGCCCCCAGCATCAGCCTCTCTGCCCCCAGCATCAGCCTCTCTCCTCCCAGCATCAGCCTCTCTGTCCCCAGCATCAGCCTCTCTGTCCCCAGCATCAGCCTCTCTGCCCCCAGCATCAGCCTCTCTGCCCCCAGCATCAGCCTCTCTCATCCCAGCATCAGCCTCTCTCCTCCCAGCATCAGCCTCTCTCCTCCCAGCATCAGCCTCTCTCCTCCCAGCATCAGCCTCTCTGTCCCCAGCATCAGCCTCTCTCCTCCCAGCCTCAGCCTCTCTTCTCTCAGCCTCCCCCCCAGCCTCCCTCCTCCCAGCCTCTCCCAGCATCAGCCTCCCCCTCCCAGCCTCCCCCAGCATCAGCCTCTCGCCTCCCAGCCTCCCCCAGCATCAGCCTCTCGCCTCCCAGCCTCCCCCAGAATCAGCCTCTCGCCTCCCAGCCTCCCCCAGCATCAGCCTCTCTCCTCCCAGCCTCCCCCAGCATTAGCCTCCCCCACCCAGCCTTCCCCAGGATCAGCCTCTCTACTCCCAGCCTCCCTCCTCTCAGCCTCCCCCAGCATCAGCCTCCCCGTCCCAGCCTCCCCCAGCATCAGCCTCTCTCCTCCCAGCCTCCCCCAGCATCAGCCTCTCTCCTCTCAGCCTCCCCCAGCATCAGCCTACCCCAGCATCAGCCTACACCCTCCCAGCCTCCCCCAGCATCAGCCTACCCCAGCATCAGTCTACCCCAGCATCAGCCTCTCTCCTCCCAGCCTCCCTCAGCATCAGCCTCTCTCCTCCCAGCCTTCCCCAGGATCAGCCTCTCTCCTCCCAGCCTCCCCCAGCACGCCGTGCTCCTCTGCCAACACTCACAGATCCGATCGCATACACTCACACACACACACACACTCACACATCAGAACACACTCACACACATCCGATCGCATACACTCACACACACACTGAAGATATCGCACATACGCGCTCATGTGGCGCCCCAGGACCTGGTCGCCACAACAGCATTGCCCTCCCAAAGGGTTAATGCTGAGCCTGGAGGTAGTTGGGAGGTCCATTGGCCAGCAAGTTTAACATCCAACGCAGTTCTCCCTCCGGCCAGCAGGGGGAGCTCTGAACCTGGGATTCCAGGGAGCATCCCTTAAGTCTGATCTGGGGGAGGAAGTAGTGGTCAGTCTGTAGAGAGCAGTAGAAGTGAACAGACGCCGAGTGAGCTGTCCTGTGGATCTGGGGCCTAGAGCTAGAGTAGCTTGGCCCAGAGAAGCAGGAGTAGCTGAGAGGCAGCGGAGAGACTCGGACATCGGAGTCTGTGGCCACCAGGGCTTAAACATATTCCTGGTAGCCGAATCCGAAGGGCAGGAGAGCTGCAAGCACCTGGCCCAAAAACATCCCAAAGGTACAGCTGCAGCATCAAGGCCCGGTGTGGACTCCAGCAGAGAAGCACCAGAGAGAGGGCCTGCGCAGCCTGCTACGGAGGGAAAGGGACGTACCATCAGTCCCAGCAGCAAAGAGGGCCATTGCTGGATTCAGAGAAGCAGGGTCCTATGATAACAAAGAAAAGTACAGGAGTAGGCCTCATACTCAGCTGGCCAGAAAGATCACCCCAAGTACTTCCAGGCCGACCGGATCCCCATCACCACCTGTAACGGTCTCCCAGGACTGGACTGTTTCCAAAGTAAAAGAGGAAAAGGTAAAGAGACTGTTGTTTGTGCCTGGTTCTTTCATTGCCTGTCGGCCCTGCACCGTGTTATCCACACAACACCATAGACTTTCACGAGCACTAACAGTGTCCCCGGGGCTCCGCTCCACCTGTGGGGAGCAGTACCACCATTGCTGCTATAACATCACCCCGGAGGCCTCACACAGCAGCGTCGGCTTAATAGCCGCAGACCACAGGTGGCGTCATGAACACAAACTGTATTCATCAAGCCACGTATTCTACTGACACCCACCAGGGCCACGGAGCCGGGCCCAGCCACCACTGACTACCACCGGACTAGTCCGGCCCGGCACCGGGTGTCCCATAGCCCTGGGGTGGGCGAGTCAACTTTGGCGTCACGAACAGGATTTCGTGCCCGGTCCCACCGGGTACTGTGCGCCTGCAGAAACTGTGCTTAAAAGACTGTGTTACTGTTTGCAAACTGCCGCCGCCATTAGCCCCGCTGAGCGCAGGAAGAAGGGGGGCGTGCCTGACAAAGAGCGCGAAGGGAGCGCGCCATCAGAGCAGAGCGCTGTTAACCCCGCGCGACCCAGAAGGGAATTTGAAAAGTGAACAGAGCCTGGTAAGGTTCACTAAGGGGGAGGAAGATGTCCGACTCAGAGGGAGAGCAGGTGGCTGCCATAGCCCGAGGCGCCGCAGCACCGGCCGAAGCAATCCCAGTCGCCGTCGCCTCAGCCCCCGCTGTAGCGCCGGTAATGCCGATCACAATGCCGTACATCCCGGGAGCAGAGTGGCTGCCGCAGTACTCCGGGGAGTCCCATACCTTGAGCGACTTCAGAGAAAGTCTGCACAGCTTGTTCCGGGTGTATCCGCTGACTGAGAGCCAGAAGGTGGGCATATTAATGGGGCAGCTAGCCGGCGCGGCCCAGCGTGAAGTGAAGTCCTGGCCTGATACAGATAAAGGGACAGCAACCCAGATACTGGCCAAGCTGAAGAGTACTTTTGACACCCGCACCGCAGCAGAAATAAAGATGAGATTCTTCGGGTGCAAACAACGGGCCACAGACAGCATCAGGGACTATGCCTTAAACTTGCAGGAGGCCCTGAAAGCAGTTAAACAGATGGACCCAGAGAGTGTACGTGAAGAGCACAAACTCCTAACTGAGCAGTTCATAGAGGGGCTCCTGTCAGATGCCCACAGGACCCAGCTGCGTATCATGGTCCTGTAGAACCCTGCTTTGGAGTTTGCAAAGTTTAAGGACCAGGCCATCCGGGTACTGAGAGAATCTACACCGAATGACCCAGTATCCCTCCGGCCTCTGGCTATCACGTACCCCGGGGTGGTGCCTGCAACACAAGCTGCTGCAGGGGCCGAGGCGCAGTCCCTGGAAAAGGATCCCACTGCAGAGCTCAGACAGCAGGTCCGGGAGCTGACCAAGACTGTAGCTGCCCTTGCCAAGACCGTGCAGTCTCTACAAGTGACCCCATCACCTGCAAGAATCGAGTTGGCCTCCAGCCCAGATGACGTCCCATGGATGCGACAGAGGAGGATTCCGCCGACCCGAGGCAGAGACACAGACCGGTATAATTCAACGGGACAACCGATCTGCCGCCGCTGCAGCCAGGCGGGCCACATTGCACGACACTGTCCTTTAAATGGGCCGAGCCTGGGGCCAGGAGCCGACCCCCAGGTGTAAGGAAGCCCGGCTCAACCCCCAGCCGCAGCAAGTATGTGGGAGGACGACCGGTCCTTCCTATTGTGCTGGATGGGATCCCTTTGAATGCCCTCCTGGATACGGGGTCCCAGGTAACAACCATCCCCTATAAACTGTACAAAAGATATTGGGCTGATTCAGACATTGACCATGGCCCAGATGATGATTTAACAATTGTGGCCAGTAATGGTCAGTCCTTACCTCAAATTGGGTACAAAGAAGTAACCATTAAAGTGGGGCGGGTAGAATTGCCATGTCAGGGGATGATAATTGTAGATATTGATCGCAAAGAATCTGACCCACTGCTAACCATTGGTACAAATGTGATAGAAAATTGTATTGCTGAAGTGATAATTTTGTTGCAACAGGCGTCTGAAACTGCCAGCTCCGGGCAGCAGCGTGCCCTACAGAGGGAGATCAGAGCCCTGATGAGGAGGCAGCAGGTAGAGCTGGCCGGAGGAGAAATTGGCAGTGTGAGGGTAAGTGACCCCCTCCCCATTGCAATACCCCCAAGAAGTGAAATGTTGATATGGTGTCGGGCAGCCATAGGCCTCAAGGGTCAGGATTACCATGCCTTGGTAGAACCGGTGTATTCAGACAGTAGGCCTGGAGTCCTGATAGCCAGAGGGGTAGCAGACGTTCGCAAGGGGAGAGTGCCCGTCCGTGTCCTGAATTGTGGGGAGGAGGAAGCCAAATTGCCCCGGTACGCCACTGTAGGAAAACTTTACACTGTCAACAACAATACCATCAAAGCAGTGGAACCCTTGATCCCATCCGACCAGGCGGAAGACAATGGCTCCAAGGGGCAGCTGGAAGACTGGTGCCAAAAATTACATGTGGGCACCGACTCCACCCCCTCACACCAAAAGCATGGGGTTTACCGGGTGGTACAGGAGTACGAGCGGGTCTTCAGCAAACACCCCCTAGATTTTGGGCAAGTAAAAGGGGTTAAACATCAAATCCCCACGGGTGATCATCATCCCATTAAAGAGAGATACCGCCCTGTACCCCCCGCACAGTATCAGCGTGCCAAGGAGATGTTACGGGAAATGAAGGAGGCTGGGGTTATCAGAGATAGTTGTAGCCCCTGGGCAGCTCCACTAGTGCTCGTAAAGAAAAAAGATGGTACAATGAGAATGTGTGTAGATTACAGGCAAATTAACCGCATTACACATAAAGATGCTTATCCACTGCCCAGAATAGAGGAATCACTAACAGCCTTAAAGTCAGCTAACTATTTCTCCACCTTGGATCTCACCAGTGGGTATTGGCAGGTTCCCGTGGCAGAGGCGGACAAGGAGAAGACTGCATTCACGACACCAATGGGCCTCTGTGAGTTCAACTGTATGCCATTCGGGCTCTGCAACGCCCCAGGGACATTCCAAAGGCTGATGGAGTGCTGCTTGGGCCACCACAACTTTGAAACCGTGCTGTTGTACCTGGATGACGTCAGTCTACTCCAAGACTTATGAAGACCACCTGAGGCACTTAGCAGAAGTGTTTGAGTCCTTGTCGAAATATGGCCTGAAGATAAAGCCGTCCAAATGTCACCTCTTGAAGCCAAAGGTACAGTACCTGGGTCATGTAGTCAGCGCAGACGGTGTGGCACCTGATCCGGAGAAAGTCACCGTAATCAAGGACTGGCCAAGACCCACCACGGTAAAGGAGGTGCGGCAGTTCCTTGGGCTGGTGGGCTACTACCGAAGGTTCATTGATGGTTTCACCAAGATAGCAGCGCCCCTTCAAGACCTCCTGGTGGGCCAGCCAAAGCAGGCTAAGAAGCAGAGTCCTCCATTTGAATGGAGCAGCCAACTAGAAACATCTTTTGTCCGGCTGAAAGGGGCTCTCACGGGAGAAGAAATTCTTGCCTACCCTGACTACAGCCAGCCGTTTGTACTGTATACCGACGCCAGCAACGTGGCACTGGGAGCAGTTCTGTCCCAGGTGCAGGGAGGCAGAGAGAGGGTGATAGCGTACGCCAGTAGGAAGCTTCGGCCCACAGAAAGGAATCCAGAAAACTACAGTTCCTTCAAGCTGGAGTTCCTCGCTCTTGTTTGGGCAGTGACTGAACGCTTCAAGCACTATCTGGCATCGGCCAAGTTCACCATCTTCACGGACAACAATCCATTGACACACCTGGCAACAGCCAAGTTAGGTGCGTTGGAACAGCGATGGATGGCCCGGCTGTCTAACTTTGACTTTACCATCAAGTATCGGGCTGGCAAGAAGAATAACAATGCTGATGCGCTGTCCAGAATGCCTCACTTACCCGAGTCTGGAGAAGACCTGGATGAACTCGAAGAGATAGAGTTACCGGCTTTCCATCACCAAGGTGTTTCCCAGTGTGAGCATGCTGTAGGAGTGAAGCGCTCGAGCCAGCACGAGGTCTCGGTCAACCCATTACTCCACCATAATTGGGAAGAGACACAGAACGGTGACCCGGCCGTGCGATTGGTCAAAGAAAAGCTAGCACAAGCTGAGACCCATCTTGGCCCAGATGCTCCAGAAGAAGCCCAGCAGCTGTGGAAGGAGAGGGGACGACTGTTCACCTACCAAGGCAAGCTCTGCAAGAGGTATGTCAACTGGCGAACGAATGAACTCGTCTGGCAGATAGTGGTCCCGCAGAGGGATGCTCCAATGGTCCTAGCAGCTTATCATGATAATGCAGGACACTTCGGGTGGAAGAAGTTGGAGACCCTACTCCGTGATCGGTTCTACTGGGTGCACATGAGAAAGACAGTCGAGAAGTGGTGCCGAGACTGTGGTCCGTGTAACCTGAGGCGGAAAGATGATGCCAACCAGAGGTCTCCCCTACAGCCAATTGTCACGAAGCAGCCCCTGGAGTTGGTGGCCCTGGACCACGTGAAGTTAACACCAAGCCGGTCAGGCTATGTGTACGCACTCACCATTGTGGACCATTACTCTCGTTTCCTGGTAGTAGTGCCCGTGAAGGACCAAACAGCCAGAACAGCAGCGAGAGCATTTCAGGCCTACTTTTGTCGACCTCACGGTTACCGTGAAAGGGTACTGACTGATCAGGGTCCTGCATTCGAGGCAGAAGTGTTCCAAGATGTGATGCCTGGGTGGTGGATCCTCTGGGCCGTGCACCGGACTCCCCCAGTGAGGCAACACAGAGCTAACCCCTATACAGGGACTGTCCGGTCACCCCACTAGAGGGCCTAGGTGCACGGTTGCCGGAGCACTAATGGTGCTGGGTCAGCGTCCTTCAGGGGACTGGTAGCAAGATGTCTCTAGAGTCACAGAGTTCCTGGAGGCAATGCAGATGACGGAGACCAGGTTCAGGTACCAGGTAGAAACATCAGGCGGGATCTGGATCCTGCTGGACGTGAGGGCAGAGGTCACCAGGTGAAGTCGGGGATCGGAGACAGGTTCAGGCTGAAGGCAGATGATGGGATACACAGCCGACAGTCACCGGAGGACTTCCTGGGCAATCCGCAGTCAGGACCAGGTTAAGGTGGCAGGGCTGGCTCTGTGGAAGACACAGGGTTAGAGCGAGGCAAGGCACTAGGAGACCTGAACACCTAGCTTACAGAAACACGACGAACAGGCGACGCCCTCCAGGCAGGGAGCTCCTAATATACCTGACCCTGACTGATGTAATATCCTGTTTAGGGAGTGCAGGGCCTTTAAGAGGAAGTCAGTGACCGCGCGCGCGCCCTAATGCACATGCGTGACGCCCGGGTGCCGGAGGCCAGAGCAGGGAGCGGTGCCGAGGAGGACGTGTGGCTGGAGGCAGGAGACCCGGGGACAGGAGCGGTGAGTGAGAAACGACGTCGGGACCCGGGGAGCGTGACAGTACCCCCCCCAGGCCCCCCTCCCCGCAACCGGGACAGAAAGGCACGAATCAGAGGAGTACCCACATTCTCACGGGGTTCCCAGGACCTATCCTCGGTACCATAACCTGCCCAATCGACCAGGAAGTACTGCCGTCCCCTGACGGTCTTCATGGCCACGATATCTCTTACCGCATAGATGTCATCATCGGCTATGGGAGGAGGAGGACAGGCATCAGAGGAGAAGGGACCGAGGACAACAGGTTTCAGCAAGGACACATGGAAGGAGTTGGGTATCCGCATGGAGGGCGGTAGCTGCAGCTTGTAGGACACCTCGTTGATCTTCCTGAGGACCTTGAAGGGACCGATGTACCGCGGACCCAGCTTGTACGAAGGAATCTTGAGTCGGACGTACTTGGAGGCAAGCCAGACCAAGTCCCCAGGAGAGAAGCAAGGAGGATCAAGACGTCTCTTGTCCGCATGTTTCTTCATTCGTGCAGCAGCATGTCCCAGGGAGGTCTTGACTGAGGCCCATATAGCGGAGAAGTCTCTGGCCAGGGCATCTGCTGCAGGTACATCGGAAGCTGGAGAGACTGGTAACGGCACAGAAGGCTGAAGACCATAGACAACATGGAAGGGAGAACTGGAGGTGGATTCGCTGACCTGGTGGTTATGAGAGAATTCAGCCCAAGGAAGGAGTGTGGACCAGTTGTCCTGGTGGACATTGACGTAGTGACGAAGGAAGGTGGTCATGATCTGGTTGACTCGTTCCACTTGTCCGTTTGACTGAGGGTGGTAGGCAGAGGAAAAGTCCAGAGACACCCCCAGGTGTTCACAGAGAGCCCTCCAGAAGCGTGAGGTGAATTGGGTTCCTCTGTCGGACACAATATGGGCAGGAAAGCCATGCAGCCGGAAGATGTGCTGTATGAAGGCGTCCGCAAGCTCTTGAGCAGAGGGCAATCCGGCCATAGGAACAAAATGAGCCATTTTCGAGAATCGGTCCACCACGACCCAGATGACCGTATGACCGGAAGACAAGGGCAAGTCCGTGACAAAGTCCATGGCTATGTGTTGCCATGGAATGGAAGGAGTCGGCAGAGGGAGAAGAGGACCAAAGGGCAGGTGCTTAGGCGTCTTGTTCCGGGCACATGAGGAACATGCAGAGACGAAGGCGGTGACATCCGTACGAAGAGACGGCCACCAATAGTGACGGGCGATGACACCCCAGGTTTTCTTCTGGCCGGCGTGTCCGGCCATTTTCGAGGAGTGTCCCCATTGGAGGACCTTAAGTCGGTCGGTCTCCGTGACGTACGTCTTCCCAGGAGGGATCTGAGCCAGGGAGACGGGAGCCACTGGGATGACCTTGCTAGGACAGATGATGGGCTGGCTTGGCTCCTCCTCTTGGTCTACCGGAACAAAGGACCGAGACAGGGCATCTGCCCGTACGTTCTTGTCCGCAGGCCGATAGTGTAGCTGAAAATCAAACCTGGCGAAGAAGAGAGACCAACGTGCTTGGCGCGGGTTCAGCCTTTGAGCGGAGCGTATATACTCCAGGTTTTTGTGGTCAGTATAGATGATCACTGGGTAAACCGCTCCCTCCAGGAGATATCGCCATTCCTCCAACGCCATCTTAACGGCCAGGAGCTCTCGATCACCAATGGTATAATTGCGTTCTGGGGCTGAGAAGACCTTGGAGAAGAAGCCGCAGGTGACCATCTTCCCGGTGGCGGATTTCTGCATAAGTACGGCTCCTGCCCCTGCAGAGGAGGCGTCAACCTCCAGGGTGAATTGGCGGTTCAACTCAGGACGGTGAAGGACGGGAGAAGAAGCAAAGGACCACTTCAGAGAGCAGAAGGCGGCTTCGGCCTCGGGTGTCCAAGCCTTCGGATTGGCCCCCTTCTTGGTCAGGGCGGAGAGCGGAGCAGTTAGGGTCGAGAAGTGAGGGACGAACTGGCGATAGTAGTTAGCAAAACCGAGGAAACGTTGGATGGCTTTTAGTCCCGAAGGAGGGGGCCAGTCGAGGATAGCAGAGACCTTCCCGGGATCCATCTGCAGACCGGTGTCCGATATCACATAGCCCAAAAAGGGAAGGGATGATTGCTCGAACACACACTTCTCGTGTTTGGCGTATAAGCGATTCTTCCTCAGCCTCTGTAGCACGATCTGCACGTGCTCTCTGTGAGTCCGTAAGTCTGGGGAGTAGATTAAGATGTCATCCAGATATACGACTACACAGACGTAGAGGAGGTCCCTGAATACGTCGTTCACCAGCTCCTGGAAGACTGCTGGGGCATTGCAAAGACCGAAGGGCATCACGCAATATTCATAGTGTCCGTCCCGGGTGTTGAAGGCGGTCTTCCACTCGTCTCCGGAGCGTATGCGAACCAGGTTGTAGGCCCCACGGAGATCCAATTTGGTGAATATACGGGCCCCCCGGAGCCGATCGAAGAGTTCAGGGATGAGAGGCAGGGGGTATTTGTTTTTTACCGTGATCTGGTTTAGTCCCCGGTAATCGATACAGGGCCGTAGGTCGCCTTCTTTTTTCTTGACGAAGAAGAAGCCCGCACCAGCCGGGGACGAGGACCTGCGAATGAACCCCCGTGCCAGGTTCTCGGTGATGTATTCAGACATGGCCCGGGTCTCAGCAGGGGACAAAGGGTATATCCGTCCCCGAGGGGGTGTGGTTCCCGGCAGAAGGTCAATGGCACAGTCGTAAGGCCGATGTGGAGGCAATACCTCCGACTCCTTTTTATCGAACACATCCGCGAAGGACCAATAGGCTGGAGGAAGACCAGGTAAGGAGTCCGGGGCCGGAGGACGACGGACGGGCTGGACTGACTGGAGGCAGTTCTCATGACAAGACGGGCCCCAGCGGATGATTTCTCCAGTACGCCAGCTGACCGTAGGTTCATGTACCCGTAACCAGGGTAAACCCAGCAGAAGCGGATGAGACATGCGTGGTAGAACATAGAAGGCGATTTCTTCGGTGTGTAGCGCACTGATACGCAGTTTCACAGGTTTAGTGACGAACAGATCGGAATCAGAGAGGGGTTTCCCATCCACAGAGGCTATCACAAGCGGTGTCTGCAGCGGGGTGACAGGTAACTGGTACTTGTCAACTGTGGCCTGGTGGATGAAGTTACCCGCTGCCCCGGAGTCGAGATATGCCTCTGCCGTGAAGCGGGTTTCTCCTGTTGTCACCTGTACAGTCCATGTCACTGGGTCAGAGAGCTTCCCAGTACCTAGGGTGGCCTCTCCTACCAACCCTAGGCTTTGGAGTTTCCCGGTTTCGCTGGGCAGGCACGCACCTGGTGTGCGCCATCTCCACAATAGAAGCAGAGACCCTTGGCGGCTCGTTCCGCTCGACGCTGCTCGGAGGACCGTAGCCGGTCCACTTGCATGGACTCCATGGGCTCATGGATGGAGGAGCCAGACAGCCCGGATGAGGAGAGGATAGGCTTCTGTGGAGAAGCGGAGTGCCTTACAGGGCGCCGCTCGCGGGACATTTCCTTAGACCTTTCTTGGAAGCGGAGGTCTATCCGGGTTGCGAGGGCGATCAGGGAGTCCAAGGTGGAGGGGACGTCTCGACCGACCAGCTCGTCCTTGATACGACCGGTAAGCCCCTCCCAGAGGGCGGCAGTCAAGGCTTCATTGTTCCACCCCAACTCAGATGCCAGCGTGCGGAACCGGATGGCATACTGACCAACTGTCAAAGTTCCTTGGCGTAGCCTGAGGAGGGATGAGGCGGATGAAGAAGCACGTCCGGGTTCATCGAACGCGGTGCGGAAGGCGTGCAGGAAGTCCTGGATGTTGGTGGTTACTGGATCTTCCCTCTCCCACAAGGGGTTCATCCATGCCAGTGCTTCACCCTCCAGATGAGACATGACGAAGGCAACCTCAGCTTGGTCGGAGGCGAAGAGATGTGGGAGCAGTTTGAAGTGCAGCGAACACTGGTTCAAGAACCCACGGCAGTTCTTGGGGTCCCCGGCAAACCGAGGCGGAGAGGCTAGTCTCAGTTGCGAGGTCGCAGACGTTGTCCCTACGGAAGCCGTGGATGTGGCGGAAGTGGACAGGGACGTGGCTGTGGATTGCAGTGTGTTCAGGCGGGTGTCCACTGACGTCATGAAGGCCAACATACGGGATTGGGTCTCTCGCTGACGTACCAGCTCCTGCTGCAATCCGGCCAGTTGGGATGCTAGTGCTTCGGCGGGATCCATGGCCTGTTCGTTCTGTGATGCCCGGGTGGTGGATCCTCTGGGCCGTGCACCGGACTCCCCCAGTGAGGCAACACAGAGCTAACCCCTATACAGGGACTGTCCGGTCACCTCACTAGAGGGCCTAGGTGCACGGTTGCCGGAGCACTAATGGTACTGGGTCAGCGTCCTTCAGGGGACTGGTAGCAAGATGTCTGTAGAGTCACAGAGTTCCTGGAGGCAATGCAGATGACGGAGACCAGGTTCAGGTACCAGGTAGAAACATCAGGCGGGATCTGGATCCTGCTGGACGTGAGGGCAGAGGTCACCAGGTGAAGTCGGGGATCGGAGACAGGTTCAGGCTGAAGGCAGATGATGGGATTCACAGTCGACAGTCACCGGAGGACTTCCTGGGCAATCCGCAGTCAGGACCAGGTTAAGGTGGCAGGGCTGGCTCTGTGGAAGACACAGGGTTAGAGCGAGGCAAGGCACTAGGAGACCTGAACACCTAGCTTACAGAAACACGACGAACAGGCGACGCCCTCCAGGCAGGGAGCTCCTAATATACCTGACCCTGACTGATGTAATATCCTGTTTAGGGAGTGCAGGGCCTTTAAGAGGAAGTCAGTGACCGCGCGCGCGCCCTAATGCACATGCGTGACGCCCGGGTGCCGGAGGCCAGAGCAGGGAGCGGTGCCGAGGAGGACGTGTGGCTGGAGGCAGGAGACCCGGGGACAGGAGCGGTGAGTGAGAAACGACGTCGGGACCCGGGGAGCGTGACACAAGAGTTCTGTAACATGTACGGTTGTAAGAAAATCAGAACCACACCGTACCACCCCCAAACCAATGGATTGTGCGAGAAGATGAACCATGTGGTTATTGATATGCTCAAGACTCTACCTTTGGAAGAAAGAAACCAATGGCCAGAAAAGTTACCAGATCTGGTAGACTTGTACAACCATATCCCGGTAAATTCGACCAACTGCAGCCCTGCTTACCTGATGCGAGCCAGACCTGGCAAGTTACCTGTAGACTTTGAGATGGGGACTGTGTCACCTGAGGCGGTTAAGGAAATAGAGAATTGGGATACAGAGTGGCAGCAGCGGTACCGTAAGGTGAAGGAATGCGTAGAAAGGAGCCTGTCTCAAGCAAGAACGAGACAAGAGCAGCATTACAATCAAACAGCCCCAGCAACTCCCTTAGCACCTGGAGAACAAGTCCTCAAGAAGAAGCGGAGAAAGCATAAATTGGATGATCAGTGGGAGAATGAACCCTACACCATTATCCCCTCCAACTTTGACAACAGTAAGGTATGCCTCATAAGCAAGGATGAAGGCAAGACCTATCAAGCAGTTTCTCGAGACCGCCTGAAAGCGTGCCCCGAACGGTGCAGGATCCAAAGGGAAGTGGAAGAAGTACAAGAAAGTCCCCAAAGTCAAGAAAAAGAGGAAGAGATGATCCAAACAATCCTTGGAAAATTCCCCAAAACCTGGACCCGAATAAACAATGCCATAGTGGTACCAGTCTTGACGTTCCCGCAGTTGGTTGAGCCCGAAACAGAAGAGGTTCCAGATCCACCTAAAGAACCGTCCGCTCCAACACGAGATGACACGCCAGCAGTGGAACAGGAGGTTCAACCCCCTGCCAGTGGTGAACCTGCCGTACCCTTGGCGAATCTGAGATCCCGTAGGCAACCAACATGCATCCCTGTCAGGGTTAGGCCTACCAATCACACGGGGGGGGCAGACACTCTAAGTAGTCAGGGACAAACCCCAGAGCTACGCCGGTCCCAACGCAGCACTCGGGGACAGCCCCCTCCAAGGTATAGAACATAGAAAGTAAAATACCTAACAGAATGTAAATAGTTATGTGAAATGTCTGTAATGTTGTGTATAAAATGCTTTTTGTCTTAGGTGATTAAGTAAATGGACAATTGGGCCACTGGACTATGGGTGGCCAACACCTAAATTGTTCATAGTTAGCACCAGTGTGCTCAACACCCCTGAAGAAAAACCCGTCCGGCGTGCATAGAGTGGGGTCATCAATGCTCTGACGCACGCCCAGAGCCTACGTTGGGGGTTTGATCGCGGCGGGTCCCCCATGGAGCAGTGTAATGGACACCCGGCAGGGAGCCACACTGGACTCTTATAGTAGTGTTTAAGTTTGTAACGTTTAAGTAATGCGCCTCCCATAATGGGATGAAATGTTGTAACATGTTATGTTTGTTTCCACAGTCCGGGAGTACTGAATTTAACTAAGGGGGAGTGTGGCACCCCAGGACCTGGTCGCCACAACAGCATTGCCCTCCCAAAGGGTTAATGCTGAGCCTGGAGGTAGTTGGGAGGTCCATTGGCCAGCAAGTTTAACATCCAACGCAGTTCTCCCTCCGGCCAGCAGGGGGAGCTCTGAACCTGGGATTCCAGGGAGCATCCCTTAAGTCTGATCTGGGGGAGGAAGTAGTGGTCAGTCTGTAGAGAGCAGTAGAAGTGAACAGAGGCCGAGTGAGCTGTCCTGTGGATCTGGGGCCTAGAGCTAGAGTAGCTTGGCCCAGAGAAGCAGGAGTAGCTGAGAGGCAGCGGAGAGACTCGGACATCGGAGTCTGTGGCCACCAGGGCTTAAACATATTCCTGGTAGCCGAATCCGAAGGGCAGGAGAGCTGCAAGCACCTGGCCCAAAAACATCCCAAAGGTACAGCTGCAGCATCAAGGCCCGGTGTGGACTCCAGCAGAGAAGCACCAGAGAGAGGGCCTGCGCAGCCTACCACAGAGGGAAAGGGACGTACCAACAGTCCCAGCAGCAAGAGGGCCATTGCTGGATTCAGAGAAGCAGGGTCCTATGATAACAAAGAAAAGTACAGGAGTAGGCCTCATACTCAGCTGGCCAGAAAGATCACCCCAAGTACTTCCAGGCCGACCGGATCCCCATCACCACCTGTAACGGTCTCCCAGGACTGGACTGTTTCCAAAGTAAAAGAGGAAAAGGTAAAGAGACTGTTGTTTGTGCCTGGTTCTTTCATTGCCTGTCGGCCCTGCACCGTGTTATCCACACAACACCATAGACTTTCACGAGCACTAACAGTGTCCCCGGGGCTCCGCTCCACCTGTGGGGAGCAGTACCACCATTGCTGCTATAACATCACCCCGGAGGCCTCACACAGCAGCGTCGGCTTAATAGCCGCAGACCACAGGTGGCGTCACGAACACAAACTGTATTCATCAAGCCACGTATTCTACTGACACCCACCAGGGCCACGGAGCCGGGCCCAGCCACCACTGACTACCACCGGACTAGTCCGGCCCGGCACCGGGTGTCCCATAGCCCTGGGGTGGGCGAGTTACTCACACTCACAACATCCGGAGATACCACATGCTTCTGGCCATGTGATCCTCCGGCAGGTCCTGGAAGGTCACTCCACAGTATCGCCGCCGAGAAGCAAGCGATATCCCAGGATGTTGTGAGTGTGTGGATGTGATGTGATGTGTGTGTGAGAGTGAGTGTGATCTGATGTGTGTGTTTGTGTGTGTGTGTGTGTGTGTATGTTCCGCCGCTGCAGGACCTTGATGCGCTGGTAACTATGCTACCATGGTTACCAGTGTATCCCGTCCCCCGCTCGCACGGGAGCCCACACCAGCATACGGCGGCAACCCCAGCAATGCGAGGGTATGTGTCGGCTGGGTTGGCGGCGTACGCTGATGTGGGCTCCCGGGGGTACAGTACTCACCTGGGAGTCGTGGTTCAGTGTCGGTTCAGGGAATGCGTGCCGGGGGCAGGGCCAGAGCGAGCGTGCATTGCGTGAGGAGGGCGGGACGTGGCCGGGCCGGGGCGAGAGGCCAATCCGTGTGGGGGGGCGGGGCCATGGTGAGCCCAGCGGCCAATCAGCTTTGTGTCACCGTAAGGACACAATTTTGGAGCAAGACAGACAGACAGACAGAATAAGGCAATTATATATATAGATATATATATATATACACACACACACACACACACACACACACACACAGTATATAAACACACAAAAAACGCACTTGACTTAAAGGTCATTATCTTGTATGCCGGAGTTAACAATGAACGCCTGAGAAGGCATCATTGGAAACACACCGTTGTTAAAGCTGAACCCATGGATGCATAGAAAATAAGATATAAATATATGTGGACATACAAAAACTAATTATTAGCAATACCGTCGTATACCGAAACGATCAAGTAATGAAAAAGTCAAACTTAATCTTTCCATTCCTGGGATAGAACCCATGTACCAACACCACAGGCAGCACATTACCACTGAGCAACACACTGCAG
Source organism: Anomaloglossus baeobatrachus (assembly GCF_048569485.1). NCBI lineage: Eukaryota > Metazoa > Chordata > Amphibia > Anura > Aromobatidae > Anomaloglossus > Anomaloglossus baeobatrachus. The sequence continues at coordinate 254,317 of NW_027441811.1, read as the reverse complement.
ACATGCCATCACATCAACTAATACTGAATGGTGAATAATTGTCTAATAAGGAATGGCTAATAATTAGGTAGGTAACAGAGAGCTGTCATAGCAGAAACTGACCCAGTGTAGGTGGTGGAACCTGAGGCCCCTGTAGGGGAGAGGGAGTGAAGCTTTGTTGGCAAACCCCTCAAAAGCAGATGCAAGGTGTGCGCATTGTAAATAGCAACTTAGTAAATCAGCAGCTCTAAGAAATATCCGGGGGTCAAATCCATGACGCCATGCTCCATCCATGGCACTTTAATTGGTTATGTGGTCTAAAGGAGGAGGTGGAGGGGTGAGATAGCGAGGAAAAGCATCCCTGTGTATGTGGGGTGTGGGGTTTAGAGTACTCCGGTTGCTAGCAGGGCGTAGCACACTATTACCGCCTGGGAGTTGATTTGGTTAACTACATTTTTTTTTTTTTTTTTAAAACTGGAATCATGCCTTGTCTCCCCTTCCAAAGCCCTGGAATAAGGGTGTCGCGGGCGGGGAGGAGGGTGTCAGCACACCGCGCTCACCCCTTCTGCTCGGGTCCGGCAGTTGCTCCTGGTGGCTCGAGCTGCGGGCCGGATCCCGGGGTGTCTCGAGCGACACTCCTCGCCCGTGAGTGAAAGGGGAGGTGATTGTTGGGGTTATAGTTCGTGACGCCACCCACGGCTGTGGTGATGGCACCACCGCTGCTCAGTGTGGGGGTCCCGGGGATGGTGATGGGAGCAGCCAGGTGTTGTGTTGCCCCTCCGTGGGTAGGGGTTGGTGATCCCGGGGCCCAGTGGGGTGCAGGGGCGCAGGGGCAGCGCTGTGCCTTGCGGCACTGAGGTACTCACTCAGCCAGTAAACACGACACAGTTCTCGGTAAACAAACGGCTGGTTGGACGGGTCCCTCGGACGGTTCACGGTGCTGCGGTTCCCTGCAGTTAGCGGTGACGGTCTCTTCCCTGCACCTTTGAAATGTCTGTTTGGTAGCGGTGGATCCCCACCGGTTACCCGCTCCCCGACTGCAATCTGTGCCGGAGGAGCTCCACACTTTGCCCGCAGGCGCCGGCCCTGGGAAACTGGTGCCTTGGCGGTGGCGGTGTTTCCCCGTTGTGGTTGGACCTTTGCCGTCAATCAGGACTTGCTTGTTGGGGGATCTTCGTCCCCTTCACTAACGGATTTAGCAATTTACAGCGACTCCAAGCCTTGCTGGGATCAGAAAGCCCCTGCTCTGGTGCTGACTGCCCTTTGTATACTGCTCCAGGCCCCGGATACACACAGCCTCCGTGGCCCTTCCAGCAACCTCCAGACAGTCCCACTGCAGATCTTCACCACTGTCTGCTGACCTTGCTGACTCCGTCTGGGCACACAGCCACAGACCAACTTCAGGCTTTCTGTCACTCTCACTGCTGTTTCACTCTAGCTCCCTCCTGAGCTCCACTCTGTTGTTCCTTCTCTCTCTCCTTCACTTAGGTGTTTACACTTGCCCTCCCTGGGCTTAACTGCCTGTTTACTTCCTGCCTCCAGAGTTGTGAGCTCCTTGGTGGGCGGAGCCAACCGCCTGGCCCACCCCCTGGTGTGCATCAACAGACTACTGGAGGAAGGCAACAAGGATTTGTGGGTTAGCTGGTGTACCTACAGGGAATGTGGGGTGTGTGTGTTGTTATCTGTGTCCCCTGGCTTGCCCAGGGCGACACATTCCCCCTTAGCAAAACGCAGACCGTCCTCGGGCTGCCCGTCCAACACCGGTTTTATTTTCCTTTTTGTTTTTCTGAAAAGGTAAACGGTATAACATTATAAACAGTAAATAATATACATTTTTAATCACAACTCTTCCCAAGACGGGAGGCACATTTTACTTTTAACGTTTCAACGGTGTACGGTCACGGTTTCCGCTCTCTCCCACCCAAGTAACCTGGCCCTGATGCTGCCCCTAAAACCCAGGCAGCACCCCTTGACCCACAGTCCAGCACACGGCACCCGAGCGGGATCTGTCCTTCCCTCCAGAGGGTAGCCACCGGTTCCTTTGGTGGCTGGGCCCTGGCCTGCTCTGCTCAGGGCCCTCCCTCCAACCTGCCTCTCCGGAGGCGGCCTGCGGAAACGGTAACGGTACCCAACATATTTACAAGCCACTAACGTTTGTGGTTGCCCTGCAGAGTTCACGGGCTTGTCCATTGCTAGTTCCCATGCATAAACTTTAAACGGTCCCCACGGGGACAACGGTGCCGGCTCCAGCCGGTTGCTAATCAACAAAATAAATCAGGTGAAAACTCGGTTCAATCAGTGTTTTTCCATTTTTCAAAACTTTCAAACTTTTCTCAAACAAACAGCAACACTCTTTTACATTTGCGGGCCCCTCTAACTCATAGAACGGTCTCCCTGTACCTAAGTGGGGGTCTACCTAGGTTGGAACGGGTGGACCTTCGGGGCCCGGTGTCAGTGGTGCTAGACAGTGGGGTAGAGGGAACAATCGGTTCCTCCTCCCTGCTATAGTGTGGGGCAGGCGGAGGTGCAGGGGGGCTGGGTACAGGTTCATCCCTGGGCACTGGCACTGGTTCTGGCTCACGGTTAACCGCTTCCACTACTTCTTCATCCACGGGTTGTGGGAACAGTATCACTGGAAGTATCACCGCGCCGTTCTGTGTAGGCCAGTTTGCTGGGAAGTCACCCATTACAGTGTGGATTACCTCTGCTGCCTTTTCCACTGGTGGAGGAACCGGTACTTCAGCCTCTACTTTCAACGCTGGGGGGCATTTTTTTAGATGGTCCCGAGAGACTGTGGCCAGGGTGCCCCCTTGGTCACGACTGATCTGGTAGGTCTTCCCATTGTCCCACTCGGTGGGTTGTACGACGTAAGGGACTTGCTCCCACTGGTCATCCAGTTTGTGGGCTTTTCTCTTCCGCTTCAGCACCACATCTCCTGGCTGGAAAGGACCTGCAGGCGCCTTCTGGTTGAACCGGTGCTCTTGCTGTTCCCGACTTCGACTGAGGTTTTTCTCCACATACTCCTGGATTTGCCGGTACTGGGCCCTCCTCCGACTTTCCCACTCTGCCGTTGAAGGGAGTGCTTCCGGAGCCTCCAACCCCATCTCCAGATCCACCGGCAGGCGGCCAGGCCGAGCCCTCATCAGATACGCTGGGGTGCACTTCGTCGAGCTGGATGGGATATTATTGTACATGTCGACCAGGTCGGGTAACTTTTCCGGCCACATGTTCCGTTCTTCCAGCGGTAGCGTCTTGAGGAGCCCCAGGACCAAGTGGTTCATTTTCTCGCACATGCCGTTGGTTTGGGCGTGGTACGGAGTGGTCCGGATCTTCTTGCAGCCGTACAACTGGCAGAATTCGTGAAACACCTCTGCTTCAAAAGCCGGGCCTTGGTCAGTCAGCACCTTCTCGGGGTACCCATGGGGTCGGCAAAAATAGGCCTGGAACGCTCTAGCAGCGGTTCGACCAGTCAAGTCCTTAACGGGGACTACCACCATAAATCTTGAGTAGTGGTCTACCATGGTCAATGCGTAGGTGTACCCACTTCGGCTAGGGGTGAGTTTGACATGGTCCAGGGCGACCAGCTCCAGCGGCTGATGGGTGACGATGGGATGTAACGGTGCCCTCTGGCTAGTCTCGTCCTTTCTCCTCAGTGTACAAGGACCGCACTCTCGGCACCAGGCTTCCACCGATTCACGCATCCCACTCCAATAGAACCGCTCCCTCAACAGCATCTCCAGCTTCTTCCACCCGAAGTGGGCAGCACCATCATGGTATGCCCGCAGGACAGTAGCAACCTCAGCTTGAGGAACGATCAACTGGCATATTTTCTCATGGGTCTTTGGGTTGATCAGCTCACGGTACAGCCTCCCTTGGTGTAGGTAGAGCCGTTTTCGTTCTTTCCACAAGCGTTGGGCTTCGGCTGGAGCGGCAGGGTCTATTCCCATAGCACCTTGTTCCACCAGGGTCTTGACAAGGCGGACAGCCGGCGCTTGGTCCTGGGCGTTCTGCCACTCTTGACTGGGCCGCGGGTCCAGATCCACCCGTTGCTGACATACTTGTACTCTCTCAGTAGGCGGCTGGTGAAACGCAGGCAACTCAATCTCCTCGAGGTCATCATCCTCACACCCCTCTTCTGACAAATGGGGCATCCGGGAGAGTGCATCTGCATTGATGTTGACACGACCAGCTCGGTACTTTATGGTGAAATCATAGTTGGCTAACCGGGCTACCCACCGCTGCTCCAGCGCGCCCAACTTGGCCGTGTTCAGGTGAGTTAGCGGATTGTTATCCGTAAACGCGGTGAATTTTGCCGCCACCAAGTAGTGGCGGAACCGCTCTGTGATAGCCCACACCAACGCCAATAGCTCGAGCTTGAAGGAGCTATAGTTCTCAGGGTTCCTTTCGGTCGGCCGGAGTTTTCGGCTGGCGTAGGCAATCACCTTCTCCTTCCCATCCTGGACCTGGGACAAGACCGCTCCTAACCCCACGTTACTGGCGTCCGTGTGGAGGATGAACGGGCGCCCATAGTCAGGGTACGCCAAGACCTCTTCTCCGGTCAAGGCCGCCTTCAACTGGCCAAAGGACTCCTCATGCTTGTCCTCCCACAACAGTGGGGCTCCAATGGGTCTACCACCTTTGGTCTGTCCCACGAGGAGATCTTGCATGGGGGCAGCCATCTTCGTGTACCCCTTTATAAAGCGCCGATAGTACCCCACCAGACCCAGGAACTGCCTTACTTCCCTCACTGTGGTTGGTCTCGGCCAGCTCTGGATGGCAGTGATCTTCTCAGGGTCGGGGGCGACACCATCCGCACTCACCACATGTCCTAGATACTGCACCCTGGGTTTCAGCAGATGGCACTTCGAGGGCTTCAACTTCATCCCGAACTTGGCAAGGGACGCGAACACCTCGGCCAGGTGCTCCAGATGGGCCTCATACGTCTGGGAATAAACAATCACATCATCCAAATACAGCAGGACGGTCTCGAAGTTTAAATGTCCCAGACAGCACTCCATCAACCGTTGGAAGGTCCCGGGGGCATTGCACAGCCCAAACGGCATGCTATTGAATTCGCATAGCCCCATCGGGGTGGTGAAGGCGGTCTTCTCCCGGTCCTCGGGGGCCACGGCCACTTGCCAGTATCCGCTGGTGAGGTCAAGGGTCGAGAAGTAGTTTGCAGTTCTCAGTGCAGCCAAAGATTCTTCAATACGAGGCAATGGATAGGCATCTTTATGGGTTATCTGATTGATCTTCCGGTAGTCCACACACATCCGCATGGTACCATCCTTCTTCTTGACCAGTACCAACGGAGCGGCCCAGGGACTACAACTGTCCCGAATAACCCCTGCCTCCTTCATATTCTTCAACATATCTTTGGCACACTGATAATGTGCAGGGGGAATAGGTCTATACCTCTCTTTGATAGGGGGATGTTCACCCGTGGGAATGTGGTGTTGGACCCCCCTGATCTGCCCAAAGTCTAGGGGATGCTTACTGAAAACCTGTTCGTACTCCTGCACTACCCTGTGTACCCCTGCCCTATGATGTGTAGGGGTATCATCAGTGCCCACGTGTAGCTGTTGGTGCCACTCCTTGGTGTCCCCCTGGGGTGGGGAAGTGCTGGTGGTAGGTGGGAGTGTGGATGGACGGGCTTCCTGGATAGTATGAGGGTCCAGGGTGAGCAGCTTGGCAATGGTGGCATACCGGGGGAGCCTGACTTCTTCCTCCCCACAGTTCAACACTCTCACAGGCACTCTCCCTTTCTTCACATCTACCACCCCTCGGGCGGCCACTACAGTGGGCCAGTGCTCGGAAGGCATGGGCTCCATCATCGCAGGGTAGTCACGCCCCTGAGGCCCTACTGCTGCCCTACACCAGATCATCATCTCACTCCTAGGGGGCACAGTCAATGGAGCAACATCCATCACTCGCACTCCACCAATCTCCCCTCCGGTTGAGCTTACATGCTGGCGGTACATCAGGGCGCGGATCTCACGTTGCACAGCCCTCTGCCGGCTCCCCGCCGCCGTGGCGGCCAGCTGTTGCAAAAGGTTCAACACATCAGCCATGCAGTGTTCCATCACATTGCTTCCCAGCACTATTTTCGGGTTATGATCACTAGGCTCATTCATGATCACAATCATACCCTGGCGTTGCAGTTCAGCTTGCCCCACTGTCATAGCCACCTGTTTATACCCCACCTGGGTCAATGGAAGTCCATTAGCGGCAATCAAATTTATACTATTGTCTGGAGGCGCCAGGTCGTCTGTGGCCCAATATTGCTGATACAACGTGTACGGTATGGTAGTTACCTGTGATCCAGTGTCCAAGAGAGCCATCACTGGTATGCCATCCACAGCCACAGGGATGATAGGACGGGCCCCGACATATCGGTCTCGCCAGTCCGGGGGGCCACGGTGTTCTACTCCTGAGGATTGGCCCGGGGCCCCAGGGGTTGCTCGTTTAACGGGCACTGTCGGTAATAATGGCCCGGCTTACGGCACTTGTAGCAGATTGGAGGTCTGCTTTGCGGGTTGTTAGCGCTTCTCCGCTGCATCCAGGGAACATCTTCGGGACTGTCAGCAAGCTGTATCTGCACTGGGGGCTGAGATCTGGTCAGAGGTTGTAGTGCAGCAAGGATTTTGGCAAGGTCTCCGTCCAGGCGACGGACCTGGGCTGCCAGTTCTTCCACTGTGCTGCTCGAGGCTGCAGGTAGTAAGGAGGTTGGTTTGGCTGGGGCCGCCACAACGGGAGCTGTCTCGACGGGCCACGGGACGGGTTCCAGAACTTCAGCAGCTGGGGGCTGTAGTGCTTTGATAGCCCGCTCCTTTAACACAGCAAAGTCCACATCAGGGTGTTCCAGGGCCCACAGCCGGAGTTGTTTACGATCCTCAGGGGACCTCATCCCCTGCGCAAATTGCTCCACTAACATCTTGTTGCTATCCGCCTCATTAATAGAGTTCACCCGCTTCAGCGTGCGGAGGGCGGTCTGCAGACGTAGAGCATAGTCCCGAATGCTATCCCCAGCTCGTTGCCGGCACTGGTAAAACTGCATCCTCAGCTCAGCTTCAGTCCGGGTCTCGAAGGCAGTCTGTAGCTTCTCGAAGATGGTGGCTACAGAGAGCCGGTCCCCCTCGGCCCAGGTCTCCGCTTCCTGCTCCGCCGCACCGGTTAACTGGCCTAGCACTATCGCTGCACGTTGCTTATCAGTCAGGGGGTACAGCTCTAGCAACGGGTTAAGCTTTTTCCGGAAGGCCTGCAAGGCATCCGGTTTCCCGTCATACTGCGGTAGCCATGCAGCTCCGGGCGCATAGGGCAAGGAAAACGGCATGACCTGAGCAAGCGCGGGGGCCGCGGCACCTCCCGCCAGTACGGCCGGGACCTGGGCAGGCCCATTCCCATCCGCGGGTGCCGCTGCGGCTGCGACCACCGCTCTTCCAGCGGCTCCGTCGGGCGCAGACATCTTGTTTCCGTCCCCCTTAGCTCTTTCCGGCCCCTCCTCTCTCGGGGCGGGGTTTTGGCCTTCGCGCCTCTACTGCTCGAGAAGACGCTCGAGCGGGAACTTTTCGCGCCAAAGATGGCGGCTTCTGAAATTTTTCTGCCGGATACCTCCGGCAGTAACAAGGCGCACCTCTACCAGACGGCAGAGCGGTAAGATCCTGTTCGTGACGCCAAGTTGTCACGGGCGGGGAGGAGGGTGTCAGCACACCGCGCTCACCCCTTCTGCTCGGGTCCGGCAGTTGCTCCTGGTGGCTCGAGCTGCGGGCCGGATCCCGGGGTGTCTCGAGCGACACTCCTCGCCCGTGAGTGAAAGGGGAGGTGATTGTTGGGGTTATAGTTCGTGACGCCACCCACGGCTGTGGTGATGGCACCACCGCTGCTCAGTGTGGGGGTCCCGGGGATGGTGATGGGAGCAGCCAGGTGTTGTGTTGCCCCTCCATGGGTAGGGGTTGGTGATCCCGGGGCCCAGTGGGGTGCAGGGGCGCAGGGGCAGCGCTGTGCCTTGCGGCACTGAGGTACTCACTCAGCCAGTAAACACGACACAGTTCTCGGTAAACAAACGGCTGGTTGGACGGGTCCCTCGGACGGTTCACGGTGCTGCGGTTCCCTGCAGTTAGCGGTGACGGTCTCTTCCCTGCACCTTTGAAATGTCTGTTTGGTAGCGGTGGATCCCCACCGGTTACCCGCTCCCCGACTGCAATCTGTGCCGGAGGAGCTCCACACTTTGCCCGCAGGTGCCGGCCCTGGGAAACTGGTGCCTTGGCGGTGGCGGTGTTTCCCCGTTGTGGTTGGACCTTTGCCGTCAATCAGGACTTGCTTGTTGGGGGATCTACGTCCCCTTCACTAACGGATTTAGCAATTTACAGCGACTCCAAGCCTTGCTGGGATCCGAAAGCCCCTGCTCTGGTGCTGACTGCCCTTTGTATACTGCTCCAGGCCCCGGATACACACAGCCTCCGTGGCCCTTCCAGCAACCTCCAGACAGTCCCACTGCAGATCTTCACCACTGTCTGCTGACCTTGCTGACTCCGTCTGGGCACACAGCCACAGACCAACTTCAGGCTTTCTGTCACTCTCACTGCTGTTTCACTCTAGCTCCCTCCTGAGCTCCACTCTGTTGTTCCTTCTCTCTCTCCTTCACTTAGGTGTTTACACTTGCCCTCCCTGGGCTTAACTGCCTGTTTACTTCCTGCCTCCAGAGTTGTGAGCTCCTTGGTGGGCGGAGCCAACCGCCTGGCCCACCCCCTGGTGTGCATCAACAGACTACTGGAGGAAGGCAACAAGGATTTGTGGGTTAGCTGGTGTACCTACAGGGAATGTGGGGTGTGTGTGTGTTGTTATCTGTGTCCCCTGGCTTGCCCAGGGCGACACAAGGGTACTCACCACTGTCTTGAGGAACCAGGAGGGGCTGGCTGGCACGCAGATGCCTGGAGGGTCGGCAGTGGGACCTATGATGTCCTTCTGCGGGGACATTCCGAGGAGAGAGAGGATGTTCAGATGATGAAGGTGAACGCTGTAGCGAATGTCTTCAGTGATGACTCGTTCCAGAGGACCTGTGGTATACCAAAACACCTGCTCTGGCTATTACAGGCAGGCCAGCGGTGAAAGATACCTAGGAGCAGGGCCGTGCGGAGCGGGTACCACAGCCGTAACGGTATGTCGGGGATCTAGCACCCGCATGCTGAAGATCAAAGGATGGGGGGGTAGAAGAGGCCATACCAGCGGGAGACAGCACAGGTAGTGGTAAATAATGGAGTGGCGGCATAACATCAGGGACAGGGCCATCAGATGCGTTTATTATTATAGCCTCAGCCACCACCTGAGACTGTGGGCTAGGTACATCACTGGTACATCACTGGATGAGGCACTGCCGCTGGCCTATTAATGCAGCTGCTAATTCTGCAGAGGGGGTGAGATGCAAAACTGTATGGGCTGCTTCCAGGAATGATGAAAGCCTCCACATGATTGGGGCATGTACAAATTGCAGAGCGGGGTTTCCATTATACATTAAATATATATATATATATATATATATATATATATATATATACATACACGAACACATATGCATATACATACACACTGTACATAGCCTATTTATTTTTATGTTTAATTTATTTAAATTTCTTTTTTATTTATAAATTTATTTTTTATATCCTATTTTTTTATCTAATTTTATATTTTGATTTATGTATTTTTTATATATTTTTATACATTTCTTACCTATATATCTAGTTTATATATTCCTGCTATATCTATCCAGTGACACACAGTGGAGTGGGGTGTGCAGACGAGGGGGGAGAATTGTTACACTGGACAGGCCACGCCCACCAACCCAAACCGGCCACGCCCACCACCTGAAAGGAGCCCATACTCTCCAGGATCAACTATACAGGTGGATGCGGGTGGGCGGGGCCAGAAGTGTGTATGAGGGGCAGTTCACGGGTACAGAGCATCAGGGGTGAGAGAGAGTGAAGGGGGGGCTGGGACTGCAAGGGAAGGAGCCCGTGGGTGCGGGCAGTTAAAAAAGATAGCAGCGCCGCGCTCCCTGCATAGAGGGAGAGCAGGAACCACTCAGTGTTGATGGTGGGTGGGGCCAGTGCTCAGCTGCCGGCCCATATACTAAGGCTACATTCACACGACCGATCCGTTTTTGCGGTCTGCAAAAAAGGTTTGTTTTTTTCACGGATGCATCTGTGTGACATCTGTGTTACATCCGTTCCATTCCGTATACAGTCTGTGTGTCATCCGTGTGCCTTTCGTTTTTTTTTTTTTGCGGACTGCAAAAAATGGAAGCAGCAAGAAAGATAAATAGATGAGTAGATATAGAGATGGATAGATAGATATAGAGACAGAGAGATAGAGGGATGAATGAATGAATGAATGGAGGGCTAGATAGATAGATAGATGAGAAAGACCTATATAATGTCCCACCCCCTGCATATTCTAAGCTGGCACCCTTTTGTGACTTTCATGTGGCACTAAAGGGTGCTTAGCCTTGTATTTAGCCAAAAAATAAATAAATAATTAAAAAAAAAATGACGTGGGGTCCCCCCTATCTTTTGTAGCCAGCTAGGGTAAAGCAGACGTCTGCAGGCTGCAAACCACAGCTGGCAGCTTCACCTTGGCTGGTAATCCAAAACTGAGGGCAACCCACGCTGTTATTTTAAATTAAATAAATCATTTAAAACAAAAAACGTGGGGTCCCCCCCAAATTGGATCACCAGCCAAGATAAAGTGGACAGCTGTGGTCTGGTATTCTCAGACTAGGGAGGTCCACTGTTATTGGACACTCCCCAGCCTAAAAATAGCAGGCTACAGCCGCCCCAGAAGTGGCGCATCCATTAGATGTGCCAATCCTGGCGCTTTGCTCCAACTCATCCCGTTGCCCTGGTGCGGTGGCAAACGGGGTAATATATGGGGTTAATACCAGATGTGTAATGTCACCTGGCATCAAGCCCTGGGGTTAGAGATGTCACGCGTCTATCAGATACCTGACATCACCAACCCAGTCAGTAGTAAAAAAAAATTGACAAGAAAAAAAGTTTTATTTGAAAAAAACACTCCCCAAAACATTCCCTCTTTCACCAATTTATTGAAAAGAACAATCAAATCCGGGTCCGGCGTAATCCAATAAGGGGGTCCCACGACTGTCCGTACCATAGTCACTGTCCCAGTCAATGAAGAACAGAATGTTCCCCATTGGCTGGGAGAGTAGTGCAGTGACCTGAGCTAACATCATTAGGCCAGCCCAGGTCACTGCAGGGGATGACGAGCGCTGCTGTCAGGAGGTTAGATGAGTTCATTACCTGCAGTGACGATCTCCTGCTCTCCTGACGTCAGCGCTGTCACTGACTTCCATTGCCCACCGCGTTCACAGCGAAGAATCGTGGAGCCCGTGACGTCACCGCTAGTGACAGTCTCCGGCCGCCCGCGAGACTTGATGTGAGAACGCGGCGGTTAATGGAAGGCAGTGACAGCGCTGAAGTCAGGAGAGCAGGAGATCGTCACAGCAGGTAATGATCTCATCTAACCTACTGACAGCAGCACTTGTCATCCCGGCGGCTGCCCGCCCTGCAGTATGAGAAGCTGCTGATACTGCAGTGCAGGTAGCCGCGGGGCTGGAGCGGGACACAGACTGCACGGGCACCCGACTAAGGTCACACGGAAGTGCTTACGTGCACCTTCCAGGGATTTTGCAGGCCCATTGACTAGTATTGAGTCACGGTCCGTTATTACGGAACAGAATAGGACATGTTCCATAATAATGGAACGGACATACGGCATCCGATGTGTTTTTTTGTAGGATCGGATGCACATGGAAGTGCTACCGTGTGCCATCTGATCCTACACAAAAGACATTGAAAAGATGCTCCTGTCCGTGGGTCTGCAAAAAAACAGGAACTGACCAGGACAAATGGAACGGTCATGTGAATGAGCCCTAAAGGGGGGGTGGCAAGAAACCTGTGCCTTGGTAGTAAGACTGTTAGTTTGTCTGTGCACAGCGACTGTCTGCGGTCTCCAGGACGTCTCCTGCTGCGGCTTCTGTACTTCTGCTCCTCGTCCCCGATCTTCCAACACCTCTGCTAATGTCTGATTGTGGCTTCCAGCGCCGCACTTTATGACCCCCTGACAACACTTATATATACAAATAAAAATGGAAACACCTTGTACACACACGGCTCCGCTCCGTAACCTCCTACACGCGCGGCTCCGCTCCGTACACCTCGTACACACACGGCTCTGCTCCGTACACCTCCTACACACTCGGCTCTGCTCCGTACACCTCGTACACACACGGCTCCGCTCCGTACACCTCGTACACACACGGCTCCGCTCCGTACACCTCGTACACACACGGCTCTGCTCCGTACACCTCGTACACACACGGCTCTGCTCCGTACACCTCGTACACACACGGCTCTGCTCCGTACACCTCGTACACACACGGCTCCGCTCCGTACACCTCGTACACACACGGCTCTGCTCCGTACACCTTGTACACACACGGCTCTGCTCCGTACACCTCGTACACACACGGCTCTGCTCCGTACACCTCGTACACACACGGCTCTGCTCCGTACACCACGTACACACATGGCTCTGCTCCGTACACCTCCTACACACACGGCTCTGCTCCGTACACCTCGTACACACACGGCTCCGCTCCGTACACCTCGTACACACACGGCTCTGCTCCGTACACCTCGTACACACACGGCTCTGCTCCGTACACCTCGTACACACACGGCTCCGCTCCGTACACCTCGTACACACACGGCTCTGCTCCGTACACCTTGTACACACACGGCTCTGCTCCGTACACCTCGTACACACACGGCTCTGCTCCGTACACCTCGTACACACACGGCTCTGCTCCGTACACCACGTACACACATGGCTCTGCTCCGTACACCTCCTACACACACGGCTCTGCTCCGTACACCTCGTACACACACGGCTCCGCTCCGTACACCTCGTACACACACGGCTCCGCTCTGTACACCTCGTACACACACGGCTCTGCTCCGTACACGTCATACACACACGGCTCCGCTCCGTACACCTCGTACACACACGACTCCGCTCCGTACACCTCGTACACACACGGCTCTGCTACATCCACACTGTAAACCCCTCCTGACCCCACACATAAACTTCCCCTCATCCAGCACCATGACAACCAGCACAGCAGAGTCCTGTATACACTGAGGAGCTGATCATGTGACCCTGACTCCTCCCCTCCATGTGACATCATCACAGGTCCTGTAAGTACAGAGCAGCCATATATCTAGTGTGCGGCTCTGCAGGTGGAGGTAGGTGCAGGGTATTATATATCTAGTGTGCGGCTCTGCAGGAGGAGGTAGGTGCAGGGTATTATATATCTAGTGTGCGGCTCTGCAGGTGGAGGTAGGTGCAGGGTATTATATATCTAGTGTGCGGCTCTGCAGGTGGAGGTAGGTGCAGGGTATTATATATCTAGTGTGCGGCTCTGCAGGAGGAGGTAGGTGCAGGGTATTATATATCTAGTGTGCGGCTCTGCAGGTGGAGGTAGGTGCAGGGTATTATATATCTAGTGTGCGGCTCTGCAGGTGGAGGTAGGTGCAGGGTATTATATATCTAGTGTGCGGCTCTGCAGGTGGAGGTAGGTGCAGGGTATTATATATCTAGTGTGCGGCTCTGCAGGTGGAGGTAGGTGCAGGGTATTATATATCTAGTGTGCGGCTCTGCAGGTGGAGGTAGGTGCAGGGTATTATATATCTAGTGTGCGGCTCTGCAGGTGGAGGTAGGTGCAGGGTATTATATATCTAGTGTGCGGCTCTGCAGGTGGAGGTAGGTGCAGGGTATTATATATCTAGTGTGGGGCTCTGCAGGTGGAGGTAGGTGCAGGGTATTATATATCCAGTGTGCGGCTCTGCAGGTGGAGGTAGGTGCAGGGTATTATATATCTAGTGTGCGGCTCTGCAGGTGGAGGTAGGTGCAGGTTATTATATATCTAGTGTGCGGCTCTGCAGGTGGAGGTAGGTGCAGGGTATTATATATCTAGTGTGCGGCTCTGCAGGTGGAGGTAGGTGCAGGGTATTATATATCTAGTGTGCGGCTCTGCAGGAGGAGGTAGGTGCAGGGTATTATATATCTAGTGTGCGGCTCTGCAGGTGGAGGTAGGTGCAGGGTATTATATATCTAGTGTGCGGCTCTGCAGGAGGAGGTAGGTGCAGGGTATTATATATCTAGTGTGCGGCTCTGCAGGTGGAGGTAGGTGCAGGGTATTATATATCTAGTGTGCGGCTCTGCAGGTGGAGGTAGGTGCAGGGTATTATATATCTAGTGTGCGGCTCTGCAGGTGGAGGTAGGTGCAGGGTATTATATATCTAGTGTGCGGCTCTGCAGGTGGAGGTAGGTGCAGGGTATTATATATCTAGTGTGCGGCTCTGCAGGTGGAGGTAGGTGCAGGGTATTATATATCTAGTGTGCGGCTCTGCAGGTGGAGGTAGGTGCAGGGTATTATATATCTAGTGTGCGGCTCTGCAGGTGGAGGTAGGTGCAGGGTATTATATATCTAGTGTGCGGCTCTGCAGGAGGAGGTAGGTGCAGGGTATTATATATCTAGTGTGCGGCTCTGCAGGTGGAGGTAGGTGCAGGGTATTATATATCTAGTGTGCGGCTCTGCAGGAGGAGGTAGGTGCAGGGTATTATATATCTAGTGTGCGGCTCTGCAGGAGGAGGTAGGTGCAGGGTATTATATATCTAGTGTGCGGCTCTGCAGGAGGAGGTAGGTGCAGGGTATTATATATCTAGTGTGCGGCTCTGCAGGTGGAGGTAGGTGCAGGTTATTATATATCTAGTGTGCGGCTCTGCAGGTGGAGGTAGGTGCAGGGTATTATATATCTAGTGTGCGGCTCTGCAGGTGGAGGTAGGTGCAGGGTATTATATATCTAGTGTGCGGCTCTGCAGGTGGAGGTAGGTGCAGGGTATTATATATCTAGTGTGCGGCTCTGCAGGTGGAGGTAGGTGCAGGGTATTATATATCTAGTGTGCGGCTCTGCAGGTGGAGGTAGGTGCAGGGTATTATATATCTAGTGTGCGGCTCTGCAGGTGGAGGTAGGGGCAGGGTATTATATATCTAGTGTGCGGCTCTGCAGGTGGAGGTAGGGGCAGGGTATTATATATCTAGTGTGCGGCTCTGCAGGTGGAGGTAGGTGCAGGGTATTATATATCTAGTGTGCGGCTCTGCAGGTGGAGGTAGGGGCAGGTTATTATATATCTAGTGTGCGGCTCTGCAGGTGGAGGTAGGTGCAGGGTATTATATATCTAGTGTGCGGCTCTGCAGGTGGAGGTAGGTGCAGGGTATTATATATCTAGTGTGCGGCTCTGCAGGTGGAGGTAGGTGCAGGGTATTATATATCTAGTGTGCGGCTCTGCAGGTGGAGGTAGGTGCAGGGTATTATATATCTAGTGTGCGGCTCTGCAGGTGGAGGTAGGTGCAGGGTATTATATATCTAGTGTGCGGCTCTGCAGGTGGAGGTAGGTGCAGGGTATTATATATCTAGTGTGCGGCTCTGCAGGTGGAGGTAGGTGCAGGGTATTATATATCTAGTGTGCGGCTCTGCAGGTGGAGGTAGGTGCAGGGTATTATATATCTAGTGTGCGGCTCTGCAGGTGGAGGTAGGTGCAGGGTATTATATATCTAGTGTGCGGCTCTGCAGGAGGAGGTAGGTGCAGGGTATTATATCTAGTGTGCGGCTCTGCAGGAGGAGGTAGGTGCAGGGTATTATATATCTAGTGTGCGGCTCTGCAGGAGGAGGTAGGTGCAGGGTATTATATATCTAGTGTGCGGCTCTGCAGGTGGAGGTAGGTGCAGGTTATTATATATCTAGTGTGCGGCTCTGCAGGTGGAGGTAGGTGCAGGGTATTATATATCTAGTGTGCGGCTCTGCAGGTGGAGGTAGGTGCAGGGTATTATATATCTAGTGTGCGGCTCTGCAGGTGGAGGTAGGTGCAGGGTATTATATATCTAGTGTGCGGCTCTGCAGGTGGAGGTAGGTGCAGGGTATTATATATCTAGTGTGCGGCTCTGCAGGTGGAGGTAGGTGCAGGGTATTATATATCTAGTGTGCGGCTCTGCAGGTGGAGGTAGGGGCAGGTTATTATATATCTAGTGTGCGGCTCTGCAGGTGGAGGTAGGGGCAGGGTATTATATATCTAGTGTGCGGCTCTGCAGGTGGAGGTAGGTGCAGGGTATTATATATCTAGTGTGCGGCTCTGCAGGTGGAGGTAGGGGCAGGTTATTATATATCTAGTGTGCGGCTCTGCAGGTGGAGGTAGGGGCAGGGTATTATATATCTAGTGTGCGGCTCTGCAGGTGGAGGTAGGTGCAGGGTATTATATATCTAGTGTGCGGCTCTGCAGGTGGAGGTAGGTGCAGGGTATTATATATCTAGTGTGCGGCTCTGCAGGTGGAGGTAGGTGCAGGGTATTATATAGCTAGTGTGCGGCTCTGCAGGTGGAGGTAGGTGCAGGGTATTATATAGCTAGTGTGCGGCTCTGCAGGAGGAGGTAGGTGCAGGGTATTATATATCTAGTGTGCGGCTCTGCAGGTGGAGGTAGGTGCAGGGTATTATATATCTAGTGTGCGGCTCTGCAGGTGGAGGTAGGTGCAGGGTATTATATATCTAGTGTGCGGCTCTGCAGGAGGAGGTAGGTGCAGGGTATTATATATCTAGTGTGCGGCTCTGCAGGTGGAGGTAGGTGCAGGGTATTATATATCTAGTGTGCGGCTCTGCAGGTGGAGGTAGGTGCAGGGTATTATATATCTAGTGTGCGGCTCTGCAGGTGGAGGTAGGTGCAGGGTATTATATATCTAGTGTGCGGCTCTGCAGGTGGAGGTAGGTGCAGGGTATTATATATCTAGTGTGCGGCTCTGCAGGTGGAGGTAGGTGCAGGGTATTATATATCTAGTGTGCGGCTCTGCAGGTGGAGGTAGGTGCAGGGTATTATATATCTAGTGTGCGGCTCTGCAGGAGGAGGTAGGTGCAGGGTATTATATATCTAGTGTGCGGCTCTGCAGGTGGAGGTAGGTGCAGGGTATTATATATCTAGTGTGCGGCTCTGCAGGTGGAGGTAGGTGCAGGGTATTATATATCTAGTGTGCGGCTCTGCAGGTGGAGGTAGGTGCAGGGTATTATATATCTAGTGTGCGGCTCTGCAGGAGGAGGTAGGTGCAGGGTATTATATATCTAGTGTGCGGCTCTGCAGGTGGAGGTAGGTGCAGGGTATTATATATCTAGTGTGCGGCTCTGCAGGTGGAGGTAGGTGCAGGGTATTATATATCTAGTGTGCGGCTCTGCAGGTGGAGGTAGGTGCAGGGTATTATATATCTAGTGTGCGGCTCTGCAGGTGGAGGTAGGTGCAGGGTATTATATATCTAGTGTGCGGCTCTGCAGGTGGAGGTAGGTGCAGGGTATTATATATCTAGTGTGCGCTCTGCAGGTGGAGGTAGGTGCAGGGTATTATATATCTAGTGTGCGGCTCTGCAGGTGGAGGTAGGTGCAGGGTATTATATATCTAGTGTGCGGCTCTGCAGGTGGAGGTAGGTGCAGGGTATTATATATCTAGTGTGTGGCTCTGCAGGTGGAGGTAGGTGCAGGGTATTATATATCTAGTGTGCGGCTCTGCAGGTGGAGGTAGGTGCAGGTTATTATATATCTAGTGTGCGGCTCTGCAGGTGGAGGTAGGTGCAGGGTATTATATATCTAGTGTGCGGCTCTGCAGGTGGAGGTAGGTGCAGGGTATTATATATCTAGTGTGCGGCTCTGCAGGTGGAGGTAGGTGCAGGGTATTATATATCTAGTGTGCGGCTCTGCAGGTGGAGGTAGGTGCAGGGTATTATATATCTAGTGTGCGGCTCTGCAGGTGGAGGTAGGTGCAGGGTATTATATATCTAGTGTGCGGCTCTGCAGGTGGAGGTAGGTGCAGGGGCTCTAGTATTTTGGGGTCATCATTCTCAGTAACCCCTTCCTGTCTCAGCTATTTTCACCTTTCACCAGTTCAGGACCAGTTTCCCGCTATTCCTGACCGGCTCATTTACATTCAGTTTAACCCCTTAAGGACGGAGCCAGTTTTTTACGTCATGACTCGTTCATTTTCTACAATTCTGACCGGTGTCACTTTGACAGGTTTCGAGAGGTAACGCCAAAAAGTGGACCTCACAGTTTATTACCCACTTTCTTATGAGCGCGGTGATACCCCACATGTGGTCAGAAACCTCTATCTGGACAAATGGGAGGAGCCGGAACAAAAGGAGCTATATATGAATTTTGGAAAGGAAATATGGCTGAAATAGATTGCGGGCCCCATGTAGCATTTGCAGGGCCCCCAAGGTACCTAAACAGCAGAAACCCCCCACAAGTTACTCCATTTTGGAAACTAGACCCCCTCAAGGATTTTATCTAGAATTTTGGTGAGCACCTGGAACCCCCGGAGGCTTCACAGAATTTTATAACATTGAGCCATGAAAGTTTAAAAAAAAAACCAAAACATTTTTACCACGAAATTATTACTTTAACCAGATAGCTTTTATTCACAAGGGTAAGAGGAAAATATGCACCATAAAATTTATTGTGCAATGTCTCCTGAGTGCGCAGATACCTCATATGTGGTGGAAATCAACTGTTTGGGCGCACGGCAGGGCTTGAAAGGGAAGGAGCACCATTTGACTGTAAAATTAGCTGGAATCATTAGCGAATGCCAAGTCGCATTTAGAGAGCCCCTAAGGTGCCTAAACATTGGAGCTCCCCCACAAGTGATCCCATTTTAAAAACTAGACCCCTCAAGGATTTTATCAAGGGGTATATTGAGCATTTTGAACCCATACATACTTCACAGAATTTGATAACATTAGGTCGTCATATTGAAAATGTTAATTTTTTTTTTAACAAAAATGTTGCTTTAGCACCAAATTTCTCACTTTTTCAAGAGGAAACAGTAAACCCCACAGTTTGATACCCTAATGTGGCCAAAAATCCCTGTTTGGACAAACGGGAGGGCTCGGAACGGAAGGAGCACCATGTGAATTTTGTAAAAGTTCAAAAAAATGGCGGGCACCATGTCGCATTTGCAGGGCTCCTAAGGTACCTATACAGCAGAAACCCCCCACAAGTGACCCCATTTTGGACACTAGACCACTCAAAAATGTTATTCAGGGTTACAGTGAGCATTTTGACTCCACAGGTAGTTCACAAAAATGTTACTGTAATGCCAAATTTCTCACTTTTAGGCTGTGTGCCCACAATCCGGCGATACTGCGTCTAGGACGCAGTGTCAGCCCTTCTGTGCAGATGCCAGTGTTGTCCACACGAGAATGCAGCTGCCCGTGCCCACGATCCAGGTTCAGGCCCCTGCAGACTTTATTCTCCCTGCGAAAAACACTGTCATCTCCACAGCATAAACTGACAGCCTGCACCTCAGGAAGCCGTTCCGCTGGTCAGTTTATGCTGCAGATAAAAGAAGCACAGTGGGCATGAGATTTCTAAACATCCCGCTACTGCGCTTGTACTTCACAACATCGCAGTCAAAACACTCTGCATCCAAACCACTGCAAATCCTGATAGTGGGCACACAGCCTAATAAGCTAGGATGGATGGATGGATAGATGTCAAACACATATATCATGTCCCACCCCCCCCCCCCCGCATATTCTAAGCTAGCACCCTTTAGTAAGTTTCATGGGGCACTAAATTGTGTTTAACCTTGAATTTGCCCCCCCCCCCAAAAAATATAAATTAAATAAATAATAATAATAATAATAAAAAAAAACAGCTAGAGTAAAGCAGATGGCTGCAGACCACAGCTGGCAGCTTCACCTTGGCTGGTATTCCAAAATGAAGGTCTCCCCATGCTGTTTTTTTAATTTATAAATAATTAAAAAAAAAAAGTGGGGTGCCCCCTGTGAAGGGGTCCTTCTCCCATATCACACAATTAACAGAGCGAGAGATGAGTGAACGAACAATCCAAAGCATATTTATTCCATGCAATATAGAATGACCATCAAATAATCCAACACACGGAGAGTAAAACGAGTCCAGAAATGGCATAAATGTCCTGGAGTTCAGTCACACTCCTCCAGCAGTCCTTCTCCAGGGAAATCGGGGTTTCTCACAGTGTCTTTGGGGTGCTGTCTGCAGCCTCAGCGTCTCCCTCAGAGGTTCAATCTTGTTTCTTCTCTCTTGTAAGGGTACCGTCACACTAAACGACGTACCAGCGATTCCGACCACGATATGACCTGCTCAGGATCGCTGGTACGTCGCTACAGGGTCGCTAGTGAGCTGTCAAACAGATCTTCCCAACGACGCAGTAACGATATCGGCGGTCGCAGGGACCCTGTTACATAGCACAATTCAAATCTTGATTAGTAACATAGGCGAACAAGGTCGTTGGGTAAGGTGTCAAACACACCGATGCGTGCTGCCCTGCGGGAGCCCGAATACCAAAAAATGAACCAGAACAGTGTTTAACGATCAGCGATTTCACAGCAGGGGCCAGGTCGCTGCTTAGTGTGACACACAGCGAGATCACTGGTACGTCACAAAATCTGTGACTCAGCAGCGATCACGCTAGCGATCTCGCTATGTGACAAGTACCCTTAAGTCGCACCCAGAATCACTAATCTCTCAGGTAAACAGAGAGTTTAAGTGGATTCCAGGCCCCCTCCCCCAGACCTAGGCACAGAAGCACTTCAAGGGGATATAACCTGACTTAACAGGACAAACAATATATCGAATAGACAGACCACCATGCCCAAAACATGAACCCACACAAAATAGTACATAACCCACAATATCACATCATGACACCCCCCAAATTGGATTTCCAGCCAAGGAAAAATGGACAGCTGTGGTCTGGTATTCTCAGGGTGGAAAGATCCATGGTTATTTGGCCCTTCCCAGCCTAAAAATAGCAGGCCGCAGCCACCCAGAAGTGGCGCATTCATTAGATGCGCAAATCCTGGCGTTTCGCCCCAGCTCTTTGTATAGCTCTGGTGCGGTGGCAAATGGGGAAATAAATAGGGTTGTTTTGGGTTAGGGTTAATGATGTCACGGCGTCTATCAGATACCTGACAGCACTAACCTAGTCAGTAATAAAAAAAGGCAAAAAAAAAATTGAAAAAACACTCCCCAACACATTCCCTCTTTCACCAATTTATTAAAAAGAAAAAAAAAATCCGGTCTGCGATAATCCATTTTGGAGGTTATACGACGACTTTGGACCTTCCAGAATATGGGTGGCACACTTTGAGAACATATCCCCCATTTTCTGAAAGTGCAAACCCTCCATGTGAGTAGTGTGGGTGCAGTGATACTGCACTCACTCTCCCCGGGTCCACAGCATGGTAGTGTGAGCTGCAGTAAACTTAGTGTCACTACTAGCAGGGAGGCGGCTGAGAGCCGCTCTACACTTGTGGCCAGGGTCTTCTGAGAAGGAAGAGGAGGGATCGTGGGGGATCGTCACTGCAGGAGGTAACGGGAGACCGGGGATTGACAGGGTGACCTGGCTGGACCTGGGGAGAACTTTGAGGAGGAGGATGAGTGCAGCGTGTGCGCCGGCCATTTTAGATGATCAGTTGGGGCATAGAACTGGGGGGGGGCACTTTGACCATATCGGGGGACCGGGATAAGCACCTTATGTCCCTATTTGACATGATTGATCATGCCAGGTGGGAGATAAATAATTTTTTTCTGCCCAAATCATGATCTCCAGGGTCTGAGCTACACTTGGTAGCTGAAACCACAGAAATTATCTGATGATGGGGGGCGGTATACACTTTATCTCTTTATTGCTTGCTGGCAGCAGCGGGAGGGAATTAACACTATGACCGCTAGGACATATTTTTACTGCCCACGGTCATTAAGGGGTTAAAGTCTACAAGCTCCGACACTAGTTTAGAATATCGAAACTTTTTTATTTACATAATTTTTCTAGTTTGGGAGTGAAATATAATGTGGGCACATTTTATAATTTGGATGATTTTCACTCTTTTGCTGCCTTCATACAAGAAATGGGTGGTAAATTGTGCGTCAGCGAGTGCACAGATCCGTACACCATGTGTGGCCCCTCTTTTTCCGTAGAAACAAGAATACATCGAATCCTAATTCCTTTCCCTGTTCTTAACCGAAAAACTGGGAAATTATTTGTTTTTGCTCTTTTGTATTTTCCTACTCTTATTACAGAAGCAATTACTCTTTTATTTTTCTGCTCACATTTCCGTGTGAAGGATTGTGGTTTATAAAGATAATGTGCTACTTTTACAGTTGTACTATTTACATAGCACATTTCATGTTGAATATTTTTTAGTACCCAAATGATATCTCACCTCCCTGATCTCTATTAATTTTACATATCGGCTCATCTCCTTCCCATTCAGGTCCTTATAATATCGGATCCTCTCAGTGGAGATCTTCTATAGAAGAGAATTCTCCTGATTGCCCCGTGAAGGATGGATATGGACAGGAACAAGATGGCGGAGAGGATATTACACCTCACCCTAGAGATCCTCTTCCGGCTTACTGGAGAGGTGAGAGATTCTGATGACGTCACATTACATCATTCTTATCTATGGGAATAACAGATGGACAGAACTGGAGAGGTGAGGACTCTGGAAATGTCTGGAGTGAGATTTATTACTGTGTCTCTCCATAACCAGGATTACACAGTAGTGAAGAAGACCTCTAGTGAGCGCTGTCAGGCCCCTGTGTCTGAGGGATGGGGAAGACCCCTGAGCCCAATCACGGGGCCACCACCTCACCCCCTGATACATGAGGACATCAATGACCAGAAGATCCTAGAACTCACCTACAAGATGATTGAGCTGCTGACTGGAGAGGTGACACTGCTGGGAATGCTGGGACATTATACAGTAACGCTATGAAGGGATCGGGGGTGACGGTATCATTGTATGTGTCAGATTCCTATAAGGTGTCAGGACGTCACCGTCTATTTCTCCATGGAGGAGTGGGAGTATTTAGAAGGACACAAAGATCTGTACAAGGACGTCATGATGGAGGATCCCCAGCCCCTCACATCACCAGGTAATAGACAGGACTAAATACACACGGCCTATAATTATCTGTATGTAAGGAATGAATTCAGTCCCTGTATGTGTCTCCTCCAGGTCTATCCAGTAAGAGGACAACACCAGAGAGATGTCCCCGTCCTCTTCTCCCACAGGACTGTAAACAAGAAGATCCCGATGTTCCTCAGGATCATCAGGTAGATGGAGAGAAGGGGCCATGAAATCCCCCTATGATGTGTAGACGGCTGTGAAGGTCTTGTGCTCAGTCTTGTTTTATCCACCAGTATTATATGTTTTATACTTGTGTAATGAGAGCGGTGGAGATGGCAGGATTAGAGCTGATCATAGATGGGACTTCTCCATCTGTCTGTGCCTTTTGGATCACATTTATCCCGTTCTCTACACTGAACACTTAACCTGGTGTCAAAACCCTGATGTATCAGAGAGAGAGGTTGCTCCTATCTCATGGGTCAGAAGGTCACAGCACACGCCAGCACTAGTTGGATCTGCTTTGCCTTCCACGTAGCTGTGCAGACTATCCTTGTGCTGCGCTGCTAAGGTTAAGCAGACCCTTGTGACTTTCTTGGCTTACCATCCTGAGTAGAGTTTATCGGACGGACAATAATCCGGTACCGGCGGATCACTGCCAGATTTAAAAAAAGAGTCTGATCCACTCCGGAATCCGGTGCCCATATAAGTCAATGGGGACCGGAATCCAGAGGTTAAAATTGTTTGTGGAGGGGCTAGGAGCCAGCACAGCATACTCACCGAGGCGCTGTCATGGCGGCACACTCCTTTCGGGTCACGCTGTTACCTTCTGAAGCCGACAATTCAATATTCATTGTTTTCCCCGCCCACCGGCGCGTGTTGGTTGCAGCTAGACGCGCCCCCACCCTGAGTGGCAGCGTGTCAGCTAACTGCAACCAATCACAGGCGCCAGGACGGCCGGTGGACGGGGAAAGCAGTGCACTGTCGGTCAGTTCAGTTCACGGTGGTAAACACTAGGCAGCACAGTTATAGTGCGTGGCTGCAGCCCCAGCTGTCGCGCTGAATCTGTGCTGTGACTACAGTGCCCAGAGTCACACGTGCAAGGCTTTGCCAGGTGCTGCCATGGCAGAGTCACGTGAGGCCCTCGCATGTGTGATTCCGGTGAAAGTAAAAAAAAAAAAAAAACGACATGCGGTTCCTCTTATTTTCTTCCTCAGTCAATTAACGCCGGTTGGGGGCTGTTATATCCTCAGCCCACAGCCGCTCGGTATTGCCGCATCTATTGGATGTGACCATACCGGTGTGCGCTACTAGCTCTTCCCGCAGTTGTGATGCGGTGCCAGTCGGGGTAATAGCAGGGGTTAATAGCGGCGCACGTCTGCTACTAAACCCTAGCTTTGTGTGATGGCACAGGCGTCTATCAGATACCTTCTGCCTTCATGACACAAACCTGTAAGTGACAGTAATTAAACACAGACACAGAGAACAATCCTTTATTTGGAATAAAATACAAACATCCCCTGCTTCACCACTTTATTAACCCCCAACACCCTGCAGCTCCGACGTAATCCACAGAAGTCCCACGCCGTTTCAGCTCTGCTACATCTGAATATCACAGAGAGCGGCACGACTGACTCTCTGTGAGCTCCAGAGAATGAATGAGCTGTGCATTGAGCGCTGACGTCAATCAGGTCATTTGCGGTCACAGCTGGAGATTCCCACGGTCCTTGATCTGTGATCGCAGGTAACCTGACCTCAGGTGGAGGTCACTGAGTTCACAGACCTGCATCTCCTAGCAGAAAAATCCAGGTTTTTTAGCCAAGAGATGCAGATTTTGTGCTGAAATTTTTATACCATATTCCTGCATCCAATCTACACCTCCTGGCAAAAAAAACGCTGTGTTTTGGCGGAATTTTTTTGCCGCGGTTATTTTTCCGTGATTTTTGCCACAATTTTTTTGCCAGGAGGTGCACATTTGGTGCTGAAATCGTCTGCACCAGCTTTCAGCACCAAATTTCCACCTGCTGGCAGTATTTTATTTTTTTTTTTTTTATTACCCAGCCATGAAAACGCCGGCTGGGGGCTGGCATAATCTCAGCCTGCTGCTGTCTGAACATGAGCGTGCATGTACCTAGAAACACATGCACGCTCCTGTCAGAAGTTTGCAGCTGTTCTGCGATGTCAGACTCGCGGGAGTTCCTCACAAGTGGGACTGCGGCGTAGAAAAAAAACGCTTTTTTTTTTTTTTTAAATAATTTAAAAAAAAAAAAAACGACGTGCGGTTTTCCCCAGTTTTCATCCCCAGCCATGATAGCGCCAGCTGGGGGCTGGTATATCTTCAGCCCGCGGCCGCCCGGTATTGCTGCATCTATTAGATGTGACAATACCGGTGTGCGATACCGGCTCTTCCCGGAGGCGTGATGCGGTGCCAGTCGGGGTAATAGCAGGGGTTAACATGTAATCTCAACCCTATTTTAAAATGTACAATTTTTATTAATATTCATTAAAATGTACCCACAAACAGACACACAAACATATAAATGAGAATGGATCACGTTATCCTTGTAAATAACCAAGACGTTTTATATACACACTCACTTTAGGAAAGGGAAGGGAAACTAATATAGCCCTATAAGGGTAGTGTATCCCTACCTAACAACGGAGGGTATGACACCATAAGTTACCGGGCGCCCCCGTTCCACGTCGGCTCTCCCTCTACCTGACCCTGATATAGGGATGGGATGGAAAGCCCTATAGTGGTGCTTGCACAGTACAATATATAGGAATTCCCAAATGGTAATACTCCTCCCTGTATTGTTTTCCTTAGATCAAGAAGGTATCAATTTACTGATCTACAACCAGGAATTCCTATTCATGATACTAGCACTGTACAAGACGTATAGACTTCTATTCCTAATAAATTATCTTTATGCAAGGTAGTGATCCATAAGAGTTATTTACAACCACATATGTTACAGGGTGGTATACCCCAAAAGTATATTACAGTCACCTAGAGTCATATCACAAGGGGCTCAGATAATCTCCCCATTATACCCCAGGAGCTGAAAGAAAAATGGGATACAGACACCCCTGCAAATTACTGCAAAATAGAAAAGGTTGCTCCAATCATATTCTATATAATATAGTATAACAGGCAGAAAAGATGAATTACTTCCCTGAGAAGCAGGAATGATGACCGCGGAAGAGCTGTCTGTCACAGGCTGGGGGGCGCGTCAGCCTGCAACCAATCACAGCTGAGAGGATGGCCAGTGGGCGGGGAAAACACCGAAAGCTGTGTGATTGGGTGCACAGCACAGGAAGTGAAAGCGGACCCGGAAGCAATGTGCCGCCATGACACCGAGTCTCGGTAAGTATGAAACGCTCATTTATTTATTGTTTTTTTTTTTTTTCATTTTTATTAATTGCCGATTCCGGATCGTGCGCCCGGAATCCCACGTCCACGCCCGGGTCCGGCCTGCGGATTGAGCTGAAACCGTGCGGATCTGGACGTTTATAGTCCGGGTCCACTCAACACTAATCCTGAGTTGTCTGAGCTGTTCTGATTTCTGCACTCCCCCGTTATAAGTTCTCACCACTTTACCTCAGTAGTTGCCAGTGATAACTTGCTTTTCCATGGTCCTGGCATGGAGGTGAGAGCCATGGGAGGAGAAATTGTTTTGAATTTGATCCTAGAGATTGCTGCCTGGAAGTTTTCTTTGGTGTCTTCCTATTGATCATCTCCCTTTTTATTCATTTCTCTTTCCATCCCCCTTTTTTACCACTTGTTTGGGAATGCAGTTTCTTTTTCCTTTCTCTGTTGTTTTCCTTTTGTGTCATTATCATAAAGCAGGACTAGTGTTCCTCCTCCCCTGCTCACTAGACACGGTTGTGATTAGGGTAAGACAAGGATAGACACGTGATTGCCGCACAAGGGAAAAGAACCTGTCTTGGGACATCGGGGAGCTCAGGGTTGCTCAAAGTAAGTGACAGGGTTTATCCTTCCTGTTCTTCCCTAGAGGCAGTGGTTCCCACCCCATCTTTCTCATGATACACCGCTCAGCCTCTTGGTGGAACACAACAACCAGGGACTGCCCTGTATTGGTACCTGGTGCCTACGGTCAGCAAAGTCCAACCTCAGAGGCTCTGGTGATGACTGGGTAGGCACTTAATCATGCCCCTCCGGGTACGCCTGGTTCAGGGCGCAGTGAGGCTACGTCCCTTCTCCTAAACCTATTAGCATGTCAGGCTTACATGTAATTCTTCAAATGACATGATTCAGATGAAACCCCCAAAGGATCCATTCACTGTAATAAGGCAGCAGAGTTAGTCTGGACTCCTCATGGCAGCGCGGCAATCATCCCTATCTAGTGAATGGTTATCTCCAGTAATTGTATTATTACAGCGGATTCTTTATGATGTTACATCGTCATCTTCTCCCCATTCAGGTCCCTACAATATCGGATCCTCTCAGTGGAGATCTATATAAGAGAATTCTCCTGATTGCCCCATCAAGGATGGATAGAGACAGTAACAAGATGGCGGAGAGGATATTACACCTCACCCTAGAGATCCTCTTCCGGCTTACTGGAGAGGTGAGAGATTCTGATGACGTCACATTACATCATTCTTATCTATGGGAATAACAGATGGACAGAACTGGAGAGGTGAGGACTCTGGAAATGTCTGGAGTGAGATTTATTACTGTGTCTCTTCATAACCAGGATTACACAGTAGTGAAGAAGACCTCTAGTGAGCGCTGTCAGGCCCCTGTGTCTGAGGGATGGGGAAGACCCCTGAGCCCAATCACGGGGCCTCCACCTCACTCCCCGATACATGAGGACATCAATGACCAGAAGATCCTAGAACTCACCTACAAGATGATTGAGCTGCTGACTGGAGAGGTGACACTGCTGGGAATGCTGGGACATTATACAATAACGCTATGACGGGATCGGGGGTGACGGTATCATTGTATGTGTCAGGTTCCTATAAGATGTCAGGACGTCACCGTCTATTTCTCCATGGAGGAGTGGGAGTATTTAGAAGGACACAAAGATCTGTACAAGGACGTCATGATGGAGGTTCCCCAGCCCCTCACATCACCAGGTAATAGACAGGACTAAATACACACGGCCTATAATTATCTGTATGTAAGGAATGAATTCAGTCCCTGTATGTGTCTCCTCCAGTTCTATCCAGTAAGAGGACAACGCCAGAGAGATGTCCCCGTCCTCTTCTCCCACAGAACTGTAAACAAGAAGATCCCGATGTTCCTCAGGATGTGTTTCCTCCAGCTCTATCCAGTAAGAGATATCTACTCATGTACTTTCTGCACTAATTTTGTGTTTACATTTTTAGGTTTTCTGCTGTGTTTTTTTTTTAGCTGTATTTTCTTTGCTTCTGCTTCTTCTGCTGTTTGCTTCTAGTGCCTTCTTTATGTCGTTATGAAGGCAACTCAAAGACCTGCAGAGGGTTCATGAATACCCTGTTTCCCAGAAGATACGACCTAGCATGATTTTATGGGATTTTTAGAGAATACTTGAATCATAAGCCCTACTCCAAAAATAAGTGGTAGTTACAGTCAGGGCCAGCGTTGGGAGAGTCGAAATCCACTCTCTTACGGTCCCCATCAGTTGTATTCTGAGGTTGATTTTTTTAAGGACCTTTGATGGCTTCAAAGTCATGTGACATGATGTAACCAAAGGTTTCTTAATTGCAGGAGTCTAAATGAACTTAACAGGACACAGGCTGGCATGCAGAACTGGCATCAGGGGAAAGGGAGAGCAAACTGGGCAATTTCACAGGGCTCCAATTCTCCTAGCGGCCCCAGTGTTTATATGCCAATTATAGGACTGCTTAAGGACCTTTTTGATATAACGTCACGTGACCAAAGGCTGGTGTGTGTGCCAATTTTAACCAGCTTTGCCAAATGGGCAGAGCTTGGCCAGAACAAGGGTGTGATGCCACCGCTTCTCTAATTCATATCAAACTGCAGGGTTCCCTATGCCAGAAATCTCACTCCAGTCCCTGATGTCATTTGTCAGTGTCCATTGCCGATCTTGATTAATTTGAGCCCTAATGTTTATCTGCACAGACTGCAAGACCCTGCTACCTGCTTTGGTTACAAAGCCTAAGGTTAGGCCATCAACGTTATAGTCCCGGACAATCCCGTTAAATATCCGGCATCTGTCTAACTATTTTATGTTCGTCTTTGAAAAAATATTCTTTGAAATTGTCTATGTTGTGGATCAATGTTATAAGGAGATTTTTGCAGGTTTTGCCAACTGTCATGACGGCGTCAGGATCTGTGGAAATTATAGATTCTGGTACTCTGCATGTTAACTGCTGTTATGTCTGTGAGCAGCGCAGGGAGACGCAGGCTTTAAACTTCAGGCTTGGACAGGCTAGCAAGAGTTATTCTCTGCTGGGTTGCTTGTTAATGTCTTTGATCACATGCTGTAGAGGAGAAAGTATCTATCACTTCCCTTCTGTATATGCTGGCTGGACTATTTCATTAATGCCAGCTGTTGGTCTGGTGAGGTGTTGAGATCCAGACTTACGGGTGGTTGTTTTGTATTATTGCTGTGAGCTGTTGTGGTTTTAACTCTTGTTGTCTTTTTGTTGCTGCCTTTCTGCTCTTGCTTTTCTCTATAGTCTCTCACTGTTTATTTCTGTGAGTTTGCAATGTGTCCTGTCTGTCTGTGTTAATATTTGTTTCCATCATATTCCTGTCTCTTCCTTCCCCGGGGGATAACAGATTAGATCTGGTCACGAGAATAGTAAGGCACGGGACTCTGGCATCTCCATATTCAGGGGTAATCAAGAGATTAGGAACAGTTTAGGGTCCCCTAGCGTGAGGGACAGTATAGTAGCCTTCTGTCCCTCATTATCCTGCAGTCACATTGTGACAATCAATCAGATTATTTACTGTAGCACATTCCAGAGAACTGGTGCTAGTAATGGGAGATTCAAATTAACGAAGATGTAACTCTTAAATAGGGATGGGAGATCCCAATTTGTAAAGATCGGGGATCATACCGATCACATAGTGATCGTGTGCATGATATCGATCACGAGCTTTCCTGGAAAGCTCGTGTTACAAATCGGTCCAGATCGGGTCCAGGGGCTGTAAAAAGAAAGCACATTATTAAAATAAAAAACTTTATGATCATACTTACTGGTAACATGACTATGACGTTTTCAAAGGTCCTCTTAACTTCCGGGGGTATTTACTGCACTGTTCGTCACTCGGCAGTCATCGGCTGTTTTCAGCTGTGTTCGCGGTGATGTCAGGGTTCACCCAAGTCCATGGCTCATAAACTCGATTGAACTTTGACTGTCACTGTGCGAGTGTCGTATCACGGCGCTCAATCTCCAGACAGCAGCGGGTCGGCTGCATGTGTTTCTATGCAGCTGATGCGCTCCTGTCCTGAGATCAGTCCGTGCGGGATGATGCCCATACAAGACGCCAGTGCAATCATCCCCTCACTGTCAGCCTGCTTCTTGCTCTATTCAGAGCGATGTAGCAGAGCTGACAATGCTCTCTGCTTCTCTCTGTGTTTAGACTGTGTCTGTACAGAGTGATGAAGCTGACAATGCTCTACCTGTGGATTACGTCGGACTAAGGATTTTTTTATTATAAAGATGGAGTCTCTAAATGGTTTTTTTTGTTTTATTTCTAATAAATTTTTTCTCTGTCTTGTATTTTTTTTACTGTTTACTAGAAATTCATGGTGGCCATGTCTAATTTGGCGTGACACCATAAATTTCGGGCTTAGTACCATCTGAGAATACAAAGCTGGTATTAACCCAATTGTTACCCAGTGTAACACCGCCATCAGGGCCACTGGATGAGCCAGGTAAAGCACCTGGAAATGGCGCTAAGAAACAATGCGCCATTTGCAGGGGAATCCCAGCCCCCAGCTGCCTGGCTCTACCTGACTGGCTATCAAAATACAGCGGGAGCCCACACATTTTTTTTTATTATATTTTTAAATAATTAAAAAATAAAAAATAATGGGCTTCCCTGTATTTTTATTGTCAGGCAGACGGGTGGGTGCGTAAATTATTTATCTTTATACAACTATATATTGTGTACAATGTATATGTATATGTATATATATATATATACAGACCAATAGTTTGGACACACCTCATTCAAAGAGTTTTCTTTGTTTTCATGACTCTAAAAATTGTAGATTCACATTGAAGTCATCAAATCTATGAATTAAAACATATGGAATTAAATACTTTAAAGAGGTTGTCCAGTTACCAAAACTGATTTTTTTTCTGATAAATCTTGCTAATATGTGCCTCTCAACACATCTATTATGTTTTTTCAGCAATATTACCTTTTATCGTGCTCTAGCAGCACATGCTCATTGCTGGCTCCAGCTCTGATGGGGTTAATCTCTCTTCTGACTTCCTAGGTTCAGTTCCTACAACTCCCATAATTCTTTGTGGCTCTAGGGCGGTATCTAAAACACCCACTGTGTCCAACACACCCACTCTCCTCTCCACTCAAAGTCTCCTCCCTGCCTCTTCCCAGTGTGGGTGCACTGAGAGAAATCACACAGAGACAGCAGAAGCTGCCAGCTCTGCACAACCAGGGGAAGAAAGCGGCCATCTTCTGCTTGTTCTCATATAGTTCATAGTCTGTGTGTGTGTGCGCGTGTGTGTGCGTGTGTGTGTGTGTGTGTACAGAAATTATGATTATTAGCCGGCGCAACATGTGAAAAAAATAATTGGGGAAAAAAAAAGTGAAGGGGTCATGAGATTGCTTTTTTCCCTCTTGCCTAGTCTGTGTGTCGTCCATATCATCCGTGTGGCATGCATTTTGCAGGCTAGTTTCACATCAGCGTTTTTTTTGCCTGTAGGCAAAAAACCGCAAACCGCATATGACCGGATCCTGTGGATTAAATGGGCAGCGCATGCAACCGTTATTTTACTGGATCCTTCTGCAGCGGGACACAGAATTTATCGGCCGGCGCTGGAGTCAGTTGACTCCTGATCTCCCAGCCCGCACACGCTGCAATAGCTGCAGGTGGGCTCATTCACATGACCGTTCCGTTTGTCCTGGTCAGTTCCTGTTCTTTTGCGGACCCACGGACAGGACCATCTTTTCAATGTCTTTTGTGTAGGATCGGATGGCACACGGTAGCACTTTCATGTGCATCCGATCCTACACAAAAAAAACCACATCGGATGCTGTATGTCCGCTCTGTTATTATGGAACATGTCCTATTCTGTTCCGTAATAACGAACCGTGACTCAATACAAGTCAATGGGTCCGCAAAATTCCCGGAAGCAACACGGAAGCACTTCCGTGTGACTTCCGTCGGGTGCCCATGCAGTCTGTGTTCCGCCCCAGCCCCGCGGCTGCCCGCACAGCAGTGTCAGCAGCTGCCCGCACTGCAGTGTCAGCAGCCGCGGGGATGACAAGCGCTACCGTCAGGAGGTTAGTAAGTTCATTACCTGCGGTGATGAAGTCCTGCACTCCTGACGTCAGCGGTCGTCACTGCCTTCTTTGCCCACCGCTTGTCACATCACCTCTCGCTGTCGACCCGAGACTGTGACTAGTGGTGACATTACGGGCCGCTCGTGATACTTGGTTTGTGAAGGCGGCGGTCATTGAACTCAGTGACAGCGCTGCTGTCAGGAGTGCAGCGATCATCTCAGGTAATGTACCTCACTAACCTCCTGACAGCAGCACTCATCATGCCCTGCAGTGACCTGGGCTGACCTATTGATGTTGGTTCAGGTCACTGCACGGCTCTCCCAGCCAATAGAGAACATTCTGTTCTTCATTGACTGGGACATTGACTATGGTACGCTCAGCTGCGGGGGGAGGTCCGGCACTCAAGAGGGGCGGGCCAGCACTGAGGAGGGGTGGGAGGGGATTTCTCTCCCTCTCTCCTCCGTAGTCGGCTATTGCGATTCTCGCTCTTCGCTTACGGTACACCGATGTACCGCAAGCGCAGTGCGATTTTTCTCTCACCCCATACACTAGAATGGGTAAAAGAGAAAGAGTCTTGCATTACAATTGCAGCATGCTGCGATTATTTTCTCGGTCCAATTAGGGCTGAGAAAATAATTCCTCATGTGCGCTGACACACAGGCTAATATTGGTCCGAATGGAATGCAATGTTTTATCGCACTCCACTTGCACTGTTTTTCTCACCGTGTGGCTTAGACCTTACTTGTTCTGTGTCCTCCTGCATCCATCGCAGCGTGTGCAGGCTGGAGTTCAGCTGAGTTCAGATCAGTTGACTCCAGTGCTGGACTGAACTCAGGTGACCTCACAGCCCGTATACGCTGCGATGGATGCAGGGGGACACAGAACAAGTAATCGGCCGACACTGGAGTCATCTGATTACTTGTTCTGCTGGCGCTGTGGTCAGGAGTAGGGATGAATGAGCAGCAAAATGCTCTGGTGCTCGATGGGCGAAGCCCGTGTCGAATTTTTTTTTTTTTTTTAAAAATTCATTAAAAATAATAATAAAAAAACCAATCACATAACCCTAACCCTAGGGTTAGGGGTAAAAAAATGAAGTGTGGGCTCCCGCTGCATTTTCTACTGCTAAGGATAACCCAAGCAGCTACTGGCTGCTAACCCCCACTGCTTGGTGTTACCTTCACTGGCAATGGAAATCCAGGGAGGCCTTTTTTTTTTTATAAAGGTTTTTGCCTAAAAACTTTTTTAAAAAAATGACGTGGGCTTTTTTTTTTTTTTGTGCGCTAGCCAGGTACAGCAGGCAGCTACGGGCTGCCCCCAACCCCCAGCTGCCTATTTGTACCCGGCTGGGAACCAAAAATATAGGGAAGCCCATTTTTTTTAAATTATTTCATGAAGTAATTTTAAAAAAAAATGACGTGGCCTTCGCTCATTTTTTTGTGTTCAGCCAGGCACAACTAGGCAGCTGGGGATTGGAATCCGCAGCACAGGTTGGCCCAAGCTTTCTGGGCCCCCCGCTGCGAATTGCAGTCCACAGCCGCCCCCGAAAATGGCGCTTTCATAGAAGCGCCATCTTCTGGCGCTGTATCCAACTCTTCCAGTGGCCCTGGTGGCAGGTGGCACGCTGGGTAATAAGGGGTTAATACCAGCTATGTTTTACCAGCTGGTATAAAGCCCTAGATTCTTAATGTCAGGCCAAGTTTGACCTGGCCATTAAGAATCTCCAATAAAGGGTTAAAAAAAAAAAAGACATCACACAGCGAAAAATACTTTATTAGAAATAAATACACAGACACAGTAGGGACTCCATGTTTATTACTCCCTCTCACTCTTCCACGATCTAGAGATTTCTGTACTGACCATGCCAGGAGAGAGAGAGGGAAAAGAGAGAGAGAGGGAAAAAAGAGAGAGAGAGGGAAAAGAGAGAGAGAGAGGGAAAAGAGAGAGAGAGAGGGAAAAAAGAGAGAGAGAGAGAGGGAAAAAAGAGAGAGAGAGGGAAAAGAGAGAGAGGGAAAAGAGAGAGAGGGAAAAGAGAGAGGGAGGGAAAAGAGGGGGGAGAGGAGAGAGGGATAAGAGGGGGGCAGTGAAGAGGGGAGGGAGAGAAAAGAGGGGTGGGGGAAGAGAGTGGGGGGGGAGAGAGTGGGGGGAGAGAAGAGAGGGGTGGAGAGAAGAGAGTGGGGAAAGAAGAGAGGGGGGAGAGAGGTGCTCTGTTACCAACTGTCTCCACTCTGTGACTTGTGGTGCAGGTGACAGAGTGCAGACAGTTGGTCCCATGCAGCAGGACAGGTGGCAGAGCGGTGACATGCGCTGCTCTAACACATGCGGTGCTGCATGGGACCAGCCTGTCAGTGTCTTGCTGCATCCTGTAGTGCTGCTTGGAGGAGCACATGATCACACAGCCCGACACCGCCCGCTCTCCTGACATCGCAGCAGAGCGGGCGGGTGGAGAGTGTGATCAGATACTTACGTGACAGGGGGGGATTTCAGCTGAAGAACCCCCCTCCCTGTACTCCACCCTGGCGCCCCGTGCCTCACCATCTGCCCGACGCTCAGCCGTCTTCAGCGCTCCATACTGACGTCCTCCGGATCCTCCCCTCGATGCTGGGCTGTGACGTGCGGTAGTCACCGCCCACAGCCCTGTCACTAAATCTGAGTGGCTCCAGCCTCCTCTGACGTACCTGTCAAGTTTTAGAGCCCGGAACTTGTCGGGACGTAAGAGGATACTGGCGGCCACAGCTCCAGGGGGTCATGTGACAGGCACTGAGCGTGCATGATAGCGCCGCTCAGTGCCAGAATTGGAAATAGAAGCCAATGCAGAAAACGCCGATAATAGTAAGTGTAACTCCTAGAGAAAATAAAAAAAATGGGTGAACCACCCCTTTAAAGTGTGAAACAACTGAAAATATGTCTTATGGGGCGTGGCCTGAGCAGCATGTGAGGAAGACCTGTGTAGAGACAGCTCCTGCAAAAAACTCCTGTATAATCCTGTCCAGCTGGGGTTAAAGTTTGTTTTACTGCTTTCCTGGAGTGGTGACCTCTCCTAGACTGAGGGGGCTTCAAAGACCTGAGTGATATGACCAGAACTCGGGCTGATAAGAAGCGCGGGACACAGGCCACACTCATGGACGCTGGAGCTTCATGTGGGGGCAGGGCGTCTGATGCAATAGCTCGCCTCAGCAAGTTTGCACGAGATCAGCCTGAGATACCTGGAGCTGTTAAGCAGTGTGCCCTCAGCGTGGAGGAGATCCCAGGACAAGAACTGATGGAGGAGGAAGAGCAGCAGGGAGCTGTGAGTATGTTGGCTGCTGCCAATAATGTGGAGCAGGGGGACAACCTTAGAGCTACAGATGAAAACACAGATCCTGGGAGAGCAGAGCCCACCCTCAGTGATGTGCTTGCAGCAGTAAATACCTGCAACAATATGCTAGCCACTTTGAACATACAGATGGGAGGAATTAAAATGGACATTTCATCTATCAGGCACGAGTTGCAGGGGGTCAATGTACGGGTGGGGGCCCTGGAAGACCGGGTCAGTGCCACAGAGGATAAGCTTCCCCCTCTGACTCGGGACCTTGGCAGAGCAATCCACAATATCTCATTGCTTAGGGCTAAGGTGGACGATCTAGAAAACAGATCCCGCAGAAGCAATCTCCGACTGGTCGGGGTCCCAGAAAAGGCAGAAGGCAATAATCCAGTAGCTTTTTTTGAAATGTGGCTCCCCAAGACTTTGGGTATGGATCTGTTTTCTCCTTTCTTCACTATTGAGCGGGCACATAGGGTCCCCACTAGACCCCCACCACCAGGGGCACCCCCTCGTCCTATCCTCCTCAAGCTACTGCACTTCAGGGACAGGGACACTGCGCTCCGCAGAGCCCGGGAGATTAAGGATCTGGCTATTGACGGCCATAAGGTCTCACTGTACCCGGATTTTTCCACTGAAATCCAGCAGAGGAGAGCGCAATTTATTGATGTCAAAAAACGCCTGAGGCAGCTGCAGATCTCTTACTCAATGCTATACCCTACCAGGCTGCGAGTGGTGGCGGATGGTGGGACAAAGTTTTTTGACACTCCAAAGGATGCAGCCGCATGGCTCGATACCAATGAAAAAGGACTGCGCAGAAATCACCGCTGAGGATTATTGCGGATTCCTTGCTGTTGGACTTGCTGAGGTGAACGTGCTATGTTTCCCAGCTGGAACACTTATGGACGGTTGGCAGGAGCCACCCAGATAGGTTACTATGCAGTTGATGACTGTTCAGGAATTTAAACCGTTATGTGCTCTTAGGGTTATGTTTAGCCCCACTTCCCTCTGTTTGAGAGGAATGTCCTGGTTTACTGTGTATGTTTTTATGTTGTTTGACCTTTTTGTTTTATGCACCTGTTTGGTCTATGCTCATCTATGGGAACTGCTGCAGATGGGTCCGGAGGTCCCCGCTTGCTGCCCCCTGCTGTTACATATGTGTACTCACCCTTATGGCGAAGGAGGTTAATATAGTGGCCTGGAATGTGCGAGGATTGGGTGAAGCCACTAAAAGATGTGCAGTTTTTCTGTTTCTACAGCAGCTTAAGCCAGACATAATATTCTTATCAGAAACGCACTTGGTGAAGGAGCGGCTCCACTTGCTCCACAAAAAATGGATAGCCCATGAGTATCACTCTGTATATACCACACACTCCAGGGGGGTGAGTGTCCTGATACACAGGACAGTGCCGTTTGAGTGTCTTAAAGCTTCTGTGGATCAGGAGGGTAGATTTGTATGTCTTTACTGTGTCCTTCATAATGTGCGCTGTGTTCTAGTTGCAATTTATATTCCGCCGCCATACACAGGGGAACCATTGAAACGTATTCTCAATTTTGTTGCTTCCCTCCCTGAGGTCCCCACCCTATTAGTAGGAGACTATAATAATTACTTGCACCCGTATTGGGATAAGTTACATACAGGGAATATCTCAGTGGGGGCGGCAGCTACATCCCTTGCCAGACTGATGGAGGAGGTGGGATATGTAGATATTTGGCGTATTAGAAACCCGCAGGTCCGGCAGTATTCATGCTATTCTAGTTCTCATCATTCACTGTCCCGGATTGACCTGGCCATTGGAAATGCTCAGCTGCTGCCTTGTGTAGCTTCAGTCACGTACCTGGCCAGGGGGGTGTCTGACCACTCCCCACTACAGGTCCGTCTAAGGCTTGGGGACCCGGACCGGCTGGCGGGGATACCTTGGCGGCTCAACCCTTTTTGGATACAACTGATAGGGGGCACTCTGACTGACACTATACGGGAATATTTTGTGACAAATGACGGTACGGCATCCAAACATATAGTGTGGGACGCAATGAAGGCGTATGTTCGTGGGACATATATTAGGGAAATTTGCACCCGAAAGGCGAAAACAAGAGAGCGCACTAAGTATCTGACGGACACTTTAGGTGATGCAGAACGACTTCTTATATCTAACCCTACAGATGATGCCAAGCGGGACTTAGAGAGGGCACAGAGAGCTCTGAGAGACCATATGACTTCCTTGGCCACTAACAAACGCTTTTTCCTTAAGCAGCGGTACTTTACGGAGGGGGAGAGTGTGGGACATCTCTTGGCTACAATTGCTAGGGCGCAGGAGGGATTGACCTATATCACCAAATTGAAACTTGACACTGGAGAGGAGGTGAGGGACAGCGGGAGGATTGTGGAGGTCATGCAACAGTATTACACCCAATTATACTCCTCTAAATCGCATTATGGGGATGAGGAACTGCGGGACTTTGTGGAGGAGATCACTCTCCCCAGTCTGTCAGATAGTGAGAGAGATTCCCTGAATAGAGATATAGACCTGGAGGAGCTGGAGGAGGCGCTCGGTCAAATCCAAAATGAAAAGGCCCCAGGTGCGGACGGACTCCCGGGTGAATTCTACAAATTATATACCCATCTGCTGCTGCCAAGACTCTTGGATGTGTTCAGAGATGCTGAGGAGAAGGGATCCCTCCCTGCATCCATGAGGGAGGCTATTATTGTTCTGATTTTAAAACCCGGGAAAGATCCGACCGCGCCTGACTCCTATCGCCCAATCTCGCTGCTTACATTAGATATTAAATTAATCGCTAAAATTCTAGCTAACAGGTTGTCCCGGGTGATCACGTCAGTGATCCACGAGGATCAGACTGGATTCATCCCCAATAAATCTACTTCCATTAATTTGCGACGTTTATTCCTGGGGATACAGCTAAGTTCTGAGGGGAGAAACAAGGAGAGAGCAGTCCTGTCATTAGATGCAGCCAAAGCCTTTGACAGTATTGAATGGAATTTCCTATGGGTAGTTTTGGAGAAATTGGGTCTTGGCTCCAGATTTATTGGCTGGGTCAAATTGTTATATGCCTCTCCGCGGGCCAGGATTCGAGTTAATCGTTGTACCTCCTCGTCTTTTAATTTGGCCAGGGGCACGAGACAGGGCTGTCCTCTCTCTCCATTACTATTTGCAGCGGCAATTGAACCATTGGCGGCTATGCTTCGTGCATCCGCTGGCGTAAAGGGGTTTGAGATAGGCGGTCTGGAGCATAAGGTTTCCCTCTATGCGGACGATTTGTTGCTGTATCTCAGGGAGGTGGGGACATCGGTGGGCCCAGCAATAAATATTATTATAGAATTTGGTAGGCGCTCGGGACTCCTAATAAACTGGAAGAAATCGGCCCTGCTCCCTATAGATCCACTCCCATCTAATTTTAGTACTC
The DNA here is from genome assembly GCF_048569485.1 of Anomaloglossus baeobatrachus. Lineage (NCBI taxonomy): Eukaryota > Metazoa > Chordata > Amphibia > Anura > Aromobatidae > Anomaloglossus > Anomaloglossus baeobatrachus. The sequence goes on along the minus strand of NW_027441811.1, from coordinate 215,101 downwards.
TGGGGCTGCCAATTCCGACGGTGGATAAATTTAAATACCTGGGGATTGTGGTTAGTGCCCGACCGCGTGATTACTACTCTCAAAATCTGGAACCAGTGTTGGCTCAGTTTAGGAACAAGATAGATGCCTGGTGTCGACTCCCACTGTCCCTTATTGGCCGTGCTAATCTACTAAAAATGGTACTGATGCCCAAACTTCTGTATCTTCTCCACAACGCCCCAATATGGATCCACTGGAAATTTTTCCGTAAAATCAACACTTTGTTTCGGGAACTCTTGTGGCAAAAGCAGCAGGCTAGAATCCGCCTTGAGACCCTGCAGAGAGGGAAGGAGGATGGGGGTCTGGCAGTCCCCAACCCGTGGGTTTATTATGTTGCGGCACAGATGCAGCACTTCAGGGGGTGGGGAAAGGATGAGGCATATGACGCTGGGGGCAAATTGGTGAGGGGCCTTGCAGAATGGGGACACCCAGTGGCTTTTTTGGATGCAGGATACTCACCCAGAGGAGGAACATTATATCCAACATTATCATTGATGTACAAGGTGTGGGATAGAGGGAAGCAGTTGCTGGGAATATCAGGAATGACTGAGTACTGGCCCTTATGGCATAATCGTGGACTGGCGGAGCTGCAGAGACTCCCGGGTTGGAGAATGTGGGTGAGCAGGGGGGTGCATCAGGTGTCTCAGATTCTTCAGAATAATATACTTAAAAGATTTGACCAGCTTCAAGCTGAGTTTGGGATACCGCACAGTTCCTTTTACCAATACCTGCAGCTCCGTCATGCCTATGAGACACAGACACGTCGTATGGACATTAGGATAGAGCGGAATCACACTCTTACTGAATTGTTGACATCTGATCGCTCCTATGGTATTATTTCTAGGTTGTATACAGTGATGTTATCTAGACACCTCGACAAATTCCCTTTGCAGGCTAGAGAGAAGTGGGAGAGGGACCTAGGCCCTATGACAGAGGAACAGTGGGGTGAGGTCCTGTCTCAGACTCCAAGCCTTGCTGTATCTGAAGGCCAACGACTGTCACAGCTATTCCTGTTACATAGAGTATATAGGACACCTAGTCTATTGCATAAGATGGGAGTTAGGATGGATGATCTGTGTCCTAGGTGCGGACAGGAAGGTGCGAATCTGATGCATATGATGTGGTCCTGTGGGAACATTGAAGATTACTGGAGGGCAGTACTAGATTTGGTTAGACAAGTTTTCAATATCCGTCTACAGCCAAGACCTATTATATGTATCCTGGGTCTACTGGAGGGGGGGGTGGACTTGAGTTCGCCGGTAATGGTCGGTATTACACGTCTCTTGTACCAGGCTAGGAAACTGTTGGCCTACCACTGGTTGGACCCAGCGCCTCCGGTCATCGGGGATTTTAGGGAAAGAGTAAACGCTATACTTCGACTGGAGAGAGGAGTATACCTTAAAAGAAATGCATTGAAAAAGTTCTATAAGATCTGGGGGGCATGGTTGGATACCCCAGGCCTTCCCTCCTCGGCGTTACTGCAGGACAGTGCGAGCGACCAGGTCCTTCTCCTTCTGACCGGTTAACAAATTTCCTCAAATAGGGTGATATGCGTACTGCTGGAAGGTGTGTGCATGTATATGTGTGTGCATGTATATGTGTGTGCATGTATATGTGTGTGCGTGCGTGCGTGCGTGCGTGTATGTATATGTGTATATATATATAATGTCATAATGATGCTGGGTAAGCTATACTATGGAGAATATATTGGGAAATAATATGCACTTTGAGACCCATATTGAAATGAGACGTGGACTGCGGGTGCATTGTTTATTATGTTATTTGTGTGGTTTTTCTTATTGACTAAAGGTTTTTTCCCTTTCTGTGATATTTCTATGGAGGGAATTATTTTATGTGTTGTATAATTTTGATGTTAAATAAAAATGAACCTGATTTAAAAAAAAAAAAAAAAAAAGAAAATATGTCTTATATTCTAGGTTCTTCAAAGTAGCCACCTTTTGCTTTCATTACTACTTTGCACACTCTTGGCATTCTCTTGATGAGCTTCAAGAGGTAGTAACCCAAATGGTCTTCCAACAGTTTTGAAGGAGTTCCCAGAGATGCTTAGCACTTGTTCACCTTTTTGCCTTCACTCTGCGGTCCAGCTCACCCCAAACCATCTCGATTGGTTTCAGGTCTGGTGACTGTGGAGGCCAGGTTATCTGGCGTAGCACCCCATCACTCTCCTTCTTAGTCAAATAGCCCTTACACAGCCTGGACGTGTGTTTGGGGTCATTGTCCTGTTGAAAAATAAATGATGGTCCAACTAATCGCAAACAGGATGGAATAGCATGCTGCTGCAAGGTGCTGTGGTAGCCATGCTGGTTCAGTATGCCTTCAATCTTGAATAAATCCCCAACAGTGTTACCAGCAAAGCACCCCCACACCATCACACCTCCTCCTCCTCCATGCTTCACGGTGGGAACCAGCCATGTGGAGTCCATCCGATCACCTTTTCTACAAAGACGTGGTTGGATCCAAAGATCTGAAATTTGGACTCATCAGACCAAACACAGATTTCCACTGGTCTAATGTCCATTCCTTGTGTTCTTTAGCCCAACCAAGTCTCTTCTGCTTGTTGCCTGTCCTTAGCAGTGGTTTCCTAGCAGCTATTTTACCATGAAGGCCTGCTGCACAAAGTCTCCTCTTAACAGTTATTCTAGAGATGAGAAGCTGTGTCCAAACATTTGGTCTACAGCGCACTTTGCACAAGGAGAAGCTGTATGGGAGAGTGATGCGAAAGAAGTCGTTTTGCAAGCACGCCACAAACAGAGTTGCCTGAGGTATGCAAAAGCACATTTGGACAAGCCAGTAACATTTTGGACGAAGGTCCTGTAGACTGATGAAACAAAGATTGAGTTGTTTGGTCATACAAAAAGGCGTTATGCATGTAGGCAAAAAAACACGGCATTCCAAGAAAAGCACTTGCTACCCACAGTAAAATTTGGTGGAGGTTCCATCATGCTTTGGGGCTGTGTGGCCAATGCCGGCACCAGGAATCTTGTTAAAGTTGAGGGTCGCATGGATTCAACTCAGTATCAGCAGATTCTTGACAATAATGTGCAAGAATCAGTGACGAAGTTGAAGTTACGCAGGGGATGGATATTTCAGCAAGACAATGATCCAAAACACCGCTCCAAATCTACTCAGGCATTCATGCAGAGGAACAATTACAATGTTCTGGAATGGCCATCCCAGTCCCCAGACCTGAATATCATTGAACATCTGTGGGATAATGTGAAGCGGCGGTCCATGCTCAGCGACCATCAAACTTAACTGAACTGGAATTGTTTTGTAAACCGGAATGGTCAAATCTACCTTCATCCAGGATCCAGGAACTCATTAAAAGCTACAGGAAGCCACTAGAGGCTGTTATTTCTGCAAAAGGAGGATCTACAAAATATTAATGTCACTTTTATGTTGTGGTGCCCATACTTTTGCACCGGTCAAATTTCGTTTAAATGCAGATCGCACATTTTCTGTTAGTACAATAAAAACCTCATTTAAATTCAGAAATATTACTCAGTCCATCAGTTATTAGATATATGAAACTGAAATAGCTGTTGCAAAAACCCAAATTGTTATTAAGAAAAAAGGTTAACATTAATAGGGGTGCCCAAACATTTTCATATGACTGTAATATATATATATAATTACAGTCATAAGAAAAAGTTTGGGCACCGCTATTAATGTTAACCTTTTTTCTTTATAACAATTTGGGTTTTTGCAACAGCTATTTCAGTTTCATATAACTAATAACTGATGGACTGAGTAATATTTCTGAAGTTAAATGAGGTATATATATACAGTGCCTACAAGTAGTATTCAACCCCCTGCAGATTTAGCAGGTTTACACATTCGGAATTAACTTGGCATTGTGACATTTGGACTGTAGATCAGCCTGGAAGTGTGAAATGCACTGCAGCAAAAAAGAATGTTATTTCTTTTTATTTATTTTTTTTAAATTGAGAAAAGTTTATTCAGAGGGTCATTTATTATTCAACCCCTCAAACCACCAGAATTCTGTTTGGTTCCCCTAAAGTATTAAGAAGTATTTCAGGCACAAAGAACAATGAGCTTCACATGTTTGGATTAATTATCTCTTTTTCCAGCCTTTTTTGACTAATTAAGACCCTCCCCAAACTTGTGAACAGCACTCATACATGGTCAACATGGGAAAGACAAAGAAGCATTCCAAGGCCATCAGAGACAAGATCGTGGAGGGTCACAAGGCTGGCAAGGGGTACAAAACCCTATCAAAGGAGTTGGGCCTACCTGTCTCCACTGTTGGGAGCATCATCCGGAAGTGGAAGGCTTATGGAACTACTGTTAGCCTTCCACGGCCTGGACAGCCTTTGAAAGTTTCCTCCCGTGCCGAGGCCAGGCTTGTCCGAAGAGTCAAGGCTAACCCAAGGACAGCAAGGAAGGAGCTCTGGGAAGATCTCATGGCAGTGGGGACATTGGTTTCAGTCAATACCATAAGTAACGTACTCCACCGCAATGGTCTCCGTTCCAGACGAGCCCGTAAGGTACCTTTACTTTCAAAGCGTCATGTCAAGGCTCGTCTACAGTTTGCTCATGATCATTTGGAGGACTCTGAGACAGACTGGTTCAAGGTTCTCTGGTCTGATGAGACCAAGATCGAGATCTTTGGTGCCAACCACACACGTGACGTTTGGATACTGGATGGCACTGCATACGACCCCAAGAATACCATCCCTACAGTCAAGCATGGTGGTGGCAGCATTATGCTGTGGGGCTGTTTCTCAGCCAAGGGGCCTGGCCATCTGGTCCGCATCCATGGGAAGATGGATAGCACGGCCTACCTGGAGATTTTGGCCAAGAACCTCCGCTCCTCCATCAAGGATCTTAAGATGGGTCGTCATTTCATCTTCCAACAAGACAATGACCCAAAGCACACAGCCAAGAAAACCAAGGCCTGGTTCAAGAGGGAAAAAATCAAGGTGTTGCAGTGGCCTAGTCAGTCTCCTGACCTTAACCCAATTGAAAACTTGTGGAAGGAGCTCAAGATTAAAGTCCACATGAGACACCCAAAGAACCTAGATAACTTGGAGAAGATGTGCATGGAGGAGTGGGCCAAGATAACTCCAGAGACCTGTGCCGGCCTGATCAGGTCTTATAAAAGACGATTATTAGCTGTAATTGCAAACAAGGGTTATTCCACAAAATATTAAACCTAGGGGTTGAATAATAATTGACCCACACTTTTATGTTGAAAATTTATTAAAATTTAACTGAGCAACATAACTTGTTGGTTTGTAAGATTTATGCATCTGTTAATAAATCCTGCTCTTGTTTGAAGTTTGCAGGCTCTAACTTATTTGCATCTTATCAAACCTGCTAAATCTGCAGGGGGTTGAATACTACTTGTAGGCACTGTATATATAATATATATATATATATATATATATATATATATATATATATATATAATATTTATGTGTGTGTGTGTGTGTGTGTGTATATATATATATATTATATATTATATATATATATATATATATATACACACATACAGTACAGACCAAATGTTTGGACACACCTTTTCATTCAAAGAGTTTGCTTTATTTTTAGGACTCTAAAAATTGTAGATTCACATTGAAGGCATCAAAACTATGAATTAAAACATATGGAATGAAATACTTAAAAAAGTGTGAAACTACTGAAAATATGTCTTATATTCTAGGTTCTTCAAAGTAGCCACGTTTTGCTTTGATTACTGCTTTACACACTCTTGGCATTCTCTTGATGAGCTTCAAGAAGTAGTCACCGGAAATGGTCTTCCAACAGTCCTGAAGGAGGTCCCAGAGATGCTTCGCACTTGTTGGCCCTTTTGCCTTCACTCTGCGGTCCAGCTCACCCCAAACCATCTCGATTGGGTTCAGGTCTGGTGACTGTGGAGACCAGGTCATCTGGCGTAGCACCCCATCACTCTTTTTCTTAGTCAAATAGCCCTTACACAGCCTGAAGGTGTGTTTGGGATCATTGTCCTGTTGAAAAATAAATGATGGTCCAACTAAACGTAAACAGGATGGAATAGCATGCCGCTGCAAGATGCTGTGGTAGCCATGCTGGTTCTGTATGTCTTCAATTTTGAATAAATCCCCAACAGTGTCACCAGCAAAGCACCCCCACACCATCACACCTCCTCCTCCATGCTTCACGGTGGGAACCAGCCATGTAGACTCCATCCGTTCACCTTTTCTACAAAGACACGGTGGTTGGATTGAAAGATCTCAAATCTGGACTCATCAGACCAAAGCACAGATTTCTACTGGTCTAATGTCCATTCCTTGTGTTCTTTAGCCCAAACAAGTCTCTTCTGCTTGTTGCCTGTCCTTATCAGTGGTTTCCTAGCAGCTATTTTATCATGAAGGCCTGCTGCACAAAGTCTCCTCTTAACAATTGTTCTAGCGATGAGAAAGTGTGTCCAAACTTTTGGTCTGTACTCTATATATTGTACACAATATACAGTTGTATAAGAGTAAATAAATAATTTTAAAAGATGATGAAGCGCTCCACAGTATTTTTGATTCTCAGCACACATAAAGCAGATGGCTACGGGCTGCCACCCCCATCTGCCTGGCTTTATCTTGGCTGGCAATCAAAATACGGGGAGGCCCTTTTTTCAAAAAAACGTTTTTTGCCAAAAATAACTAAAAAGTGTCTTAGACTTCGCCATATTTTTTTATGCTAGCCAGGTACAGCAGGCAGGTATGGGCTGCCCCCAACTCCCAGCTGCCTATTTGTACCCGGCTGAGAATCAAAAATATAGGGAAGCCTTTTTTTTTTTTTTTTTAATTATTTCATGAATTTCATGAAAAAATTTAAAAAAGACGACGTGGGCTTTGCCCAATTTTTGTGTCCAGCCAGGTACAACTAGGCAGCTGGGGATTGGAATCCACAGCGCAGGGTGGCCCAAGCTTTCTGGGCCCCCCTGCACTGCGAATTGCAGTCCGCAGTTGCCCCATAAAATGGCGCTTTTAAAGAGGTGCCGTCTTCTGGTGCTGTATCCAACTCTTCCAGTCGCCCTGGTAGCGGGTGGCACGCTGGGTAATAAGGGGTTAATACCAGCTTTGTTTTACCAGCTGGTATTAAGCCCGAGATTCTTAATGTCAGGAAAGTTTGACCCGGCCATTAAGAATCTCCAATAAAGGGTTCAAAAAAAGACATCACACAGAGAAAAAATACTTTAATAGAATTAAATACACAGACACACTTGGGGACTCCATCTTTTTTACTCCCTCTCACCCCTCCACGATTCTAGTCTTCTGTCACTGATCTAGCTCTGCTATATCAGAATGCACAGGGGGGGGTGGAAAAATGCTGCTGCTGCTCCCCGCGCTGTCTAATCACTCAATTAGTGATCAGACGCTGCGGGTTGGTAAACGGTGACCTCACCGCTGCCACTGTTGCCATCACCGCTGCCACTGTTGCCATAGTAACCTAACGAGCGGGTTACTATAGCAATGGTGATCTCCGATCACCTGATTCCCGGCGCCGCTATTTATCACCGGCTGTGGCAGCCAATCACTGCATGTGGGCTGACTCTGTAAAGAGCGCCAACATGCAGGGAGGGGGGCCAGGCATGTGCCCGAGCATCTCGCCGGTATACGGCGGTCGCCAAATATACCGAGTACTGGAAGCTCGGGCGAGCACCGTCTACCGGCAAGCATGCTGACACTACAGGACCTTTGCATGACGTCATAGCCATGTGACCCAGTCTGTAGCCAATGAGATAATACAACATGCCCACGTGACTGATCACATGGCTATGACGTCACAAAAGGTCCTTTGGTTACCGGGAGGACACAGCGATGATCGTACTCGGAAGCGGTGGGAGACAGAGTGCAGGACGCGTCGCGGAACCTGTAGGTATAATGACTGTTTATTGTTGAGTGTATTCTTTATTTTACAGCCCCCCTTTCCCGCCCCATCCCATAACTGTAAAGACCAATATCGGTGATCGGACGCAAGATCGTGTTATTTTGATCCCGATCTCGATCTTTACAAAATAATCGGACGAGTCTCCCCAATCCCGACCATCGGGAGGATCGCCCATGACTACTCTTAAGACTGCTTTACACGCAGCGACATCGCTAGCGATGTCGCTAGCGTTTGCACCCGCCCCCGTCGTTTGTGCGTCACGGGCAAATCGTTGCCCGTGGCGCACATTATCGCTAGGATGCGTTAAACTTACCGTCCTAACGACTTCGCTGTGGCCGGCGAACAACCTCTTTTCTAAGGGGGAGGTTCGTGCAGAGTTACAGCAACATCACACAGCGGGCCACCAATAGAAGCTTAGGGGTGGAGAGCAGCCGAATGAACGTCACGCCCACCTTGTTGCCGAAAGACACAGGAATCCTGTTGTTCATTGTTCCCGGGGTGTCACACATAGCGATGTGTGCTGCCTCAGGAACGACGAACAACCTGCTTTCAGAACGAGCAATGATCTTTTGAAAATGAACGACGTGTCAACGATCAATGATTAGGTGAGTATTTCTGATCGTTAATGCGCGTTCGTAGGTGTCACACGCAACAACGTCGCTAACGATGCCGGATGTGCCTCACGAATTCTGTGACCCTGACGACATATCATTAGATATGTCGAAATTGGACAACAGATTCAGAATACATTTTTTCCTAATTTAATTTCTGATATTATGGTTTAAAAAAAATGTACTTTCAAGATAATATCATTAAAACATTGTGTTTATTTTTAGCAGATGACTGTATTGGGAGTTCAGATGGAAATCTATTATCTTCAGAATGTAAAACAGATGATGAAAGTATCACACATGATACATATGAAGAGCATACTGTTGTCCCAGATATACCTCCAGTCCTTCCTCGGAAAGTTTTAACATCTGATCTTTTCAAACAAGACCAAAATTCCGATTTATCACAGATTTGTAAGCAAAATAAAAGTTACAGAAGGGATGTGGAACATGAAACGGCTTCTACAAGGGAGAAACCATTTTCATGCCCAGAATGTAAAAAATGTTTTACTCAGAAGATACTCAATCAGAATCTTATTGAGCATCAAAGAATTCACACAGGGGAGAAGCCATTTTCATGTTCAGAATGTGAGAAATGTTTTATTCAGAAATCAAATTTTGTTATGCATAAAAAAAACAGGGGCGAACCCATTTTTATGCTTGGAATGTGGTAAATGTTTTACTAGGAAATCAAATCTTGTTGACCATGGAAAACGTCACACAGGGGAGAAGCCATTTTCATGTTCAGAGTGTGGGAAAGGTTTTATTCAGAAATCAGATCTTGTTGTGCATCAAAGATCTCACACCGGGGAGAAGCCATTTTCATGTTCAGAGTGTGGAAAATGTTTTAATTGGAAATCAGAACTTCTTGTGCATCAAAGATGTCACACCGGTGAGAAGCCATTTTCATGTTCAGAGTGTAGGAAATGTTTTATTCGGAAATCACAACTTGTTCAGCATCAAAGATCTCACACTGGGGAGAAGCCATTTTCATGTTCAGAATGTGGGAAATGTTTTATTCGGAAATCAGATCTTGTTGTGCATCAAAGATGTCACACCGGTGAGAAGCCATTTTCATGTTCGGAGTGTGGGAAATGTTTTATTCGGAAATCAAAACTTGTTCAGCATCAAAGATCTCACACTGGGGAGAAGCCATTTTCATGTTCAGAGTGTGGGAAATGTTTTAATTCGAAATCAGAACTTGTTGTGCATCAAAGATGTCACACCGGGGAGAAGCCATTTTCATGTTCAGAGTGTAGGAAATGTTTTATTCGGAAATCACAACTTGTTCAGCATCAAAGATCTCACACTGGGGAGAAGCCATTTTCATGTTCAGAGTGTGGGAAATGTTTTAATTGGAAATCAGAACTTGTTATGCATCAAAGAAGTCACATAGGGGAGAAGCCATTTTCATGTTCAGAATGTGGGAAATGTTTTATTCGGAAATCAGATCTTGTTGTGCATCAAAGATGTCACACCGGTGAGAAGCCATTTTCATGTTCGGAGTGTGGGAAATGTTTTATTCGGAAATCAAAACTTGTTCAGCATCAAAGATGTCACACCGGGGAGAAGCCATTTTCATGTTCAGAGTGTGGGAAATGTTTTAATTGGAAATCAGAACTTCTTGTGCATCAAAGATATCACACCGGGGAGAAGCCATTTTCATGTTCAGAGTGTGGGAAATGTTTTATTCGGAAATCACAACTTGTTCAGCATCAAAGATCTCACACTGGGGAGAAGCCATTTTCATGTTCAGAGTGTGGGAAACGTTTTAATTGGAAATCAGAACTTGTTATGCATCAAAGAAGTCACATAGGGGAGAAGCCATTTTCATGTTCAGAATGTGGGAAATGTTTTATTCGGAAATCAGATCTTGTTGTGCATCAAAGATGTCACACCGGTGAGAAGCCATTTTCATGTTCGGAGTGTGGGAAATGTTTTATTCGGAAATCAAAACTTGTTCAGCATCAAAGATGTCACACCGGGCAGAAGCCATTTTCATGTTCAGAGTGTGGGAAATGTTTTAATTGGAAATCAGAACTTGTTGTGCATCAAAGATCTCACACAGGGGAGAAGCCATTTTCATGCCCAGAATGTGGAAAATGTTTTAATTGGAAATCAGGTCTTGTTCACCATCAAAAAAATCACACAAAATAAACCATTTTTATGTTCTGAATGTGGAAAATGTAATTCTCAGAAATCACATCTTGTTAAACATGTGAAGAAGCCGCACAGGGAAGGAACCTTTTTCATGTTGTGAAAAATTGAAATGTTTAACTGGTAAATGAAGTCTTGCCTACATCAGAAAACCAACAGAGCGTAGCAGCCATTTTTGCTTTCAGAATTTGCCAAATGTTTTTATCATTAATTAGGTCCTGTTGTCAGATGAGTCACACAGAGAAGCCATCATGATGTATCCTAATTTAAAGGGTTTTATCCTAAAATCAGCTACAGTTCCTTAAGTAAGAATTTGTGAGGAAAAGAACCATTTTCTTTCTTTTTAGAAATTATTGTATTTTTTTGACCATAAGACATACCTAGGTTTTGAAGGAGGAATATAGGGAAATAATTAACGCAAAAAATGTGGTCATGAAGCACTTTTATGGGTAGGATCTGCTGCTGACACTGTTACGGAGATAAAATCCCCCAATTCTGTACTAATGTCCCCCCATACTGGGCCCCTTCAAGGTATATGTGTCTCCCATACTCGTATATATGTCTTTCATCCTGGTATATATGTTGCCTATCTTTATCACATACTAGTATATATGATCCCCATCCTGGTATATATGGCTCTTTTTCTAGTACATATGTCCCCATCCTTGTATATATGACCCTCATCTCAGGCCCATTCGTGTATATATTTCCCCATCACGCTGCACACATAAGAAAATAAATGATTATACTCACCATCCCTCCGCTCGCCCGGTGCATGGTGTTCTCTTCTGATGCTGGCAAGTGACTTTAGCATGTAAACGGCGCAGCGCATGACATTGCTGCCATGTGCCCCCAGTTACACGCAGACATCAGCTCCCAGAATATTCATTGCTCCCCACAGCCGGGATTTTGGGCTTGGGGAGCAGTCAATATTCATTCTCTAATAAACACACGTGATCGCCCAGCTACAGCAGTAAGCCAGCGGCTGGGTAGTCATGTGTACCCAATATTAAAGAGAATGAATATTCACTGCTCCCCACGCAAATAATACCGCCGACCTCTTGGTTAGCGCTGCCTTCATTGCCTAGAGGTGGGCGGGATTATGGTGTGGGGAGCAGTGAATATTCATTTTCTTTTTTATCTGACACACTGATAGCCCTTTTGAGAGCCTTTAGGAATATTTTTGAATAGTTTTGATACTGGATTATATTTAGATAATTCACTAATCTCAGGTTTCCCACTGCTTTATTTACTAAAAAGTGCAGCCCCAGATTGGAGATAGGAACTCTGAAGTATATGACATTGTATATAATTGCATTTCAAATCTTGTTGTTTTGTAAATAAATGCTTGTAAAATATACTGTATATTGTTCATGCCTGGCTTTCTCTAGTGTCTAGATGTGATGATTTTGCCTGTAAACCTCTTGAGTTGGCGCAGACCTGTAGGCATTTCACACAAAAATAGTGAGGGGAGACTTGAATCACACTGCATCCTAGATATGTGGAAGTTATAAGGCTACGTGCCCACGGGACTCTGTATCCGCGGATTTTTCTGCAGCTAAATCCGCAGCATTCCCCCGGAATCCGCACCTTTCCATTGGTGCGGATTTCATTACGGATTTTGCGTTTTTTGACATTCAATTGAATGGACAAAATCTGCAGGTAAATTCGCAAGAATAATTGACATGCTGCAGATTTTTCCGCAGTGAAATCCGCAGTATTTCCGCTGCGGAAAAATCCGCAGTGTGGACACAGCAATTCCCAAATGCCATAGAAATGGCTGGGGAGTAGCTGTGCTGCAGATTTCTGAAAAATCCGCGGCAAAATCCGCGCATTTTACGCAGCGTGGGCACATAGCCTTAAGACACTCTGGTCCCAAATCATCAAAGCATTTATGTAAAAAAAATTGTCACAAAAGCTCTGAAAAGTCTCAAAAATTCAGAAAGTTGAGTCAACATTTGGTGGCTTTTGGCATTTTCAAAAATTGGCAGAACTTGGGTGGGACGGGGGCGTGACAGCACAGCTACTTTAATTCATGACAAGCTGTGGCGTTCCCTTTGCCAGAAATCTCACTCCAGTCCCTGAAGGAAGTAATATTTCTAGCATGGTACAAGAAGGCACATGCCACTCGTCAAACGCTCCGGATTCATGAAGAGGCATGCACCACTTAATCAATCAAGAGTGGCTCCCGGATAAATTGGGCTCTTAACACGAAGTCCTAAAAATTTTGAGCTCCCCCCTGAAGTCCCGAAAGAGGGTCAATTGACCCTTAGTCCAAACTGAATAGAACTAAGCAGAAACTAAATGGCTAAACTCAATGGAAAACAACAACCTCCTGTGGTGCGACAGTAAGGGTACCGTCACACTTTAGCGCTGCTCTAGTGATCCCACCAGCGATATGACCCGGTCTGGATCGCTGGTATGTCGCTACATGGTCGCTGGTGAGCTGTCAATCAGGCAGATCTCACCAGCGACCAGTGACCAGCCCCCAGCCAGCAGCGACGCGTGGAAGCGACGCTGCACTTGGTAACTAAGTAAATATCGGGTAATGAAGTGCTTGGTTACCCAATATTTACCTTTGTACTCCCTGCACTCCTATCTAGAGTACACATCGGGTTAATAAGCAAACCTCTGTGCTTATTTACCCAATCTGTACTCCAGCTACGTGTGCAGGGAGTCGGCACTGGCAACCTGAGAGCGGCGGACGCTAGTAACCAAGGTAAATATCGGGTAGCCAAGAAAGGGCTTCTCTTGGTTACCCGATATTTACCTTGGTTACAGCTTACCGCAGGCTGCCAGATGCCGGCTCCCTGCACATTCAGATCGTTGCTCTCTCACTGTCACACACAGCGATGTGTGCTTCACAGCGGGAGAGCAACGTCAAAAAAAATTAACCAGCACTGTGTGTAATGAGCAGCGATCTCACAGCAGGGGCCAGATCGCTGCGCAGTGTCACACAGAGCGAGATCGCTAATGAGGTCACTGCTGCGTCACAAAAAACGTGACTCAGCAGCGATCTCGCTATGCGAGAAGTACCCCTAATGGCCTTAATTACAGAACAAAAAATGGTGATTATAGGGTGTTAGCTAAAATCCTTCAGGTCATTCGACCAGTCTCTGGATTCCAAAGGTAGAAATGTTAAATGACCCCTCTCTGGGACTTCTAGTGTTAATGTTATAAAAATGATCTTTTTATAAAGGATAATTGTTGTAATAAAAAAACTAAAGGATTTTATATGTCTGATATCCAAGGGATTATTTTTTTGTGGGGCTACCCACAAATAGAGATAAGTGCACCCATTGAAGTTCGGGTTCAGCTTTCAGTTGGACTTTATATAACGTTCAAATCGGGAACCGGACTTGTCATGAACCCCATTGGAAGTCACTCATTGGGCAGCTCGGGTCTACGCCCACATTCAACCGGCAATAAACAGAGCATTTAGTATCTTGGGAGGGAGGACAGAGTTTTTTCCTTGTGCACAATACATTCTATAGCAATGTTTTTACCTCCCCGTGAAAGCCATTCACACACTGCAAGCGGCTCGCACTGGGCCGAACACTGAGTGTACCCGAGCACAGCGATGCTAGATCAAGTGGTTAGGATAAATAAAGCACCCGAACTCCGAACTCTAAAACTGATTTTTTTTTTTTATAAAGTCTGTATTTGGTACAAACACTGAACTTTACTATTTAGGTTCACTCGTCTCTGCCCACAAACCTTTATCACAGTTTAAATTATGGGTGTAGAAGAGACCAGAACTAAAAGGGGTCTATCTCTTTGTGAAAAGCAAGTAACATTTATGATACCTATGCTGGGGATTTGTGAATTTTCTGGGATTCTGTCACTAAGTGTTTACCCCCTAATTAAAAATCAGAATAATATAAAGACAGTGTCATATTAGGTACGGGGAAGTACGAAGTGAACGGCTAAAGGGAAACCCTGTGTGTAGCAAATGGGGAGATGGTGACCTCTGATCAAGCCTACCGCTGGGCCCTGGGTTCCCTCACCACCTTAGATAGGTTCCACATCTATGAGCAGAGCCGGATACCTGACCCTAGGCTGACCATGATCTGGGCCCTAGGTAGGGATCGGATGGGATGAGCTCTTCGTCAACCCCACAAGGCACTAAAGGACACACAGGGATAACAAACAAGGGGAAACAATATACAACTTATCTCTAGATGACTCAGAAGTTCGGTAAAGAGCAACAACGCTCCTACTGTTATGTACAAGCCGCCTGCTTGCATCCAGAGCTTGTGAAAGAACTGAGTATCACCAGCACAAGTTCAGGGAAAATGAGAGTATTTAAACCCAATTGGAAATAAAGATTATAATCTTGATTTCCAATTGGGTTTAAATACTGGAGCTCCCCTGGGTCTTAAAGAAAAAAGGATGAAAAACCAGCAGAGGAGATACCAGTAAACTGAATACTAACAGTAGAAATAATAGAAAGTCAGGGAGTATTTTGCGCAGCCAAATGCTGTGACCTTCTATTGGTGGACACCGCAGGACTGTCTGTTACTCGTGACAGACTGTGACTCTGATTCCAATGATGTGTCATTTACTGCTTGCTGCAGTTTTGATAAAATTACTGTATTATCGCTAGGAGATTATCACTACAGAGCTAGTAAAACTGCTGCCATGTACCCTCCATCTCCATTAGCTCTGTATAACCCCATTCCCACCCCTGATTGCCAGCTTGTTCTCAATGCTCATTCTACACAGCTGCAAATCAGTGGTGTGGGTGGGGTTATACACAGGAGCATTTTGAGAACTGGTAGATCTTATGCAGATAAAACTATTTATCAAAACTTCAGAAAG
Source organism: Anomaloglossus baeobatrachus (assembly GCF_048569485.1). NCBI lineage: Eukaryota > Metazoa > Chordata > Amphibia > Anura > Aromobatidae > Anomaloglossus > Anomaloglossus baeobatrachus. The sequence goes on along the minus strand of NW_027441811.1, from coordinate 199,565 downwards.
CAGCCAAGTAAGTGACACATTGCTGGAATCTGGGTCTTTTGCTTATACAGGTCGATTGGACACATGTTAGAGGTAGCTTTATTCCTCTTAATCTAAAAACCACATCCCGAAGCCATACACTATTAATTTTAGATATTTAATCTGAAAAGTAGGCAGTGTTTATAAACATAAAAGATGTTACAAAGGGAAACAAAACAATACAGCATATACAATTACATGAAAGGGAATAACGAGAGCAAATAAATGAACCTGGATCACACACATACAGTCATATGAAAAAGTTTGGGCACTCCTATTAATGTTTACCTTTTTTCTTTATAACAATTTGGGGTTTTGAAACAGCTATATCAGTTTCATATATCTAATAACTGATGGACTGAGTAATATTTCTGAATTGAAATGTGGTTTATTGTACTAACAGAAAATGTGCAATCTGCATTTAAACTAAATTTGACAGGTGCATAAGTATGGGCACCCTTATCAATTTTTTGTTTTGAACACTCCTAAGTACTTTTTACTGACTTACTGAAGCACTAAATTGGTTTTGTAACCTCATTGAGCTTTGAACTTCATAGGCAGGTGTATCCAATCATGAGAAAAGGTATTTAAGGTGGCCACTTGCAAGTTGTTCTCCTATTTGAATCTCCTATGAAGAGTGGCATCATGGGCTCCTCAAAACAACTCTCAAATGATCTGAAAACAAAGATTATTCAACATAGTTGTTCAGGGGAAGGATACAAAAAGTTGTCTCAGAGATTTAAACTGTCAGTTTCCACTGTGAGGAACATAGTAAGGAAATGGAAGAACACAGGTACAGTTCTTGTTAAGCCCAGAAGTGTCAGGCCAAGAAAAATATCAGAAAGGCAGAGAAGAAGAATGGTGAGAACAGTCAAGGACAATCCACAGACCACCTCCAAAGACCTGCAGCATCATCTTGCTGCAGATGGTGTTACTGTGCATTGGTCAACAATACAGCGCATGTTGCACAAGGAGAAGCTGTATGGGAGAGTGATGCGAATGCAAGCACGCCACAAACAGAGATGCCCAAGGTATGCAAAAGCACATTTGGACAAGCCAGTTTCATTTTGGACGAAGGTCCTGTGGACTGATGAAACAAAGATTGAGTTGTTTGGTCATACAAAAAGGCGTTATGCATGGAGGCAAAAAAACACGGCATTCCAAGAAAAGCACTTGCTACCCACAGTAAAATTTGGTGGAGGTTCCATCATGCTTTGTGGCTGTGTGGCCAATGTCGGCACTGGGAATCTTGTTAAAGTTGAGGGTCGCATGGATTCAACTCAGTATCAGCAGATTCTTGACAATAATGTGCAAGAATCAGTGACGAAGTTGAAGTTACGCAGGGGATGGATATTTCAGCAAGACAATGATCCAAAACACCGCTCCAAATCTACTCAGGCATTCATGCAGAGGAACAATTACAATGTTCTGGAATGGCCATCCCAGTCCCCAGACCTGAATATCATTGAAAATCTGTGGGATGATGTGAAGCGTGCTGTCCATGCTCGGCGACCATCAAACTTAACTGAACTGGAATTGTTTTGTAAACAGGAATGGTCAAATATACCTTCATCCAGGATCCAGGAACTCATTAAAAGCTACATGAAGCGACTAGAGGCTGTTATTTTTGCAAAAGGAGGATCTACAAAATATTAATGTCACTTTTATGTTGAGGTGCCCATACTTATGCACCTGTCAAATTTCGTTTAAATGCAGATGGCACATTTTCTGTTAGTACAATAAACCTTATTTCAATTCAATAATATTACTGAGTCTATCATTTATTAGATATATGAAACTGAATTAGCTGTTGCAAAAACCCAAATTGTTATAAAGAAAAAAGGTTAACATTAATAGGGGTGCCCAAACTTTTTCATATAACTGTAGATTCAGATTTATAGAAGGAAGGACTCCAATGGAATGTGGAACAATCCTATACAGCAATGTTGTATGAGGATCATTATTGGCATTAGCATTTTATTAACACAAGTTACACCCACATCCTTCCCCTCTGGTGACACATAACACAGCTGGATGGCAGGATGTGTCTAATGCTTGCTTTACACGGGACGACCGATCATGCAATTTCACGATCGATAGTACCCGCCCCCGTCGTTTGTGCGCAAAGGGCAATTGATTGCCCGTGGCGCACAAAGTCGTTAACCCCCCCGTTACACGTACTTACCTCCTGTGCGACGTCACTGAGGGCGGCGAACATCCACTTCCTGGAGTGGGAGGGATGTTCGGCTTCACTGCGACGTCACATGGCCGCCGGCCAATAGAAGCGGAGGGGCGGAGATGAGCGGGATGTAAACATCCCGCCCACCTCCTTCCTTCCGCATAGCCGACGGGAGCCGCGGGACGCAGGTAAGCTGCTATTCATCGTTCCCGTGGTGTCACACGGAGCGACGTGTGCTGCCACGGGAACGATGAACAACCGGCGCAAAGTAAAATAAACGATTTTATGAAACCTAGCGACCAGTACACGACTCACAATTTGTGAGCGATACTGCGTCGCTAGGAGGTGTCACACAGGCCGACGTCTCAAGCGATACCGGAGGGGCGTCACAAAAACCGTGACCCCGACGATCTATCGCACGATAGATCGTCTGGTGTAAAGCAGGCATAAGTCTTAGAAAATTATGAGATTCCCAACTTTTACAATATTGTTGCCACTGAATGTCCCAGGCAGAAGATATTACTGTCATCTTTCCTATCATGATTTTATCTGTTCATAGATAGGAGACATTGCATAGATATTTTCATCTCTCTGGCCAATCTCCATTTGGTGGGACCCTGGTCATCACCCAATGATGCAGAACAATGCTTTGCATTCTCTGTTTTATCACAAATTTGTAATTAATGACTTTTCTATTATATCAATGCAGTTCATAAAACCTTCATTCATATTTTCTATAATGTGAAACAAAGGATTTTAATTTATCTGCTATTTTTCTGTTCAAGTGGTGCTCTTATCTCTACCGATCATAAATCTGTCCTTTTCTGCATTCTTGTGCATTCAAGCTGAGATTGGCCTCACATCTGCTAGAGGATTCTCTTTAATTACTTGTTTCCAAAGGAGGGGGTCAGCTTTATAGCTGGCCCCATTTATAGGATACTTTATGGATTTTATCATTTCTATATGACACAGGACTACATGTTAATACATCTTTTTCCAAAATTGAGCTTTTAACCCTTTGAAAGCCAGGGTCATTTTTTTGACACTTTCCTGGACTTGGTGCTTAAACAGTTTAATAAAATCAGAAATATTACTGTTATGATTCTCGTATGACTTTGCTTGTGAAGAGCCATTGTATGTGTTTAGTTTCCTGCTGTCTGCATTCTCCAGGGTTAGGCCCAATGGAAGGACCCTATTCTGTTGTGCCTCGTTCCAGGAGTCACGCTGCCTTATCTTGGAACTGTTTTCTTTGGTACGCCACCAGTGAATAGTTTCTGCTCTGCAGTGTGCACTTCTGGTCCCTGTGAGTCTGTTCTGATGCTGCCCGCTACCTAGTACTCCTTTCCCTGACCTCTGTCCTTTCCGTCTTGTCTTACCTCCCTGTCTCCCTAACCCGCTCTCTGCTTTGTTATCCTGTCTCCACTCCCTCTATACTTACTTGTCTTCTCGGTTTACGACCCAGCTTGCTATCTCACTACTGCTCTGCTCCCCTCTGGCTCCTGACGATACCTCCTGACTTTCTGACCCTCCGCTCTCACTTGACTCCGGCTCCACTTATCCTTCTCTACCTACGTGACTGCCCAGGACTGACTTACGGCTTGCTCGACCATTCTATTGCATCTTTCTGCGGATGCTAGTGACCTCTAGTGGGCTTCAAATATGAAAAAGAAATACAAAAGTTACAAAGTTTAGTGCCGAAGAAAAGCTGCTCCTGTCCTTGTAACAAAACGAGCAAGGAGGAGCACATTCAGATAAGAGCAAATGTCCGAAGGATTATCCACAGAAGAAGAAAACGTGGCTCCACTCCAAGGTCCTTAAAAATGGATTTATTAATACAAAAAGATGTACATAAAAAAGGCAGTGGTGGAGCTGGGTACAAACTCCTCCTGAGGGTAGGTAGCATGTTGGCATCTAAAACCATCTTGGCTTTGAGCAGTTTGTGGCTTTCTTGATCTCGCTGTGCTTGGGGCCTCGCTTGATTTAGGATAGATGGCAGCTTGGATTTTACCTTTCCACAGAGAGTTTCCTTCTCCTTACAAGACACCGTCACTAAAGGATAGAAGTAGCCCACCGCCTCCAGCATTCATACACCTCTCCCACCAATACTCAGTCTTCACCTCCTGAGTAGGGCTGAGCGGATCTGCGCGGTTTCAACGATATTAGGGTGCCGGACCCAGGCACGGGATTCTGGGTGCACGATCCGGATGCGGCAATTAAGTAAAAATAAAGAAAAGAAGAAATAAGTGAGAGTTTCATACTTACCGAGACTCGGTGTCATGGCGGCACACTGCTTCCAGGTCACGCATTCCTGCACTGTGCATCGCATACACGCAACTTTCCATGTTTGCCCCGCCCACCGGCCATCCTCTCATCTGTGATTGGTTCCAGGCTGACCGCGCCTCCCAGCCTGTGACAGTCATCGCTTATCGCGGCTCAGTAATAGGCTACACTCAGGGCTGGCAGTCTTCTCTATGGCTGCTTGCTCTGAGATGTAACGGAGCTGGGTGTGTCATCGTGGACCTCGTGTGGATTACACCGGAGCTGGAGGCCTGTGTTGGGGGTTAATAAAGTGGTGAAGGAGAGTGCGTGTTTTGTATTTTATTCCAAATAAAGGATTTTTCTCTTTGTGTGTGTTTATTTACTGTTATTTACAGGTTTGTGATGCAGGTATCTCATAGATGCCTGTGCCATCACAAACCTAGGGCTTAGTAGCAGCTGTGCGCTGCTATTAACCTCTCATTACCATGATTGCCACCGTACCAGGGCAATGGGAAGGGCCAGTAATGTACCAGGATTGTAACATCTAATAGATGTGGCAATACCGGGCAGCTGTGGGCTGAGAATACCAGCCCCCAGCCGGCATTATCATAGCTGGGGATGAAAATTAGGTGTGACCACACGTCGGGGTTTTTTTTTTTAATTATTTATTTAATTTAAAAAAAAAAAAAGCCGCATGCGTTTTCTCTTAAGCTGCAGTAACACTTGCGAGGGACTCTCGCGAGTCTGACAATTGAATGCATTTGTTTCTAGGTACATGCACGCTCATACTCAGAGAACGTCAGGCTGTGCCGAGTGATGTTATGCCTGGCAGACCCCCAGGAGTCTAACAGCGCATCACCGGCACAGCAGCACTCTTCTGACAGGAGCGTGCATGTGTTTCTAGGTACCTGCACACTCATGTTCGGAGAACGGCAGGCTGTGCCGGGTGATGTCATGCCTCTCAGGGTGATGCCTCTCAGGGTGATGCTTGAGGGTTATGCCTCGCGAGAGTCTGCCATGGCATCACCCGGCAAAGCCTCGCACGTGTGACTGTGGGCACTGGATACACAGCACAGATACAGCCGGACAGCTGGGGCTGCAGCAGCGCTCTATAACTGTCCTGCCGATTGTTTTATTTATTTATTTATTTTTTACCACGATACTGACTGGCAGACACTTTTCCCGCCCAACGGCTGTCCTGCCGCCTGTGATTTGTTGCTGCTACTCAGGGTGGGGGCGCGTCTAACTGCAACCAATTACACGCGCCGGTGGGCAGGCAAAGTAGTGAATATTGAGTTGTTGGCTTCGGAAGGTAAAAGCATGACACAGAAGGAGTATGCTGCCATGACAACGCCGCAGTGAGTACACCGCGCGTGCTCCTACCCCCCTATGCCCTCCACAGACGTTTTAATCTCCAAATCTCCAGATTCTGGGCACTGGATTCTGAAGCGGATGGGACTTATTTTTAAATCTGTCAGTGATCTGCCGGTACCGTTTTTTGGGGCGTTCAATCAGCGCTAGTGAAGATCCAAGGTCCTTGGTTAGCCTGATATAAGTGGAGGGCCAAAGGGGGAAAAAATAAAAGTGCAGAACCGTAAAAAGAAAGAAAAAAAAAAAGCAATAACACAACTAAGTGCCTTACACCCACTAAACTTCTGCTCTTGAAACTTTGATATACATTTATTACTTGTCTACATACTTCTTGCCAAGGAAACCGTTTTTTGCAGCAACATTCTGATAGTATAAATTACTGGACACTTTCTGCATTGCTTTGGTGCCACCTGGTTCTCGGACCCTGAAGCCAGAACAGGAAACAAGAGGACTGGTTAATTCACCGATTGAGGCCAGGACTAGAGGTCCTGTCCCACCCAAAGTCCCTCATAGAAGACAACAACCCACCGATAGGGATAGAAGGTCACCGCCAGGGCCCATAGATCCCATGGGCCAGCGTCTGCGGGCACGGCTCCTTAGGCCACATACAGCCGGCAGCGGACTCCTGAGTTTCACACTAGGAAGTCCACCTTACACAAAAAAGTGCAGAGAAAAGGATAGAGACCACCAGCCGGGTGGGGGACCCGAATGCAACCGGCCGCGGACCTGGCCTCCAGCACCTTGGTTTACCGGAGACTTGTGTGGTTTATTAACAGAGAGAACACAAACATACTCCCTGCGGTCACTATACCCTGCACTGAGACCCCGGGTCCCGGGCGGGGCCACCATCCCTACCCACGGAGGGGTTAACAGCTAGCTGCCGCAACATCTCCCCTGGGTGCCCCACAACTACAGCGGTAGTGTCCCACCTCACCACACACCGTGAGTGGCGTCACAATCTTAATACGGCCTAGCCCATACATCTACGTCCCCCCTTTTTATTTGGCATGTCCGCGAGACCCCCGGGTCCGGAGACCCTCGAGCCACCACCCCTGAAGGCCCGGATCTGAGCAGCGCCGGCTGCTGGCACAAGGGTGGCACACCACGAAAACTTGGCATCACGAACAGGATACTTACCCATCCTTACCTTGTGGAAGTGTGCCTTGTATTGGACAGTCAGCGGTGATCCGTTGCAAAATTTTCAGAAGTCACCATTTTTGCCGCCATTTTGGGCACGAAAACTACAGCCCAGCGTCTTCTTCCCCGAGAAAAGGGCGTGAAAGCCGAAGCCCCGCCCCCTGGGAACACAGCCGGAAGGTGAACCCCGAGGTCGTAAAACGAAACTAACAGGCCGCAAAAAGGAGTGCTTGCAAAAGACCAAGGGGGAGGACGGAGCGGCTTGTAACTAGTGATGTGAAGTGCAGTGACGCCAGGACTCTGCAGAAACCCGTTCCTGGACACCAACGCGGCAGGATGTGTCAGACGATCCAGGCTCAAGTCCACTTCATGCTGGCGAAGTGGGCGTCGGAGATGAAGGGCCTGGCTGCAGCTGTCCGGGCGCGCGAAGTGGAAATGATCTCGGAGGAGCGGGTAAGCAGTGATCCACGCCCCTATGTTCCCCAGGAACCGGCCGTCCCGGCTGAGGGTTCCGGCCTGCTCCTGTCCACCACGTTGTTTCCCTCGTCGCCCGTGTCCGCAGCCAACGCCCCGACCAACCCGCTGCCCCAGTCCGTGGCAGCGGGGACCGTACCATCTATGGGGGAGGACCCAGCTGCTGGGCCCTCAGGCCTTACCGTCACCATCGCTCCGGCACCGCTGACGACATCCCTTCCGGCCCCGAGCCTGGCTGCACCAGTGATGACGTCGGCTCCGGCAGTCCGCCCACCCGCAGCAGATATGACGTCGGCCCCGGCAGTCCGCCCGGCCGCAACGGAGGCAGCACCCGACCGGAGGTCTACCCCGGCCGCGGTGCCGGCCGCTCCCAAGTACACCTGCGGAGAGGCGGAGCAGGCCACTGATCAGTGGGGCCCACAGCAGTATGAGAGGCCGGTTGTAGCCGGCGCCGAGGGCACCCGAGTGGGCCTGGCTCCTGAGCAGGAGGCGAGACACGGAACCCGTGCCCCAGACTGGGAGCGGCAGTAACAGCAGCTGCGTAGGGAGATCGCTGCCCGAGGAAAGGGTAAAACGGATGTGCATGCTCGCATTTATACGGAGAAAGGTTACCTGCGGCAAGCTACCACCAGGGTCCGGAGCAGTGTAACATGTGAAGGTGGTACTGGAGACCCGTGGTGGAGAATGGAATAGGTAGTGGTTCCCGGATACCTTCCCTGCAAAGTCCCCGTTGGGACCATCTGTTGATCCCGTTACAGTTCCCATGTTTCAGTTAAAAAGACAATGGCCGTGAACTTGCAGGCTAACCCATAAACTTTTGGGTTTTGTAAATAGCCCCAGACCAACCTTCTCACCATGCCGCAGTCTCTGGAGAGGCTGATTGGAGGATGGGCCTGCGGTAGAGTCGGTCGAGGCCCTGTCACCAGCAAAACCGGTGACTAACTTCTGTTTCAGGGGTCCCCTGGATGCGGGGTCCCTGAAAAAGACTGCCGGGTAAGGAACTTTTTACCCGGCCCGTTTGGGCAACACCCGGACCTATCCTGGACTTGGGCAAGGGGTGCCAACCTGTGTTTTAGAGGTAGCATCAGGGCTAGGTTATTTTTGGTGGGTGAGGTGAGAAGGACCCGGTCCGTCTCGTCCCGGTTTTATATGTGCAACGTTTAAGTAACATGCCTCCCGCAAGGGAAGAAAACAAAATATACTTGATTGTAAATATGTTATTATAATTGTAAGCTGTTTTACTCTTTTATCTTTTCCAGTTCAATAAATGGTGGTGGTCGGACAGACCATGGATGGTCTGTATTAAACCAAGGGGGAATGTGATGCCCTGGCAAAACCAGGTAGTCACAGTTAGGCCCCCGCATAACACCTTCCCTCACTAGGAAACACACTGCCGACCAGAAACCCTAGTCACCCCCCTTAGGGACAGACAGACACACCAGCTAGCTTGACCAAGCGGTTAGGACATGTCCACCCAGGGGTCTAGACAGCCAGGGGCGGGAAAACAAGCAGATAAGCTGAGAGTTCAGTTTGGAGAGGAGTGTGGGCTGGAGCTAAGTGTAGCTCCAGCAGGAAAGTTCAAGTTGAACGGTACCAGGGTAGGAGCCCTGGTGCCTCTGGCCAGAGGCAGACATGGGCTCCGTCAGCAGGAGACGGAAAGCCGGCTCGGCAGAACAGAGGTGGACCGGGACAGGGTTGTAGCCCGCCGGTACCGACACGGGGAACCGGCCCGGAAACCGTAGCACAAAGGGGGGTACTCGGACCCTGAAGCCAGAACCAGAAACAAGCGGACTGGCTAATTTACCGATTGAGGCCAGGACTAGAGGTCCTGTCCCACCCAAAGTCCCTTATAGAAGACAACAGTCCACCGATAGGGATAGAAGGTCACCACCAGGGCCCATAGATACCATGGAGCAGCGTCTGCGGGCACGGCTTCATAGGCCACATACAGCCGGGAGCGGACTCCTGAGTTTCACACTAGGAAGTCCACCTTACACAAAAAAGTGCAGAGAAAAGGATAGAGACCACCGGGTGGGGGACCCGAATGCAACCGGCCGCGGCACCGGCCACCAGCACCTTGGTTTACAAAAGACTTGTGTGGTTTATTAACAGTGAGTACATAAACACTCCATGCGGTCGCTATACCCTGCTCTGAGACCCCGGGGCCACCATCCCTACCCACGGAGGGGTTAACAACTAGCTGCCGCAACATCTCCCCCGAGTGCCCCACAACTGCAGCAGTGGTGTCCCACCTCACCACACACCATGGGTGGCGTCACGAACTTAATATGGCCTAGCCCGTACATCTACGTCCCCCCTTTTTATTTGGCGTGTCCGCGAGGCCCCCAGTTCCAGAGACCCTTGAGCCACTACCCCTGATTGCCCGGATCCGAGCAGCGCCGACTTCTGGCACGGGGGCGACACACGTTCCAATTGCATAATAAAGATGTCGCATTGCATTAATCATCTAGAGACCTCCAGAAAGCTTCTTTATAGGTGGTATTATACACCAGTAAGATTAAACAAAACCTTCCCGCATTCCTCAGATACATGCTGGAGGTGTGAGAACTCTCCAGGTTCGTTAATTCACGTGTGGTAGGAATGTGGAATAATCCAACAAGTTTAAAAAGAGGTGCAACAATTACTGAGTAAAGCTTTGGGCTATGCCTTTGATTTGGGTCCGGGAACAGCTCTGCTGTCTTTAGGATTAGAAACTATGACCTATGATGATGCAGTTATTACCGCCCGTCTCTTGACAGTAGCTAGAGCGAGCATTGCAAATAAATGGAAACAACAGTCTGTACCGTCCATTCAAGAAATTATAACAAAAATGCAGCACAACTGTATTATGGAACATATGATTGCGAGCAGGGAGAATAAAGGTTTCCAGTTTGAAGTGTCCTGGGGGAAATGGTTAGACTTTTCTAGACTATCGTGCCATTAACAGCTGTTAAGATGAGTAATTTCTAATCTAGATTAATGTTTAGTGTGATGCATATTAAAATGGAAGAGTGGCTCCAGAAGAATTGCACCAGGTATAAGAGAATGGGATATCAAGTGTGGAGGAGGCGGAGTTATTCACATATAATGCGTTTTCGAATGTGAATAACCCATGTTCATGGTGTCTGTGGGGTCCGGGTGCACACGTTCATTCATCCAGTTAGGTGCATTTCAATGTATTGGTAATACTTTTTTATACCTGTTAAATCTTACCATATATATTGGTTTCTTTAATCATTATAAATATGTGAAAAGAAGCGTGTAAAAGGAAATGTTACAGCATGTACTTACTATTGTTTAAAAAATACCAATAAAAAATTTGTTACAAAAAATAAAGCAGATCACAGACATGGTACCAAACTAAAGTCATTTCAAATGGCAACTTTCTGTCTTTAAGAAACAAAAAAAAAATCATGAAAACAGAATGTGCAGCCAGTAACGGTTAATTTTGAAGAACAAACAGGGGGGGGGGGAAATTATGGAATCAATCAACAATGAGGAAAAAAATTATGGATTCATGAAAAACAAACAAACAAAAGAACCCTCCATCAATAGTATTTTGTGGCACCACATCAGGCTTTTATAACAGCTTGCAGTATCTGAGGCTTGGACTTAGGCTGGTTTCACACTACGTCTTTTTAACATCCGTCAAAAACGTTTTTTTAACGGAAGTACGGATCCTGTGCAAATCCGTTTTGATGTCAATGCATTTTCAATGGACTCGCGTCCACCTGCGTTTGCGTCCGTTAGACGCAGGATCCGTCCTTTTGCGTTATTTTAACATGTTTCAAAAACGCAACATGTAGCGTTTTTGAGCTCCGTCCAAATACTGCAAATTGCTGGATCCTGACTATAACGCACGCAAACGTAGGTGAACGTTGCATGCTGATAGACAGGATCCTGCATTTGGACTGAGCATGCCCAGACAGTACTTTGCATGGCCGGAAAAAAGTGTCTCTCTCTCTCTCTCTCTCTCTCTCTCTCTCTCTCTCTCTCTCTCTCTCTCTCTTCTCCCCCGTGCAGCCAGCCCGGTCCTATCTCCCCCGTGCAGCCAGCCCGGTCCTATCTCCCCCGTGCAGCCAGCCCGGTCCTATCTCCCCCGTGCAGCCAGCCCGGTCCTATCTCCCCCGTGCAGCCAGCCCGGTCCTATCTCCCCCGTGCAGCCAGCCCGGTCCTAGCAGCTGCAGACACTTGTAACCAACATAAATATCGGGTATCCAAGGCCGATGTTTACCTTGGTTACCAGCGTCTGCAGCTGTCAGAAGCCTCCTCCCAGTCTAGTTCCCCTCACTCCCGATCACATGACTCCAATGCCCGCCCCTAAACATCCAGTGCAGGATCCTGCAAAATAACATATGCGTTTGCATACGTTATTTGCTGTAACAGCAGGATCCGTACATCCGCTAAAAAAAACGTTTTCAGCGGATGTTAAAAAGACGTAGTGTGAAACCAGCCTTAATGAGTGACAAAGAGTTCTCTTCATGAATCTGGCTCCAACTTTCTCTGATTGCTGTTGCAGATCAGCTTTGCAGGTTGGAGCTTTGTCATGGACCATTTTCTTCAATTTCCACCAAAGATTTTCAATTGGATTGAGATCTGGACTATTTGCAGGCCATGTCATTGATATTATGTGTCTTTCAAGGAATGTTTTCACAGTTTTTGCTCTATGGCAGGATGCATTATCATCTTGATAAATGATTTAATCATCCCCAAACATCCTTTCAATTGATGGGATAAGAAAAGTGTCAAAAATTTCAATGAAAACTTGGGCATTTATTGAAGATGTAATGACAGCCATCTCCCCAGTGCCTTTACCTGACATGCAACCCCATATCATCAACGACTGTGGAAATTTACATGTTCTCTTCAGGCAGTCATCTTTTTATTGTTTAGCTTTTCTGTATGTAAATCCCATTTCCTTGAGACCCGCAACACACATCCGTGTAATTTGTACGTGTGCGGTACGTATTTGCATGTACCGGAGACACGTACACACGGAGACCCATGTTATTCAATGGTAGATGGCACACGCACGTAAAATCACACGGAACGTGTGTCCATGTCGTAAGTACGTGTGTGCGCTTTTCAACACGGACGACATGTCCGTTTTTGGCCGGCAACACGCAGGCACGGACCCGCTTTAGTCTATGGGTCCGTGCCTGCACAGACCGCACACGGAGTATGTCCGTGTTCAGCACGTATCTTCCGTGTCCGTATTTCATCACAAAATCTGAAACACTTGTTACCAATCTATCAGGTCAATTGTAGGCCATTAATTCTGGTGCCAAACAGACATTTCCTGTCTCATTTGCACGCCAGACAGCAGCTGGGCACCTGTCCTCTCACTGCAGGGGAACTTTGAGCACAGAGAACAACACAGGTACTGAGCATGGCGCCCAGAATCGATACAGAGAGGCTGATTGGAGAAGTAGAGAGGCATCCAGAGCTGTGGGACACACGTGTTGATGGCTATCATGACAGGCTAATGATGGAACGAGCATGGATGGCTGTGGCAGAGATAGTCTACCCTAGGAATGGATGGGCTCAATGCACCCCTGGAAAGAAAAATAGATATGGTGAGTACAGATATTTGCATTGCTTCTGTCTTTACTAGAGTTGAGCGCGGTTCGCGGTTCTCCGGTTCGCGGCTTGAGTGATTTTGGGGGCTGTTCTAGATCGAACTAGAACTCGAGCTTTTTGCTAAAGCTCGATAGTTCTAGATACGTTTGAGAACGGTTCTAGCAGCAAAAAGACAAGCTAATTACTAGCTGGCTTTCCGCTGTAATAGTGTAAGTCACTCTGTGACTCACACTATTATGAAATTTCAGTGTATAGTGTGCGGGAACAGCGCCTTCAGATCACTGCTGTTTGGATAATGGCGATCGCCATTTTTTTTTTCCTTGTCTTCCTTCCCTAAGCGCGCGCGTGTAGTGGGACGGGCCAGCATGTCAGCCAATCCCAGACACACACACAGCTAAGTGGAATTTTAACCAGAGAAGCAACGGCATGTGTGATAGGATGTCCATGTCACATGTCCCTGCATTATAAAAACTGACATTTTCCTCCAGCATGCCATTATCTGCCTTCTGCGTCTTGGTGTCAGTCACCGCTGGCGTAGCTCCTGTCTCCGATACTGCTGTGTACGCTCTATACACAGCGCTATACAGAATAGGGATAGAAGTTTCTTTCAGCCCTTGTAAGGGCTAATACCGGCAGGGTCAGAGCCATAGGTGACAGTCAGGGCCGTGAAAACAGATTTTAACAACTACACAAGATGACAGCGTCTGTGTAGCTAAGGTCAGGGATTTCCTCGCTGCATTTCCCCATTAGGAGGGATAGAAAGGCAGGCTTTCTTTCCTCTACCCAGACCCACAACCCTGCCACTGTACCCTCCTGCCCTTTGCACACTCAAACTCATTGTTACTAAGCCATTATACTAGCAAACACTGAGGAAACTTAGTGGCATCCTAAACATGGCTGTTGGACTTCTGTATTGTCCCACTAGTGCAAAGATATTTGCTGCACGTCTGCCTGCATTACACACTCAAACTCATTGTTACTAAGCCATTACACTAGCAAACACTGAGGAAACTTAGTGGCATCCTAAACGTGGCTGTTGGACTTCTGTATTGTCCCACTAGTGCAAAGATATTTGCAGCACGTCTGCTTGCATTGCACACTCAAACTCATTGTTACTAAGCCATTATACTAGCAAACACTGAGGAAACTTAGTGGCATCCTAAAAGTGGCTGTTGGACTTCTGTATTGTCCCACTAGTGCAAAGATATTTGCAGCACGTCTGCCTGCATTGCACACTCAAGCTCATTTGTTACTAAGCCATTATACTAGCAAACACTGAGGAAACTTAGTGGCATCCTAAAAGTGTCTGTTGGACTTCTGTATTGTCCCACTAGTGCAAAGATATTTGCAGCACGTCTGCCTGCATTGCACACTCAAACTCATTGTTACTAAGCCATTATACTAGCAAACTATGCTGCCAGTTTAAGGGCCGTAGTTGCATTGTCAGGGATAATTATTGTTGTTTATTCTGCTGTTAATAAAGCTAGACCACCGCTGAAATCTACACCACCTCTCAATTTTTACTACCACATTTTAAGTGCACAATCTTGTCGCAATCAAAATGAGTGGCAAAATGACAGATGCTGATGGAAAGGGGAAGAGGCGTGTTGGAAAAGGAAAAAAAGGGTTTGTCCGTGGGGAAGGTGGCAAAGCTCCATTAACATCTGCTGAAGATAGACCATCTTCCAGCAAAAGTAAGATGTCTACTACATACTGTGGACAATCCGATGCGCTACCTTTTTTACGGACACGAACAACTGGAACAAAGGTAGATGATGGCCAAAAAAGGAAAATGCTTGAATGGATCTCAAGTGGTCCAACAAGTGCCCTCTCCGCCACCTCAACTACCGCATCCAAAAAACACCAGTCCTCTGAGTTGTCAGCCCAATCACACTTGCATTCTCCCAGCTCTGAAGTCTCCATCCGCCCTGCACAGTATGGTGGAACTGAGATGGCTGAGTCTGCAGAGCTGTTCAGTCACACTATAGCCTGGGAATCAGAAGTCTGCTCCCAAGCTACAGTGAGTACAGACCAGGAAATGGTCTGCAGTGATGCCCAGAACCTTTGTGACTCAGATTCAGGCCGTGAGGACCAGGTTTCTGAGCATAATGTTGACCCTTTTTCACAAACTGTAACACTTGTTGTTATAGACAATGAGGAACATACTGATGACGATGAGACGCAGATACCAGATTGGGATGACAACTTAAATATTCGGTCAGGGCAAGAAGAGGCTCGGTCTGAGGGTGAGGGGAGTGCAAACACAACAATTGATGAGGAAGTTCTAGATCCCACCTACTGTCAACCCACAGTCAGGCACTCGAGGAGGTCAACAGAGGCGGTGGAGGAGGATGCAACCGACAACGAAGTTACCTTGCGCCTTCCTGGACAGAGTAGGAGCACTGGTAGCACGTCTACAACTGCATCCTCAGCCACCACTCTGCCTCTGAGCACTAGTCGGGGTGGATCAGCAGGTCGCATGCCCTCTAAGCCTTGCCTAGCCTGGTCCTTTTTTGAAATAGCAAAAGATCGCCCAAATTATGTGATCTGTAAAATTTGTCGTGATTCTGTTAGTAGAGGGCAAAACCTCAGCAGTTTGACAACTTCTTCCATGAATCGTCACATGAATAAATATCATATGTCCCAGTGGGAAGCTCACCATGCTGCAATGCGGCCTAGCGGAGAGAACCATCCACCGCCTGCCCCTTCCAGTGCATCCGCGCACTCTTCATCTTCTAGGACTGTGTGGACAGCTGTCACACCTGGTTTTCCACGCACAACTTCATAGTTACATAGTTACATAGTTACTTAGGTTGAAAAAAGACCTAGGTCCATCTAGTTCAACCTTCCTCCACCAGTTCTACATTTAGTCACTTTATAACCAACAATGTTTTGTGTACTGAGGAAATCATCCAGCCCTTTTTTAAAAGCTGTTATAGTATCTGACTAACTTCCACCACTGTAACTGCAACAGGCAGTTTGCTTGGTAGGTCATCAGTTGGTTTGGAAGGGGAAACAATTGCGTGTGTACAGCTCTCAGACATCGATAGCACCAACTTTGGATGAAGGCAACATCATGTCTCCGCCTGCACTTTCCTCACAAACCTGCATTTTTCCAGGGACACCCTACTCAACACCGTCTACACACAGCAGCCAGATCTCTGTCCCTCAGATGTGGACAAATAAAAGGCCATTTCCTGCGACCCATGACAAAGCTAAGAGGTTGACTTTATCCCTCTGTAAGCTCTTGGCTACGGAAACACTGCCTTTCCGCCTGGTGGACACACAGGATTTTAGAGACCTTATGTCTGTCGCTGTGCCCCAGTACCAGATGCCCAGTCGCCACTACTTCTCTAAGAAAGGTGTGCCCGCGCTACACCAGCATGTCGCACACAACATCACCGCTTCCTTGAGAAACTCTGTGTGTGAACGGATGCATTTCACCACCGATACTTGGACCAGTAAGAATGGACAGGGACGTTACATGTCGCTGACTGGGCACTGGGTAACTATGGTGATAGATGGTGAAGGGTCTGCTGCACAAGTTTTGCCGTCCCCACGACTTGTGTGTCAATCCTCTGTCTGTCCAAGTTCCTCCACAGCTTCTGCCTCCTCCACCTCATCTTGGTCCTCCACCTCCGCCCCAAGCCTGCCTGGTCAGGCCACCAGCGTTCTCACTGCGCAGAAGGAATCACACACCCCTCATTACTATGCTGGCAGCAGAGCGCAACGGCATCAGGCGGTCTTTAGCTTGACATGTCTTGGAAATAGGAGTCAGACAGCGGATGAGTTGTGGGCAGCTCTGGAGACTGAGTTTAATAAATGGTTGTCTCCACTCAACCTTCAGCCTGGTAAGGCCGTGTGCGACAATGCTGCAAACCTGGGTGCGGCCCTTCGCCTGGGCAAGGTGACACACGTGCCTTGTATGGCTCACGTGTTGAACCTTGTTGTACAGCAATTTTTAACACACTATCCCGGCCTAGATGGCCTTCTGACAAGGGCACGTAAACTGTCTGCTCACTTCCGCTGTTCAACCGCCGCAGCTGAGCGACTTGCATCGCTCCAGAAGTCTTTCGGCCTGCCGGTTCATCGCCTGAAATGCGATGTGGCAACACGCTGGAATTCGACTCTCCACATGTTACAGCGACTGTGGCAGCACCGCCGAGCCTTGGTGCAATACGTCATGACGTATAGCCTGGGCCAACGAGATGCAGAGGTGGGGAAGATCAACCTGATGGAGTGGTCTCAGATCAAGGACCTATGCACCCTTCTGCACAGTTTCGACATAGCAACGAATATGTTTAGCGCTGACAATGCCATTATCAGCATGACAATTCCAGTCATTTACATGCTGGAGCACACGCTAAACACTATTTGGAGTCAGGGGGTGGGACAACAGGAAGGGGAGGAACTACAGGAGGATTCATATGCGCAAGGCACAACAACATCACCAAGGTCCAGACGTTCATCATCACCAACGCGGCAGGCATGGGACCATGGGGGACAGGGATCAACAAGGGCGCATGGTAGCAGGCGAAATGTTGAGGAAGGTGCAGGAGAACATGAAGAAATGGAGGACGAACTGTCCATGGACATGGAAGACTCAGCGGATGAGGGAGACCTTGGTGAAATTTCAGTTGAAAGAGGTTGGGGGGAGATGTCAGAGGAAGAAAGAACGGTTAGCACCTCTATGCCACAAACACAGCGTGGACTTGGTCCGCATGGCTACGCAAGACACATGAGCGCCTTCTTGCTGCCCTACCTCCAACATGATCCTCGTATTGTCAAAATTAGAAGTGATGATGACTACTGGCTTGCCACACTATTAGATCTCCGGTACAAGTCCAAATTTTGTGACATAATTCCAGCCATAGAAAGGGACGCACGTATGCAGGAGTATCAGCAGAACTTGACAAACATGGGACGGTCATCTTCAACAGTCTACCCATACCAGTAGCACCGTATCTGGTGCTACTGGTAACAGCAATTTTATTGAATCTTTTCATAATTTTTTTAGACCCTCCTTTGCAAGGCCACCAGAGACAACAAGTCTGACACATAGTCAACGGCTGGAGAGGATGATACAGGAGTATCTCCAAATGAACATCGATGCCATGACTTTGCAAATGGAGCCTTGCTCATTTTGGGCTTCAAACCTAGAAAAATGGCCAGAGCTATCAACTTACGCCTTGGAGATTTTGTCGTGTCCAGCTGCCAGCATTGTCTCTGAACGTGTCTTCAGTGCTGCTGGGTGTGTGCTGACAGATAAGCGCACGCGTCTGTCCAGTGACAATGTGGACAGACTAACGTTCATCAAAATGAACAAGTCATGGATCCACAAGGAATTTACTACCCCTGTGTCATCCTGGAGAGAGTAAATGCTTGTGGATTTGGAATGTTTGCAACTAGGGCACAAGTGCTGCCACTGAAGGGGTGAGTCTGTGTGGCCCAATTTTTTGAAAAAAAGGGAGACTCCGCTTGGAGTCACCCTTGCTTGCTGTGTTTTTTAAAAGGAGCCAAGATGAACAGAGCTGGGATCAGGAAAGACTTAGCTACCTACCCCGGTGTCCTCCTGGGGACGGTTAAGTATGGCGTATTTTTGAATGTGCTTGATGCAAATTTACCTGTGAAGTGTACAACTGGGGCACAAGTGCTGCCACTGAAGGGGTGGGTGTGTGTGTGTGTGGCCCAATTTTTGGAAAAAAGGGAGAACTCCACTTGGAGTCACCTTGTGGTGTTTTACATGATTTTAGAAGGGCGTGCCATGCCTATATCTGTCCCCTCCTCTTTTTCCTTGTCCAGCTCTTTTGTTTTCGCATGAGTATATGTCCTTGTCACTTTCCCATGTGTTTGTGTTGTGAGTTGTTTGTCACCTTTTGGACACCTTTGAGGGTGTTTTCTAGGTGTTTTTATGTGTTTGTGATTGCCTGCCATTGTTTCCTATGCGGTTCGAGTTCGGTTCGTCGAACGTTCGCCGAACTGAACTCGAACGAGACCTCCGTTCGACGAACCGAACTCGAGCTGAACCGCGGCTGGTTCGCTCATCTCTAGTCTTTACCTACATGTGCACAGTCTGTAGGCAGAGTATAATCATATTTGTATTGTTTGTTGGGCCTGTATTAATGGGCCTGACTCATTTTGAGATACACTGGAGACTCACAAACAGGAGAGTGTATTTTACTGCACTTTTGAAGTATTCATTGCAATTTACTAGTAATGTCAGCATGTGTATATATGGGCTTTAAAGTATTTTATGCATGTACAAATGGCATTTCAGGGTGGGGAAGCCACTATTAAACATGTTTGGGGGTTTGTTTGGTTACCTTTTCTGTGCATTTTCTATTGCAAATGTGCTGTGATTTGTCTATATTTATGGATTTGTATTTCTATGTTTGGGTTATTATGCAAGTTCCTTGGTGTCACCATGTCTGGAATGGTAACAGTAATGTGTAGTGTGTAATGGAAAATATATGTGGAACATATGGCACTTCATGGGTTTGTAGATATTTTATTTCATGGCGTTCTGTATTTTTTTTATTTTTTGAACAATTATAAGGAGATGAATGATTAATAAGTGGTTGAAGATGTTTACTGCTGAACTTGTTTTTTCTCCCATGCTTATTGTGTTATTATGTCACTAGATGAGTGTAATGGGTTGTTGTTGTCATACACATGGATGTGTTTTCCTATTTCATACAATTGATGCAATACAAGACTAATGTCTAATTTTTTAACATCTACAATTGTTTGAATTAGTGACCTGAATTTACATTTTTTAATGTTTTTTAACAGTGGATCTTGTCAAACGGCGATGGCGCTCAGCCCGTGACCAGTTCCGCAGAGAGTATAACCCTGTGGCCACCACAGCTTCTGCTGCAAAGAAGAAAAAATATGTCCATTATGAAAAACTGAGCTTCCTTATGCCCATTATGGAAGTACCAAAGTAAGTTTCAAGCATTATATCACATGGTGGTTTTATTTAAAAGGCACACAGTAATGTTTTTTTTTTTCCATCAAAGTACAGAGGATAACCTGGAAGATAGTGAGGAAGCCCAGTCAGCCTTATTAACAGCGACCTCTGCTTCTGAGATAGAGCCAACCTCATATCAACCTCCACCAATCCCCAACACCAGCCAGCCAGACGCAGAAGAAATGTCATCTGATTTGGGTTTGGGCACAAGTCAATCCACTAATGTAATTGCAGGCCAGTCTACTGGGCAACAAAGTGGCCCTTCACCAGTTATTGCAGACAGTAGTCCACAGCAACATGCAGGCACACAGCAAAGAATATCAACTAATACCATGCGCACAGTAGCACAAACTATCCGTGGTCGCAGACATAGGCTTTATGAAGATTTACGTTCCCTGCCAGATATCATTGATACCAGAATTATACACATGATGAATTCACTGATACCAGAGAGTGATGGAGAGAGATTTTGCCGCTCCCTTTCTCCCTCTCTTGCATTGGTTCATGCTGATAGGCAGGACAGATTGAGGGCGTCCTTAATAACACTAATATCTGCTACCCAACGTGAGCCAGAACCCATTTATTGTTTTGAAGTGATAGAACAATGGAGAGCCAATCCACGTGGCCCACACACAAACACCACTCATCAAACTGTGGAAACCCAAACAGAAGAACATTTCTCTAATTTTCAACTTAATCCTGTAGTGCAACAAACACGTATACAGTGTCCATCTTCTTCTATGGTAACTGATGTACAAATTAGGCCAACAGTTGTCCCACAACAAACAAGTACATTAATGACACAAAGGCCATCTCAACAGCCAACATTTGTCCCACAAGTACCCCAACAAACACCAATGCAAACCATTTTTAACTATCCTAGTATTGTTAGCAATGTTCATAGACTACCTCAAATGTTTCAACAACCAACAGCATACCATGTTCCAAATAATCGACAACAACAGTACTTTCAACAACAGACTTACCCAACTAACTTCACATACACACATACTCAGCCTCTTTCAACACATCAATATGTACCACCTACACTTGGTCTTCCATCTGCTCAAACAACTGCCTCATTATTGGTTCCAAGTACAACAACTGTTACTAGTGGAAACACTGATCAGACACTCACTACAACATCTACTGTTGTGCAGCAAACATATTCTGTAGATGTCAATGCAATGGAGCCTGCACAGGAAAACATCACTAGCCTAGAGGATTTAGTTGAATCATAATGTGATATTGTATGTATTATTTTACATTTTTGTATGTTTTCTAGGGTATTGCTGGTGGGAAAACATATCATAATGTAACACATTACTTACTCTATATGCATGTGGTCATATTTTTGTTTTCATTTACCCAAAAAAAAAAACCCCAAAACTCTATCACTTCATAAACAATACCTGCCTGTTTGAATGATGCCTTGCTCTGGACATGTTCTATGGACCATCCATTTGAAAAAACTGGGTTTAGGGATAAGATGCACGCACATAAACTACTACACTAACATGCAGACACCTTTATTATTAAAAATCCCGACACTATGCAGTATCTGCATATGGTCTGGTCCCATACTTGTATTCCAATAGTGTCCAGCAAATTATGTTTGCATGACATTATTGCATAATAAAGTATGTGTTTTGTATGGGCTAAAGTCCCTGACAAAATTGTATATAAAAAAAAAATACAGGGTGTTTTGCAAAAGAGAACATACATACATAGGTAAAATAATAATTCTGGACTAAGTTTTTCATAACAAATTTGCCATAATTTTATTAGTCATGTACATTCAGTAGTATTTTTTTCAGAATAACTAAAAATCCTGATGTCATAACAATATAGTTATATCAGAATAGCTTATGGGGACCACAAACACAACCAACCAACCAACCAAAAAAATACAAATTATACCTATGTATGGTCATTTTCTCTTTTGTATTACATATGAGTTTGTGCTTATGTAACCAAGTGTTGACAAACTTTATTAATGTCAAAATTATACATGACTATGGCGATTTAAACTAAAAAAATCTTTAAACTGATTCCTCACTTGTAGACCAGAAGTGAACACAGTGGTTCTGACACTACCATTGTCTACAAATGGTGCATTTAAAGCAGGCAACTCCTCAATGTCTTCGTCATTGCTTTCATGTAATCTACAGTAATTATGTAACACTACTGTAGCTTTAATGACAGCCTTGATGGTGGTTGGTTGGAGTTGGATGGTGGTTTGATAAATTCGCCATCTTGAGGCCAAAATGCCAAAGGCACGTTCAACATAGCAACGTGCTCTGGCCAATTTGCTATTAAATAGGGCTTTTGATCTGTCCAGCCCCTTTCTGGGATATGGACGCATCAAATGCCTAGACAATGCAAACCCCTGATCTGCAACCATGACAAAGGGAACAATAGGGCCTTTATTACCAGGCAATGGTCTTGGTGCAGGCAAACTTAAACTATCAGACATTAATCATCTTGCTAAACGTGAGCTTCTGAAAATGCGTGCATCTGCGTCACTGCCATAGGCCCCTATATCCGCAAATAAAAAGCAGTAGTTTGTATCTACCATGGCCAAGATAACTACAGAAAAAAACTTATGATAATTAAAATATCTAGATGCAGAGTTAGGTGGTTTCTTCACTCTAATGTGTTTTCCGTCAATGGCGCCAATACAATTAGGGAAAACTGTTTTCTCCAAAAATTCTTCTGAAATGTGCCTCCATTCCTGTGTTGAAGGCAGCTGCACGACATGATGCCTAAGGGTCTCCCAAAGCACAGTGCAGGTATGCAGGATAATCTTGCCAATTGTAGACCTTCCCAATAAGAATTCTAAATGTAGACTGCTGATGGATTGGCCAGTTGCTAGGTAACTGAAATAGAAAAAAAACATGACATTACTTTGACTATTCATGAAAGTTGTTTTTCAAAACAAATATTTGTGTCATCCAATGACTGGCGAGATACTGTGTATGACTATTCTTGTATTGCTTTTGTTGGAAAAATATATGTGTTGATATTTACTTTCCATATTGGAAAAATAATTACTTTTCTGTTTAATAAACAAGATTGTTTGATTTATGACTCTTGTTTCTTTAATTTTGGTAGAGATAGAATGGTAGATGTGAGCACTCAGATCATATTTTAAGATTACAATGAGGTTATGTGATCTATATAAGTTTTCAACAAATACCTAAATTTAAAATTACATAATTTCTACAAAATGATGCCTTTGAGATTTAACATGTATTTCAAAATAACAGATAAAGCATGAGTATACATGACAACACCTACCGTAAAGTCACCAACAGTCGTTCCTCAGGGGAGATGCTGAGGCGCATACAGGTGTCCTGATGCTTCAAACGTTGGTACACAAGGCCAAGGATGTTGTCAAATGAATTCATGGTGAGATGGCAGTAGGCTTGGAATTTTGGTGGAAATTTCCGCATTTCGCCATAGAGAATATTAAAATGCCCATGTGTTTTCCTGAGCTTCACAAGGGGGTGGATCCACATCCTTCTCTCCAGTGCTGGCTCTTCTTCAATCATATGTCGCCTAACCCCAAATCTCCTAGATATCAACCAGAGCAAATACATGGTTGTTTCATTGGAGAGAGACATTTTGGAGTGTGTATAATGTGAGAATGAGCTCAGAAGCCATGTTTGTAAAGGTTTTTTAAGCAAACTAACCAAATTGTGTAGTTATTTGACCAATTTAACACACCAGGAGCACATTATGATGGGCTAACAAGGTTATTTGTGTGAAAATACGGATCTGAAAAAACGGACGGCACACGTACGTATTTTATGTCAATACGGACATTCCACATGCACACACGGCTCACATACGCCATCACACGGATGCCATACGTACCGGAGAAACGCCCCTAAAAAACGGAACGCAGACCCGAAAAACGGACCGTGAGACACATACTCTTTTTTGCGGAAGTGTGTTTTAGGCCTATGAGAATGAGACTACCATCATTTTATAGATAATCATCTCAGCTATCTGATAGATAAATTTGACTTACAACAATATATCATATGATTAGATATGCATATTTTTGTCAGGTCAATGCATTGTTACATGGTTACTGTTTTGCTCCCGGTGTTTTAAAAATGTTTTTTTCCTGTGTACTACGTAATACAACCTGTTCTCATATTCCCTAATAGCTCAGTGTGTTATTAGGTTGATTCCCAAGAGAAAGGTCACTGGTTTGAATTGAGGAGTAGCCATGAAGATATCCCAAGAAAAGAGAATCAGCATCCTCCAGTTCATGGAAAGCGGTCTATCGGCCAAGAAAATTGCTAAACTGCAAAAGCCAAGAGGTGGACGTCCAGGAAAAATATCGAAGTTAACTCATCACAAGATCTATCAGTTCTGGCACGACAAACACTGCAATGGAGGTGGCTCGTATGCTTTATAATAGTGAGATCACTGGCGTCCATGCAAGTATCGTCAATAGACTACGCTCTGATGGGTGCAAATAAGTTTGGAAGAAACAAGGGAAACAGAGGGTAACAGATGGAGAAATTGAGGAAACTATCAAGTTCGGTAGAGGAAACCTGATGATATGGAGTTGTTTCACAGCCAAAGGCAGTGCATACTTGATGGGGATCAATGGTGATCTCAATGTTGAGCTATATCTGAGTATCCTACATGTTACGTCATACACTGGAGTACTCTGGGTATGAAAAGGACGACAGTGTTGTAGAAAGACGACCTGAAGCATTCTTCGAGATTGGTGAAGAAATGGTTCAATGACAATAAAGTAGAGGTGCTGGATTGACCCCCACAGTTTTCAGTACGCAACCCAATACTTGTGGGTAGAGTTGAAGAAAATGCTGTATACATACCCAAAAGAATAGACAAGTATGCACAAACATTGGGACCATGTAGAAGAGACCTGGAATCAGATTTCGGTCGAGACATACTTGAATCTGATCCAGAACATGAAGAGAAGGATTCACGCAGTGTTGAGAACCAAAAGTGGATTTACAAAATGCTAACAATTGAATAAAATTTTAGATTTTTAGGCACAAAACCATAATATGCAGTGACATGACAAGAATCTGCATAACTAATCAAATGCTAAATAGTTACAAGTCAATTTTATGTATTAGATAGCCGAGATGATTGTTTCTAAAATGATGGTAGTCTCACGTTCAATAAAATAGCAGATGGGGGGATATGGAGCCTGAAAGTAAAAGGTTAAAAACATTTTTACCCATTTGCTCCTCAGTGTATAACACTGTAATGTTCTATGCACATGGAATATTGCTTTTTATTTGATTTTTAGAAAACAGACATATATTAGTAACTGTATATATTGTAATTCTAATGTAACTTCTAACGTGCTTTCCCTTTGTTTCTTTTCTTGCCTTTAGTTTGACTGTTTCTTTTGTGTTTTCTTGTTCAGTTTGTCAAATACAGGTGCATCTCAATAAGTTAGAATATCATAATAAAGTTAATTTATTTCAGTAATTCAATACAAAAAAGGAAAAACACATATTATATAGAGTCATTACACACAGAGTGATCTATTTCAGGTGTTTATATCTGTTAATGTGGATGATTATGGCTTACAGCCAATAAAAACCAAAAAAATCATTATCTCAGAAAATTAGAATAATGACCACAGAGCACCTGCAAAGGCCTCCTAAGTGTTTACAATGGTCCTTTAGATTGTTCAGTAGGCTACACAATCATGGATAAGATTGCTGTCTTGTCAGATGTTCAGAAGGCAGTCATTGACACACTCCACAAGGAGGGTAAGCCACAAAAGGTTATTGCTAAAGCAGCTGGCTATTCTGTGAGTGCTGTATCCAAGCATATTAATGGAAAGTTGAGTAGAAGGAAAAGGTGTGGTAAAAAAAATGTGCACAAGCATCTGGGATAACCGCAACATTGATAGGATTGTTAAGAAAAGGCCATTCAAAAATTTGGGGAAGATTCACAAGGAGTGGACTGCTATTGGAGTCAGTGCTTCAAGAGCCACCACACACAGACATTCAGGATATGGACTACAAGTGTCAGATTCCTTGTGTCAAGCCACTCATGACCACTAGACAATGCCATAAGCGTCTTACCTGGGCCAAGGAGAAAAAGAACTAGACTATGGCTAAGTGGTCCAAGGTGTTGTTTTCAGATGAAAGTAAATTTTGCATTTCATTTGGAAATCAAGGACCCAGAGCCTGGAGGAAGAGTGGAGAGGCCACAATCCAGGCAGAGGTGTATGGGTTAAATGTAATAACCCATTTACCTGTGGCCAAACATTTCTTTGCTTCAGGACACAACATAAACCACATGAAAGTTGTCATAATAAAAGGCAACTTCAGATCACAGAATCATCAAAGGGTGTGAGAATACAAATTCATTACAATGTTTGATTCTGTCCACTCAAGACTAAATCTGTCAGGAGGATTTATGACTCACTACAAAATCTGAGGAGTCTGCTTCAGAGACTAGGAGGGCACCAGGCCTCTGATCTTACATGGATATTGGGACAATAAAACTGTCACACCACTAATCAAAGATAATTAAGGATTCACTCTCTAAGCTCAGTGTTTATTTAAATGTCATTTTATTATACCATGCCTCTGCTCTGTTTGTGAATATATTTGAGTTTCTTCAGATATTTTGTTAAGGGTGCTTTACATGCTGCGACATCGCTAGCGATCTCGTTAGCGATGTGACACGCCAGATTGCAGATGCGATCTTCCGAGATCGCACATGGGACCGGCTCTATAAAAACGACCTATGTGCGATCTCGGCAGATCGCATCTGTGATCTGGCGTGTCACATTGCTAACGAGATCGCTAGCGATGTCGCAGCGTGTAAAGCACCCTTTATACCATGCCTAATGAAGGGACCTGATAAATCTGGAAAGCTTGCCTTGTAACATCAAATTCCAAAGAGGGCCTTCCTTGAAGTGTGTTCAGGCACAGGAAACAGCCATAGTCTGTTATGTTCCAGCTACTCCCTGCATTTATGCTTTTAAGATGAATTTATATATAAAGAAAAAAAACTTTTATTCACAAGAACGGTGAGTGCTGCTCCTATTTTTCGTCTCTTTGGAATTTGAACTTTACTACTGCCTGGAGTTTAGTACCTGCAGTCCTGAAGAGTCTGTGGGGATGTCTTTCCATCACTGATTACATGCAAGTGAATGGTGCCGGATTTTTTTCTGGTTGGACTTTTTATTGCTTTGTAATATAATTTACATTATTTTAGTTAGCTGTTATGATTAAGGGACCGAGGAGGATAAAAAAAATGCGGAATCCCAAATAGTAACAGAGTTGCTGAAACCTTAACGGATTGCAGACCTAATCCTGACATACAACTAGAAGTAGACGTGAGACGAGCCTACGATGACCTAGTCGTTTCGACACAGCCGGAGAACTAAATATTCTCACAGATATAAGAAAGCTAATACTATCTTTATAAGAAAGGATAGGAAGGAGCACTGTTTGCAACCGTAAAAACCCTAATAAATACCAGCAATGATATGGAAAAATCCTGACGTCACATAACCTCCCCCCACTGTACCAGCACCCAGATGTTACTGGGATCCAAAAAAAACACTAATACAGATGATGGACTGAATTAATACCAGGCATGACAAACACAATACCTTGCGGAATCATGGAGCTAAGTATACAGACACTCCCAGCAGGGAATGATCCCATTCGACCAAGAAATCCACACAGACAAAATAGGAATCAAGCATTAGTATCAAAGCAGAAAAGAAAACAACAAAAAAGTGGAAAACAAACAGCAGAGGTACAAAGACCACTTATCTGAGAGGAGTTCTGCTAGTGACCAGGGCTGGTTACAGAATGTCCTTAACACACAGGAGACAATTGAGCACCGGCAAGTAACAAGAGAAAACTACTCATTTATATAGTCCCAATCTGACCCTGATTGCCAGTCCTCTGCATGTGTGTGACTTTCATTCCACAAATCAACTGCACCACCAGCACTGACCACAAGAAGGAGCCTCAAACTGGAAAACGTATTCACAACAGTTAGCCATTAAAACGTATCAGAACAACAAGATTATAATTTTGTTTCACTGAGAGCAATCAATCCTTTTTGTATTTAATTACTGAAAGAAATTAACTTTTTGATGATATTTTAATTTATTGAGATGCACTTGTATATGGTTTTTGAATTTTTCTTAGTGATCAAGAAATTACAATTTTCAAGAAAAACATCTAGGTATGACAATGGCTTCTACCAGTGTGAATTTTGTGATGTTCAAAAAGACTGCATTTGTGTGTAAAACATTTCCCACATTCAACATGAAAATGACTTCTCTCCTGTGTGAATTATTTGGTGTTTAAAAAGAGTTGATTTATCGCCAAAACATTTTCCACATTCTGAACATGAAAAAGGCTTCTCCCCTGTGTGAGTTCTCTTATGTGTAACAAGATGTGATTTTTGGTTAAAACATTTCCCACATTCTGAACAAAAAAAGGGCTTCTCTCCAGTGTGAATTCTTTGATGCTGAACAAGTAGTGATGTACATGAAAAACATTTACCACAGTCTGAACATGAATATGGCTTCTCACCTGTGTGAGTTCTTTGATGTGTAACATAATCTGATTTGTGTGCAAAACATTTACCACATTCTGAACATGAAAAAGGCTTCTTCCCTGTGTGAGTTTTCTGGTGTGTAATAAGTTGTAATTTACGTGTAAAACATTTTCCACATTCTGAACATGAAAAAGGCTTCTCCCCTGTATGAGTTTTCTGATGTCTAATAAGTTGTGATTTTTGGTTAAAACATTTCCCACATTCTGAACAAAAAAAGGGCTTCTCTCCAGTGTGAATTCTTTGATGCTTAACAAGTACTGATGTATGTGCAAAACATTTCCCACATTCTGAACATGAATATGGCTTCTCCCCTGTGTGAGTTCTTTGATGCATAACAAAATGTGATTTCTGTGCAAAACATTTCCCACATTCTGTACATGAAAATGGCTTCTCCCCTGTGTGAATTCTCTGATGTATAACAAACTGTGATTCATGTGCAAAACATTTCCCACATTCTGAACATGAAAATGACTTCTTCCCTGTGTGAGGTTTCTGGTAACTAACAGACTCAGAAGAAAATCTTTTCTCCCCTGTGTGAATTTGTTTATGTATTTTTTTAGATTCTAAAGTTGAAAATGGCTTTTTTGCTGTAGGGGCACTTCTATTTTGAATGCCTGATTTGTGACTTATATTTTTCTTTATAGTCTGTGATAAAACAGAAGGTAGATCCTGTTTAAGAGAATCAGATGATAGATCTTTGCTGTTAAGAGATGATAGTATATCTGGAATAGTAGCATTCACTTTAGTTATATTTTGCGTGATATCACGGTCATCTGATTTAAAAAATGAAGAAGATGTCAGTTGTGCCTCTGATCTCCTGGTGTAGTCACCTGTCAAGATTAAAAAAATATTTGTAATAATATATAAAAATGTTAGGATATAATTTCTAAAATAGCTAAAGAAATTGCAAGTTATGTAGCAATCTATAATTATAATAATTATTTACTTGAAACAAAAACTGTTCACAATTTAACAGAGGACCTCTGAGCAAGTACCTCTAGAATAAGATGTTCAACCCTCTTTGTTCATTTTGCATCCCAAATATTTGAACAATAATCCACCAAATAATGTTTTTCTGGCAAAAATTATACCAAAACAAGTTTTCTCCATCAGTGTAAAAATAGGATGTTTCCACATTGGTTATAGCTGAAAAACTCTTGAAAAGCGATATGGCTTCATAATCCAATTCAGAAAAATTCCAAAGCCAAATATCCTCGATGCTTCTCAGCCTTGCAGTGGCCCAAACCCTGATAGTATCCACATATTGGGCATTACCACAGAGAAGAACCCACATAAAAATTTATGGTGTATGTTTCCTGGAGACCAAACTAGGCACTGTGTGTAGGGCAGTAAATTGGCAGATTTGTAATTTTCTCGCTCCAAAGTCCATTTTATGCCAATTTCCAGAGACTGCCTCTAGAGTCAAAATAGTAATTTAGACTAAAGTAGAATATGGTAAATGCTATTTATTAACTATACACTGGAGATCAATATTAGAGAACAACACACAATTTCCTAAATGTTGCGGTCAATGTATCATCCTATGTGACTATATCCTAACATGAGGAAACTCACAGTATTTTAAGCTTATTTCATATATTGAATTTTTTTCAAAGCACATAATAAAAATGTAAATGAGATAAGTGTAAAAGAACACTGATCAAAATGAGAGAACACGTTCAGATACCTGCAAGTTATTGGTGTTAATCTGGCACCTGGTGCTAATGTCCTTACTTATCTGACAAACCCAAATTAACTGCAGTCCATAGAAATACACTGCTCACACTTTTGTCTTTGCTTTGCAAGTGAAAAAAATTTTTTATTTAGAAGAAATCATATAATTTAACACAACCAATTTATACATTTCGGCTCAAGAGTCCTTGTTCACGGGGTCGCTAGGAAAAGGAAAATATATACAGTGACTAAACACATATACACATTATTTACAATATGAACTTTAGACAAGGATTTTTTCAAAAGTGTGAGAATAATGATAATACACGTGATAAGACAGGTAAGGGAGGAAGATGAGGGTAGAGGACAAGGTAGTGATGATAATAAGTGTTAGGTAGTTATATACTACCTGTAAAGTTGATCTCCTGGTAAGTGCGAGGATTTTGGGGTAATGAGGGCCCCTGTAATATTAAATGCAGAAATGTATAATAGTACAAAGAGGGGAAGAATAAGAGTGATGAGTAGTACCTTTGAATGGCAAGCATTCCCGTGCCTGTGCTTTCCTGAATGTAGCCCTGCCATAATGTGAGCGTGTGGACTTTAAATAACGCTAACGCCTGCACACTAGCATTCTCACAGACTGCAGGGAAATGACGTGTCATGGTGTGCTGTGAGAGGCCGGCACTGGCGCACTGGGGGGCGCTTAGTATATTGTGGGGCGTCTATGTGATAGTGTGCTGTAGCATCCTGGTAGTTATGGAAATGGCAGCGCATGCGCACTGATCAGTCTAATGACTCACTGATGTAGCTGGCGCTTGCGTGTTGTGGAGCTTGCCGAGATTACCTTGTAGTCATGGGGATTGTTGCGCGTGCGTGCTGCTGAATCTAGTAACGCGCTGTTAGTATCACTGGCCCTTCTTTACTGATAGGGATCAAAACGCATGTGTGAAAAGCGCAGCTATGAATCTGTAATGCCCTGTTTACTATCAGTATAGAAAGGCCAGTTATATTAACAGCGTGTCACTCGATTCATCAGCGCGCATGCGCAACTCCAAAATCCTCCCACTCACTAGGAGATCAACTTTACAGGTAGTATATAACTACCCAACACTTATTATCATCACTACATTTTCCTCTACCCTCATCCTCTTCCTTACCTGTCTTATCAAATGTGACATTATCATGTGCACTGTTTGTATATACTATCTAATATACTAATACTGTAACAACTATGTGTACACACTTGCTGTAGACTAGCATTATATTGTTATATAGGTACTCCTAACTTTCTACTACCATGTGCTTTCTTTAATATTTAAAATATTTAAAAATATCCAGAAATATCCAGATAGGAGATTATTCTCACACTTTTGAAAAAATCTTTATCTAAAGTTCTTAATGTAAATAATGTATATATCTGTATATGTGTTTAGTCACTATATATATTTTCCCTTTCCTAGCGACTCTAGGAACAAGGCCCCTTGGGCCAAAATGTAGGAAACAGTAGTGTTAAATTATAGGATTTCTCCTAAATAAAAACATTTTTTTTCACTTGCAAAGCAAAGACAAAAGTGTGTGCAGTGTATTTCTATGGATTGTAAATAAGGGGTTTAACCCGTACACTAGAACCCGAAAAATAATCCAGTGTGCACGCCGTTTATTTATTATTTAAATCCTATGTACCTGGCAGCCTTAAGCCCGCTTTACACACTATAATATATCTTAAGATGTGTCAGTGGGATCATGTCGTAAGTGACGCACATCCGGCATCGGTACATAAGGTACATTGTAGTGTGTAACAGGTACGTGCGATTGAACGTTAAAACGTTCATCGCACGCACGTCGTTCATTCCTCATGAATTGAACGTTAGGTTGTTCATCGTACCCGGGGTAGCACATATCGCAGTGTGTGACACCCCGGGAACGATGAACAGATCTTACCTGCGTCCCACGGCTCCCGGCCGACAATGCGGAAGGAAGGAGGTGGGCGGGATGTTTACGTCCTGCTCATCTCCGCCCCTCCGCTTTTATTGGCCGGCTGCCGCGTGACGATGATGTAACGCCGAACGTCTCTCCCACTCCAGGAAGTGGACGTTCGCCGCCCACATCGAGGTCATATGGACGGGTAAGTATGTGTGACGGGGGTTAATTGTTTGTGCGGCACATTCAACAAATTGAACGTGCCGCACATACGATGGGGGCGTTGCAAATCGCATATGATATCGTATGCGAAATTGCAACGTGTAAAGCAGGCTTTAGTTTCCAGTTTGCACTGACTTTGCAAAAATGGTGTGCCGTTCCAAAGTGACTGAAACCCTCCGACAACAGGTTGTCTAGCTGAAGGCCAAAGGGGTGCCCCTATCAGCCATAGCAAGAGAAGTTGGTAGAGCCAAGTCTGTGATTTAAAAAATATTGCTTATTTACAGCATCACAAACTCTTTCAAGTCCCCCAAGAAGACTGATTGCCCTCAAAAGACAAATGCAAGAGAGGACAGGATCATAGGGAAAATCTCCATGAGTAATCGTTCCAAAACTTCAGCTGGAATTGCTAGCCAGAGTTCAACACAGAACAGGGTAAGAATCTATCTCGTCATACAGTGTCATGATGTTTAGGAGCATTTGGACTGAAAGCCCACTCTGAAGTCACCAAATCTCTCATTAGCAGAAAGAATCAAAAGGAAGATGTTGTGTGGACAGAGGAGAAGTGGTCGTTTTAATGATTAAAGCAAGTTTAATTTATTTGGGTTTGATGGGAAATATTATATTTGTCGACAAACTAGGGAAATACTGGGTCCGAAGTGTAGTAAGAAGTCAGTGAAAGGCGGTGGAGGAAGTGTCATGGTTTGGGGATTGTTTTCTGCAGGAGTTGGACCTCTCATACAGTTACATGGCAGAGTGAATGCAAGTGTGTATCAGAACCTTCTTCAACAACACGTGGTTCTTCACTTGCATTCATCACTCAATCAGCCAGCAATTTCCATGCAGGACAATGGCCCCCGTCCACAACAAAATGGGTAAAGCAGTTAATTGAAACAGAAAACATTGAAACAATGAAATGGCCGCCCAGAGTCCTGATCTAAACCCAATAGAAAACCTCTGGAAAATCCTTGCTGAAAAAGTTATGGCCAAGAAACCCACAACAGTCAAAGAACTGTGGAAGAGACTGGAAGACGTGAGGACCAAAATCCCACCAGAACAGTGTGAGAGACTAGTGATGTCCTGTGGCCGCAGATGTACTGAAGTCATTGACAGCGATGGCCGGTACACATCCTACTGATTGATGACTGTTGTTACCGTCAAAAAATTTAGTTATAATCTTTCTCTGTGCTACAGTCATTGCAGTTCTCTAATGCTGATCATCACTTTTTGGGCAAAATCAAAGTTTTAGGTTGATAAACTTTGGATCTTTTGTAAAATACTATTCTAGTGGCAAAAACCTTCAACTGTTGATCAATGTAAATTACATAATTTCTGAAAAAAGCAAGTGATCATACATTGTTCTCTAATTTTGACCTCCAGTGTATGTTGCAGTATTACTATTTGTTTTAAGAACATCCAAATGCAATGTGTGATCATTTCTAATTAATTTACATTTTTAACGAATTTCAGATTTTTTTCTAAGTGACCAGGAAACAAATCAATCTTATATTACAGCTAAGATAAAGTAAAATGTGTCACAAAAAAAATCTCAGACACTGGGATGAGATTCAGCATTACAAAGGTGTTATCATGTAAAGTGACAGATGTCAGATTGGAGAAATGGGGCCTGGATAGGAGCAGAAAACTGGCTGCAGTGGAAAGCCATGAAATAAGAGCGGCTTTGTACTAACTACTATAGAGGAAACTGTGACTATAGACAATAACACATCTACTAAAATGACCGCCCTCCACCCGACAGCCTTCACCGTCAGTGATTTAGTAACTAGAGGTGACATATCTGGAGTAATTACAGTATGTAGCTCAGGGGCTCTCGGCAATCCAAACTATTGTATGGGCCAATATCTTCTGTCAGATTAGTTTCTTGAAGAAATATTAGACATTTACAGAGAACTTCTTAACATAGTCCAGTAAAGCGGAGTTGTACTCATTTAAGGTGAACCATCAGAGCTACTGTGAGTTTTGGCCAGAAAAGTAGAGAAAGTATTAGTGCTCCCCATTTCAGGAGCGATTGTGCAGCAATCTGAATTCCTTAAGATCGGAAACATAATAGAATTCATGACGATCCTGTAGATATGAGTAAATGTATTTTAGAGCCATCAACCATGCACAGCTTAGCGATTTATCATGATAACAGAGGATAAACGGGAAACTGGTTTTAAATCCGCACCAAGGACTCAGAAGATTCAAAGGAGATTTATGCTTCATGTCTACGCGTTTCAGGAGTCACAGCTCCCTTCGTCAGGACAGCAAGCAAGGAACATCAAATCTGCTACAAACAGAAACTGAGCAGTATAAAAAACCTTTGTGGTGACATCATCAGACCACCCACTGTTTGAAAAAAACGTCAAAGGCACACCCATCCTGAGTAAACATGACGTACTGGTAGCTAATGGTACAATGCAGAGCAAAGAGCAATGAAATAAATTCATACCACAACGTATACATTCCTTGATCAATTGTGCTCAGGCAAAAGGAACTTTAGGGGGTCATGAAGAACAGTCAAAAAGAAAGAATCAAATAAAATAATAATAATAATAATAATAATAATAATAATAGGAAAAATTTGGTTCATATGTTTTGAACCAGGATAGGAATTACAGAGGAGTAAAGTCGGGTTTACCGGGAATAAGGTATTTGACAACAGAGCCATCTGTTCGTGCATAAAGTATAGTAGTGAAAAAACCTGGGTCTTGGAAATCTAAGAAATCAAAGTGTATGTTGCAAATTTAATAAGAACATGTAAAGAACAGGAGGAAACAGGAAAAATAAACAAATAATAAAGAAGGGGAGGCGGAAAAAAACTCTCACTACTGCATTATCAGACAAATAGATCCAAGAAGCGAGTGACAGAAGGAGCCGTACTGCACATGACTCCAAGTGGTTCAAACAAGTTCACTTCAAGAACCCGTGTTGGAGGGGTGAAACGAGTTCAAAAGCGTGGGAATAAGGCTTACCATGCACGCGCAGCATCTGAAACCAAAGGCATGTGTCAGAGACACTCTCAGAGCCCTGCGTGGCAATGCCTCTATATCAAGGCTGCACCGCGTGTGTGGGGATTTAGAAAAAAAGCTCATTAGCAGACTATATTCTGGAAATCGCATGAAACTGAAAAATGATTTTGAAGTCTACCAAATCATTCAATCGAGTATAAAGGAAACAACCCCACTGAAATAGGTCTCAAAGGGGAAAAAATCTCAAAGGGAAATAAAAAGGCCGGGAAAGGGGAATCTAATTATCGTTAAAAACATAAATTTTATTATTGCAGCTTAAAAACTATATGTTTATACAGGGAGGAAAGGGGTAGACCTGAAAAAAGATTAAGAGCATGTCTCAATAAAAAATTGTGTCTTTAAAACAGCCAAAATATAACCCATGAATTAAAAATTATTAAAAATATTTTATATTTTTGTCAATATATATAAAAAAATTATATATATAAAAAATGTATATATAAATATATTAACTAGTGAATCCATCCGATTAAATGTATACATTATAAAAATATTATAAAAAACATAATTTATCTATAAAAATCTAGTGGAAAAATTGTATTATAGGACAATAATTTCAAGCCGTTTCCCGTGTATCCTGTTATCAGCAAAATTTGGGACTGCTGCCGGACTTGGATTCCTATATGCGTGCATAGTGGTTGTGACTGGCACAACCATTATAGGTGAGTGTAACACTTGTTTTCACCCTTCCATCACCTGGGTAAGACCCTATTGCGCTTTCTTTTCCACAGCCCTTTTATCTAGCAATTTATCATGGCGGAGGTGTCATGTTATCTTTATAATTTATCACAATCCTCTTTGAAGGAGACAAGTTGGATTGAAGAGAACATCTGTGCTCGATCTCCACAAAGCAGGACCTGGAGGCCATGTTTACTATACTAGAGGAGACTCAGACCCGAGGCCGATATTCTTTTAAACAAGACATTACGCAAGTGGGCAAGAGTGGATGACCTAGAGTCTGACACAGCGTCTTTATATCAAACAATAGAGGACCAATATCTCATTATATCTGAACACCCAACTCAGATCTAAGATATTCTAGCATTTATAGATAACAGAGAACCGTCACATATCAAACAATTTCTGTATTCGTGGCAAGTTTGAAGAAATCTCTTCCCATATATTGAAGAAAACGATTAATACTTTATGATTTACTATACTTCCTATGATTTACTTGGGAGGAAAGAGGACTCTAAAGGCCGCTTTACACGCTACGACATCGCTCAAGCGATCTTGTTGGGGTCACAGAATTTGTGATGCACATCCGGCCGCCTTAGCGATGTCGTTGCTTGTGACACCTATGAGCGATTTTGAATCGTCGCAAAATTGTTCAAAATCGCTCATCGATGACATGCCCCTCTATTCCCAATTATCGTTGCTGCTGCTTGGACGATGTAGCTCGTCGTTCCTGCGGCAGCACACGTCGTTATGTGTGACACCGCAGGAACGAGGAACCTCACCTTACCTGCGACCGCTGGCAATGCGGAAGGAAGGAGGTGGGCGGGATGTTACGGCTGCTCATCTCCGCCCCTCCGCTTCTATTGGGCGGACGCTTAGTGACGTCGCTGTGACGCCGAACAAACCGCCCCCTTAGAAAGGAGGCAGTTCGCCGGTCACAGCGACGTCGCTAGGCAGGTAAGTAGTTTGACGGGTCTGAGCGATGTTGTGCGCCACGGGCAGCGATTTGCCCGTGTCGCACAACCGATGGGGGCGGGTACACACGCTAGCGATATTGGTAACGATATCGCAGCGTGTAAAGCGGCCTTTAGGCTATGTTCACACGCAGCATCTTTTTCTGTCAGTGCATCCTGTGTGCATCTAAAATGCACCAAAAAAACGAATCAAAAACGCAATGCGATTTTACAGCGTTTTGCCCAATGTGTTTAAGTCAAATCTATTGACTGGAGGGCTCAAAAACATGGTAAACATGTGTAGAAGGAAAGAGAAAATTCAGCTCAACGTTACTGCTTGTCACCACTCCCCGCCTGGATCCAGCGCACGGACGGCTCCGCTGCCAAGTGTCATAAGACATATATTCCAAGAAAATCCAGCGCAATCCTCGGGGTGTATTAAAAAGTCCAAGTTTTATTCCAAATAATCTATTAAAATACAGCGGTGAAAGCAACAATATGTACAGGGATATACCGAGGTATATCCCTGTACATATTGTTGCTTTCACCGCTGTATTTTAATAGATTATTTGGAATAAAACTTGGACTTTTTAATACACCCCGAGGATTGCGCTGGATTTTCTTGGAATAAAAAACATGGTAAAAACGCAAAAAGAATTGACATGCTGCATCTTGAAAAACGCAGCCAAGATGCAGCCAACAAAAGATGCCCAGTGTGGACAGCAAAATCGAAATCTCATAGACTTTGCTGGGAGAAGGAAATGCATGCATTTAGATTCATCTTTGTGACCTCAAAAACTCAGCAAAAGATGCCCTTATTGAAATGAGTTTAATTCACAGAGCTCTGTTCCTACCCCCTAACCCCATCTGTATGACGTCATTCTGCCTCTGTTTGTTTATTGAAATATATGATTGTAAATTTTTTTATAATTAGTGAATAACAAAATAAAAAGATACGGAACCCTAAACAATAAGAAATAATTATAAAATTTTGCTAATGTTCTAAGAAAACGAGAGAAGGTTTAAATTTACGGTAATTCACAGGTTACACCGTCTCTGGGTTTTATGCCCGAGATCGGAAATATTAAAAGGTAGGGTCTTGTGTTTTTTATTTTTGTATAAATAATAGTGATTATGAAAGCAATTATTTTTAATACAAAATTAAACTCACTATTTAGTTTTTATGTAATTCTAGATTTACTCAAACGAAGGGGGCTGCCATCTTGGATCTGCTGTGTGTAACGACAGTTACTCACCTCAAATACGGCAGTTCCATGGGCTTAACAGTCAGTTGTTGGGCTGCGACTCTATTCTATAGACACAGAGACCACTTCTGCTGTGATCTGACGCGGCCCCTGGGCTGTCCAGATCACAGCAGAGGGAGGAGATCACCGCCATCTTTGTGGAGCTCACAGCGTATGTTGCACTTTCCCCCTGTCACCCGCCGGGATGTGCGGAGTACCGCTACCCTTCCCATGCCCTCCTCTCCCCGCCGCTACCCTCCCCCCAGCTCTCGCCGTCACCACCACCGTTCTGCCCCCCCCGCCACTCCCCCCGTCCCCGCCGCTACCTTGCTCTCGTATGCTCACCTCGGGCCTCTGCTCCTCAGCTCAGCAGAGCACAATATACTGAGAAGCACGGATATAGCAGAGCACGGAATACAGCAAAGCACATAATACAGCAGAGCGCGGTATATTGAAGAGCGTGGTATAGTGAGGAGTACGGTATACTGAGGAGCACAAGATATGCGGACAGGCATGCGTGCAGCAGAGCATTGTGGGCGTGTATGAAGAAGAGCACTACGCGCGGCAGAATATCGCGGTCGGGCATGCGTACAGCAGAGCATTGCGGTCGGGTGTGCATGCAATAGAGCATTGCGAACATGCTGGCATGCGGCAGAGCATTGCGGGCGTGCAGCAGAGCATTGCGGCCGGCGGGCGTGCGGCAGAGCATTGCTGGTACGGGGCGTGCAGAGCGCTATGTAGGGAGCACTATGCAGCTGTACTTGGTGACACGTTAAACATTAGGATCACTTTGTGGTCACCAACAAAATAGCTCCGCACTGAGATCCTAAACTTCATCTTCCCTTATCTTTTTGGAAACACCCAGATGGGGGGGGGGGAGAGGTGACATCACACACAGGAGAGCAGATTCCACCCACTTTTACTGCAGTAGTTCTACAGTAGGATTACAGGAGCTGCTCCCCCTAGTGTTTAAGGCCCGTTTCACACATCCGGCATTGCGCTGGATTGCCAGATCTGGCACACTCCAGTACAGTGTTATACAGTACAATGGCATCACGGCAACCTCTGGTCACATGCTGTCATGTGACCGGAGCTTGCCGAGATGCCATTGAACAATATTAACATTGTACTGGAGTGTGACGGATCCGGCAAAGCGGCGAAATGCCGGATGTGTGAAACGGACCTAAAGGCCCATTTACTCGCAACGACATCGCTAACGAGATGTTGTTGGGGGTCATGGAATTCGTGACGCACATCCGGCCTCGTTAGCGACGTCGTTACATGTAACACCTACGAGCGAGTGTTAACGATTTAAAAATACCTAATCGTTGATTGTTCAAACGTCGTTCATTTTCATATCGGTGGTTGTTGTAGACAGGGCCGGATTATAGGCAGGGCAGGCGGGGCTGCCGCCCAGGGGCCCCCACCACAAGAGCCTCCAAGGGGGCCCCCACCACCATCTGTCTTCGGCTTCCTGTGTTGGCGGCCCCCATGATTATAGCTGGCTTTATTATCTACATGTGAGTAGTGCAGTTGCACAGGGTGCCGTCCGCCAGGCTCCAGAGGGGGGCGGTGCAGGGAGACAGATGTCATTTTGATTTTCAGCTTCCTCACTGCGTGCTTCCTCTCTCTGCCCGAGAGGATTGTGGGGGCGGGAAATTCATCGTCTCTGATGTGTCACGGCCATCCTGCAGCTGTGGATGCGGCTAGAGCCTGGACCGTCCATGAGAGATGCAGGCTGTGATAGAAGGACGCGCGGGAGGTCAGCTGTGAGAGTAAGGTCACTCAGCAGGGCGGGGGGGGGGGGGTGTAGAGGGGGCCACAGTGCTCTCCAAGTAACTCCAAAACAGAGCTATCAGTAAGGGGGAATAACTGTATATAGCTGTACATGAAAGGTGGAGACAGGGACATTTTATTGCAAGTGGTGTATATTTTGTTCCTGGAGTTTGGGGGGGGGGGGTCATTTTACTGCAAGAGGTGAAGTGTGTATGAACGACCTACTACATAGGAGCTACATTGCAGTAAAGTCCCTGACACCCATCATTGTTTAAACCTACCTACACCTCCTTAATTCCACTATTCCCTTTTCATATAATCAGAATTTAAGCCCCTTCCCTAGATTATAATCATATAATAATGCCCCCTCCCCCACTGGAGTATAATCATATAATAATGCCCCCTCCCCCACTGGAGTATAATCATATAATAATGCCCCCTCCCCCACTAGATTGTAATCATATAATAATGCCCCCTCCCCCACTGGAGTATAATCATATAATAATGCCCCCTCCCCCACTAGATTGTAATCATATAATAATGCCCCCTCCCCTACTAGATTGTAATCATATAATAATGCCCCCTCCCCCACTAGATTGTAATCTTATAATAATGCCCCCTCCCCCACTGGAGTATAATTATACAATAACACCCTCTCCACACTAATATATAATCATAGCATAACGCCCCCACAGAGATTATAATCATATAATAATGCCCCCCACGTAGATTGTAATCTTATAATAATGCCCCCTCCCCCACTGGAGTATAATCATAGGATAACACTCCCCTCACCTGGAGAGCAATCATAAAATAATGCCCCCCCCCCTTCCCCTGCAATATAGTAGAGTAAAACACCTCACTAATGGAGTATAATCATAAAATAACGCCCCCTCCCTAGAGTGGAGTATAATCATAGAATAATGTCCCCCATCCCTTTGACTACTGTATAATCTTTATCCCCTTTTTGAGTATATTCATACACTAACTTATTGTGATATAACCGCCTCCTGGAGTATAATTACATACACCCCTTGCAGTAAAATGATGCCCCCCCCGGAGTTTAATGTGTTCTTTCCATGTACATGTGCCAGACGTATTGCTGAGTGCCATTCACTGACAGCTATCAGTTTTGTTATTCATATTGACTTCATAAAATTTTGTCATAGTATTATAGTACCCAAAATTTAACTCCTTCACCCCGATTTTCCGTTTTTTTTGTTGGGTTTTTTTTTCTCCCCTTCTTCTGAGAGCCGTAACTTTTTTTATTTTCCTGTCAATCTTGCCATATAAGGGCTTATTTTTTGCGTAACAAATTGTACTTTTGAGTGAAATCATCAGTTTTACCATATATTGTACTAGGAAACAGGGAAAAACATCCAAGTGTGATAAAATTGCAAAAAAAGTGCAATTGCACGATTGTTTTTGGGTTATTTTATTCACCATGTTCACTATATTGTAAAACTACCATGTCAGTATGATGCCGAGTTCATAGATACCAAACAGGTAAACTCTTACTTTTATCTAAGGGGTTAAAAAATATTCAGAAGTTTGCTAAAAAAAAAAGAATTGTGCTTTTGGTGCCATTTTTTGAAACCCGTAGTGTTCTAATTTTTTGGGATGTGAGGCTCAGTGACTGCTAATATTTTTGCGTCTTGAGCTGGTGTTTTCAATTATACAATTTTTATGAAGTTGCTACTTTTTGATCGCCGGTTATTGGATCTTTTTAAAAAATGTTGTGGCTGCCCAAAAACGTAATTTTGGCATTTGGATTTTTTTCTCGCTACACCATTTACCGATCTGATTAATTGATTTTATATTTTTATTGATCGGGCACTTCTGAACTCTGAGATATCAAATATGTGTATATTTTTTTAACTGTTTTATTTTCAGTGGGGCGAATGAGGCATGATTTGAACTTTTTATTTATTTTTTTACATTTTGTATTTATTTTACTAATCCCCTTGAGAGCTATAAGGATCAGCAGTCTGATCGCTTGTGCATCCCTGTTGATCAGAGCTGTACAGCTCTGATTAGCAGAAATACAGCATTCCTGTGTGAGTCGGCGCTCTATCGACTGTGACAGAAAATGTCATGATAGCAACAGGGGTCATTACATGGCCCGCCGCTACCATAGCAACCATCGACTTCCCGTGATCGTGTCAAGGGGCCACCGATGGCGGCAGGGAACAGCGCGATCCTCGATCTTTCTGTGTGTAAGTGGACAGCTGTGAGTTATCATGGACTGTGTCTGTATTGTAGTACTGGAAATCTGAATGTGGCAGAACAGGATAAGACACATGCTCATTGGATTTATATCTAAATGCTACAGTTCGCGCTCTACTGTTATGGCTAAAAATGTTAACGTTTATGGGGCCCCCACCAGATTTTCTGCCCAGGGGCCCCCACCAACCTTAATCCGGCCCTGGTTGTAGACGCAGGTTGTTCGTCGTTCCTGAGGCAGCCCACATCACTATGTGTGATGTGACGTCCTGGACTAGCCAGGTAGTCACAGACACAACATCACACACACCCCCTTCCTGAATAGGTGACAACAGTCAAACTAGAAATCCTTGTTGCCACCCTCCAGGCTTGATGTCCACACCAGGTGGGGCGGAGCCATGCAATTGACTCCGCCCACCGAGTTCACAGGCCTGGAGGCGGGAAAACACAACAGTTAGTCAATTGAGTTCAGTACAGAGTGAGGAGAGGAGTGGAGTAAAGTCGTGCACAGGAGGACCTGAGTCCAGGCCCGCCAGTGGAACTGTTAGGTGTCTGGGTCGGAGCCCAGGCACCTCCAGCAAGGTCGGCAGACGGTGGTGGCCGTCTGCAGGAGTTGGTGCACGGTCGGTGGAACCGTAGGACCGGGGTCGGGCGGTGGCCCGCTGGTACCGAACCGGGGAGCCGATTGAAGCCAAGCACCAGGCAGGGTACTCAGACCCCGACTAGGCTAGTAGCCGCCCTTTTAGTCGAATTTACTGATTGCGGTCTGGACCTCAGGGGTTCATTCCCTCCCAAGTCCCGTCTGAAGGCAACAGCCCAACTGTTCCGGATAAGTGCCACCGCCAAAGGCAACAGATCCAAAGGGCCAGCGCCTGCGGGCAAACGGGCTCCTCCGACACGTATACGCCGGGGAGCAGGCTACCAGTGTTCAGGCACAGGAGTCAAGATCTACATTTACACAGGTGCAGGGAAACGATAGCCATCACCAACCCGTCTGGGGAGAACACCGCAGCAGGCTGTGGGCCCCCGTTTACCAGAGACTCCGTTACCTTGTGTCAGAGTGAGTACACCTGTGCCATCAGGCACCACACTGCGCTGCACCGCAACACTGCACCCTGCACCCCGGCTCCCTCATTCCTTCCCCGCACGGGCCTCCAGGACCATCGCCCCCTGCCCACGGAGGGGTTAACACCGAGCTGCATAACACCGGCACCGGGAGGCCTAGTCAACGGCAGCGGTGGTGTCCATCCAACAATCACCACGACCCGTGGGTGGCGTCACGAACTCTAACAAACAACCAACCACCCCCAATAATCCGTACGTGCACCGCCACTACGTCCTTGCAGAGCGGCGTGAACCCCCGGTCCGGAGACGCTCGAGCCACTGACACACGCGAACCCGAGCGGCTCGGCGGTCGCAGCCGAGGCCACGGGGCGTTACATGTGACACCCCAGGAACGACGAACAACACCGTACCTGTGTCCTCCGGCAACGAGGTGGGCATGTCTTTCCTTCAGCTGCTCCCCGCCCCTCCACTTCTATTGGCCGCCTGCCGTGTGACGTCGCTGTGCCACCGCACGAACCGCCCCCTTAGAAAAGAGGCTGTTCGCCGGCCACAGCGACGTTGCTAGGCAGGTAACTATGTGTGATGGGCACTAACGATATTGTGCGTCACGGGCCCGTGACGCACAAACGACGGGGTCGGGGGTGATCGGCAGCAACATCGGCAGCAACATCGCTAGCGATGTCGCTGTGTGTAAATGGGCCTTAAGAGTGGGAAAATATCATAATATTTACATTTTTTTATATTTTGCTCAATTAAAAACAAATATTTAACCCTTTCACGA
Organism: Anomaloglossus baeobatrachus; assembly: GCF_048569485.1. Lineage (NCBI taxonomy): Eukaryota > Metazoa > Chordata > Amphibia > Anura > Aromobatidae > Anomaloglossus > Anomaloglossus baeobatrachus. The sequence continues at coordinate 155,408 of NW_027441811.1, read as the reverse complement.
CCGCAGCCAGTAAAGTTACGTCCTATTTTAACGTGACTTAACGAACAGGGACGTAACTTTACTGCCTAAAGTTCATTTGATTGCCGTGGCCATAGCAACGGCTTTCAAATGATGTCCCCTGCTGTTTCTTACAGTAGGGGACCTTTGCTTGACCCCGGGGGGGGTGGCATCGCCACCCCCCATCGACGATCGATGTGATTAGCTGTTCAAATCTGAACCGCCAACCATATTGTTCGCACTGATTTCGGCAAAAATAATGCCTGACTTAGTGCGATACTGTGAGATCCGGCTATGAGGTGCCGCAGCAGCTGCAGGAGATCATAGCTGAACCTCAAACATGTCGCCCACCAGCCCCTGCAGCACTAATTGGAGCGATCATGCTATGACGCGCAATCGCTCCAATCAGTGTGCAGTGGGGCGGTCTGATCTGCAGGTGGCCGCCCTCCCCAGGCCTCTGCTGGTCTGGGGAGCCCTCCCCCAACACATGTCTGCAGCGTGCACCGGCTGGTACTTGTAGTACCAAGCCACCGCTGCTGCTGCCGCCGCTGATGTCACCGCTCCTGCTCCAATTGTAAGTATTGTGCTCACCTTGCAGCCCCTGCGCGCTCCCGCGATGGCCCCTGCCCATGCCCCCCCCTGCGATCTTCCCCCCTACGCCCCGATCTGCGATCTGCTCCCCCCGCGATCTGCCTGCCTCACCCATGATCTCTATTCTGCTTCCTTCCTTCTGCCTCTGCTTCTCCGGTCTCCCCCACCCCCTCCCCCACCCCCTCCCCCTCTGCTCTACCCCCGGCGTCCTCTTACCTGCCTTCACTGGGTCGTCCGAGATCTTCACTGGCCCGATCACATCTGCCTCCATCGCTGGGTCCTTCCTGGGTCTTCTGCTGATCTGTCCAATGTCCTGCCTGCTTCTCCTGTAAAGCTGTCCATCTCGCTTGCCTTCTGTTCCTCCTGCAGTTCTTCTGGTCAGTGATCCTCCTGCTAATCCTCTGGGTACTGGGAGTATAACCTTTTTTTTTTTTCCTGTATCCCCTGGCCATTTTTACACCTCATTCATCCGTGCGTCCCGCCGACCGCTGATCAGGGATGCAGATAACGTATCTGCATCCGTGGTCAGTTTTCAGCGGGACAGTTTTTTCCCGTATCCCCGACGTTTTTTGTATCGCATCTGTCGCGGGCGGTGGGGTGCTGCGCTCGCACTAAACGCTCAGGTCCGGCGCTGCTGCTGTTCGGTGGCTCGAGCGGTGGGCCGGATCCGGGGACTCGAGTGGCGCTCCTCGCCCGTGAGTGAAAAGGGGATAGTTTTGTTTGGGGATTGAGTCCGTGAAGCCACCCACGGGTTGTGGTGAAGGTGGGCACCACCGCTGCTGGTGACGGGGATCCCGGGAGCGGTGTTAGGGAGCAGCTGGGATGTTGTTCTCCCCCTCCGTGGGTAGGGGTTGGTGGTCCTGGGGCCCGGTGGGTAGACGGGGAGGCAGGGTTGGTGAGGTGCAGGGTTGCTGGGACAGCGCGGCGCGGTGCCGGATGGCACTGGTGTACTCACTCAGCAATCGATACACAAAGTCTCCGGTAAACCAAACGGCTGGATGGACGGGTCCCGCAGCTGGCTGCAGTGTCTCTCCCCAGACAGGTGATAGCGGCTGTCTTTCCCTGCACCTGTGTAGTGTTTGCCTCCGATGGCTTCCCAACGATAGCCCGCTCCCTGGCGTATAGGTGCCAGAGGAGCCCGTTTTGCCCGCAGGTGCTAGCCCTTGGATTTCTAGCTTCTGGCGGTAGCTGTATATCCTCTGGTGCGGACGGTTGCCTTCTAACGGGTCTTTGGTTGTTAGGAAACCCCTGGGGTTCCGGTCACTAACGGATTTGACCTTTATCGGTGGCTCCAAGCCTGGTTGGGGTCCGCAGGCCCTGCCTGTGTGTGCTGGCTTCACTTCGCTCCCCGGTTCGGTACCGGCGGGCCACCGCCCGACCCCAGTCCTACGGTTCCGCGTCGATCCACCACTCCTGCAGACGGCCACCACCGTCTGCCAACCTTGCTGTCAGTGCCTGGGCTTCCTCCCAGACACCAGCAGTAGCTCCTCTCACTTTTCACTGCCACTACTAAACTGCTCTCTTTTCCCGCCTCCAGGACTGTGAACTCCTCAGTGGGTGGGGCCAACTGCCTGGCTCCACCCCACCTGGTGTGGACATCAGCCCCTGGAGGGAGGCAACAAGGATTTTGTGTCTGACTCTGGTGTTTCTGCCCGGGGGTGGGGGTGTGAGTGTTATTCATGTGGCTACCTGGCTAGTCCAGGGCGCCACACATCTGTCCGTGCGTCCCACCGAGCGCTGATCAGGGATGCAGATAAAGGATCTGCATCTGTGGTCAACTTTTGGCGTGAATTTTTTTTTTTCCGTATCCCCGACGCTTTTTGTATCTCATCCGACCGTGCGTCCTGCAGTGGCCGATCAGTGCACCGCGTATGTGCGTTTGAAAAGTCAAATGGCGTTCCTTCTCTTCTGAGCCCCGCCATGCGCCCAAACAATTACTTTCCACCACATGTGAGGTATCTGCGTACTCAGGAGAAATTACACAAAACGTTTTATGGTGCACTTTTTCCTGATACCCTTGTGAAAAAAAGCTACCTGGTTCAAGTAACAGTTTTGTGGTGAAAAAAAAAAAAAAAAAAAAAAAATTGTATTCATGGCTAAACATTATCAACTTCTGTGGATCCCCTTGGGGCTTGCTAAACATCTAGATAAACTCCTTGAGGGGTCTAGTTTCCAAAATGGGGTCACTTGTGGGGGAGCTCCATTGTTTAGGCACCTCAGGGGGTCTACAAATACAACATTACGTCAGCTAATGATTCCAACCAATTTTGCTGTCAAATGGCGCTCCTTCTCTTCTGAGCCCCGCCATGCGACCAAACAATTACTTTCCACCACATATGATATACTGGCATACTCAGGAAAAAATGCACTATAAATTTCATGGTGCATTTTTTCCTGACACCCTTGTGAAAAAAAACTACCTAGTTGATGCAAGTTTTGTGGTAAAAATTTTATTATTTTCTTTTCACGGCTCAACGTTATAAACTTCTGTGAAGCCCCCAGGTGTTCAAAGTTCTCACCAAACATTTAGAAAAATTATTTGAGGGCTCTAGTTTCCAAAATGGGGTCACTTGTGGGGGTGCTCCATTGTTTAGGCACCTCAGGGGGGGGGGGTCTTCAAACCCGACATGGCGTCCGCTAATGAGTGCAGCTAATTTTGCGTTCAAAAATTCAAATGGTGCTCCTTGCCTTTCGACCTCTGTCGTGCGCCCAAACAATTGATTTTTACCACATATGGGGTATCAGCGTATTCAGGAGAAAATGCACTATAAATGGTATGGTGCACTTTCTCTTTTCTCCCTTGTGAAAATGAAAATGTTATGGCTGAAGTAACATTTTTGTGTTTAAAAAGTAAAATTTTCATTTTTTCCTTCCACATTGCTTTGTGAATTCCTAAAGGGTTAATAAACTTCTTGGATGTGGTTTTGAGCAGAGTGAGGGGTGCAGTTTTTAGAATGGTGTCACTTTTGGGTATTTTCTGTCACCTAGGCCTCTCAAAGTCACTTCAAATGTGATGTGGTCCCTAAAAAAATTTTGTTGGAAAAATGAGAAATTGCTGATGCTTCTAACTTCCTAACGAAAAAACAATTTGTTTTGAAAATTGTGCTGATGTAAAGTATACAAGTGGGAAATTTTTTGTGTGACATATCTCTCAGATTTATGGGCATTTTCAAAGTTTGAAAATTGCGAAATGTTCAAAATGTTCGCAAAATGTCCGAAATGTTCACAAATAATTGCAAAAAATATCGGCCTAAATTTACCACTGACATGAAGTACAATATGTCACGAAAAAACATTGTCAGAATCGCCAGGATCCGTTGAAGCGTTCAAGAGTTATAACCTGTCAAAGTGAAACTGGTCAGAATTGCAAAAAATGTCCCGGTCATTAGGGTGTTTTAGTGGCCGGGGGTGAAGGGGTTAAACAAAACATTAAAAACATTAAAACGTTACATTTTTTCAGTTATTGAATTTCTTTTTTTTTGGTCGACACCTTCCTTTTAAATATTCTAAATGTCCCATTTGTAACTCAGAGGCTGCAGATCTATGTCACATGTATTGTGACTGCCCGGAAAGTGGGAATTTCACTGCTCATGGAATGGAGTCTGGTCATAAAAGGGAAGGAAGATTGGACCTTTGTAACAACCCGATCAGCACATTCAGCAGAAGGGAGAGAGAAAAGGAAGATTCATCAATAAGATGCCGAGATTCTAGGACGTCACCATCATCAGTACCCTCCGCTTTCTCTTAGGGGTCCACCATACAGATTAGATTCTTCTTCCCATGATTTTCTAAGTTGTCTGCACATTCTACGTACGCTGTCATTTGGCTTTCCAGATTAGAGATCTCGGCAGCTAAGGGTCAACATCTTCTAATTTCAGGGGCTAGGATGGATCCTAGCCGTAAGATCTGGCTGATACAGATCTCACTCCAACAGAAGGGTGTCCAATGCCCAAAATAATGGGGACAGTTTTGGGTGGAAAAGCATGTGGTGGTCTAGCAGCAGAATGGTGACCATTTGAACGCCAGAGGAGTGTCTGCTCCAGTAAGGGGGGGGGGGGATAGGAGTGTAGGGCAGGCAAGACAGGTACTGGTAGTGGGGGACTCAATTATTAGGGGGACAGATAGGGATCGCCGAACAGTGTGTTGTCTTCCTGGCGCTCGATTTCAGGGAATTAGGTTGTAAGCTTAAAGCAAGGACCTCCAAGGTGGTATTTTCGGAAATACTACCTGTGCCACGAGCCACAGCAGAGAGGCAAAGGGAGATCACGGAAGTTAACAGGTGGCTCAGGAATTGGTGTAGGAAAGAGGGTTTTGGGTTCCTGGAGAATTGGGCTGACTTTTCAGTTGGCTACAGATTCTATGCTAGGGATGGGCTGCATCTTAAATGGGGAGGGTGCAGCTCTGCTGGGGCAGAAGATGGCTAGAAGGTTGGTGGAGTGTTTAAACTAGGAATGGGGGGTGAGGGTATTCACTTTATAGAAGGGGAATGTAGTGCAGATAGTGACCAGGGCACAAGTAATTAAATTGGGGGGGAAACGGGTGGAAGGGTTAGGACAGTTAATACAGTAAGCAGGAATAGAAGTACAGAGTCATACGTAACGTGCATGTACACTAATGCCCGAAGCCTCACAAATAAGGTGGAGGAATTAGAATTAATATTTTTGGAAAAAAATTATGATATACTGGGGATATCAGAGACATGGCTGGATGAGAGCTATGACTGGGCTGTTAATTTACAGGGTTATAGCCTATTCAGGAATGACCGTACAAATAAGCGAGGGGGAGGTGTGTGTCTATATGTATAATCATCCTTAAAACCCATCCTGCGTGACAACATATGTGACGGTACTGAGAATGTAGAGTCCCTATGGGTGGAGATAAGGGGGGGAGAATGAATAATAAAATACTGATAGGGGTGTGTTATAAGACGCCGAATATTATGGAAGAGGTAGAGAATCTCCTCATAAAGCAAATTGATAAAGCAGCGAGTCTTGGAGAGGTAATTATTATGGGGGACTTTAACTATCCTGATATAAATTGGGGAACAGAAACTTGCAGTTCCAGCAAAGGGAATAGATTTTTGATAACAATGAAAGATAATTACCTTTCACAAATGGTACAGGACCCCACAAGAGGGAGAGCACTACTAGACCTTGTACTAACCAATAGGCCAGACCGCATATCAAATATACAAGTTAGGGGTTACTTGGGGAATAGTGATCACAAAATAATAAGTTTTCATGTATTCTTTAGTAAGATGTCTAGTAGAGGGGCTACAAGGACACTAAACTTCAGGAAAGCAAATTTTAAACGGTTGAGAGATTATCTTAGTACATCATTCCAGTTTATTGCACTAAGTAATAAAAGTACACAAAGCAAATGGGAGACTTTTATGAGCATCCTGAATAGGGCTTGTGCAGAAAATATACCCTATGGGAACAAACATGATAGAAATAGGAGGAAACCCCTATGGCTAAATAGAGCTGTAAGGGAAGCAATAAAAGAAATACAGAAAGCCTTAAAAGAATTAAAGAGGGTAGGTAGTGATGAGGCATTATATAATTATAGAAAATTAAATAAAATATGTAAAAAGCAAATTAAGTTAGCTACGTTTGAGACAGAGAGACTCATTGCGAGAGAAAGTAAAAATAATGCTAAAATATTCTTTAACTACATAAACAGTAAAAAACTGAAAAGCGATAGTGTTGGCCCCCTTAAAAATAGTCTTGGTGAAATGGTGGAAGGGGATGAGGGTAAAGCCAACCTGCTGAATGACTTTTTTTCTACGGTTTTTATACAAGAAAATGCCATGGCAGATGACATGACCAGTGATACCATAAATTCACCCTTGATTATTACCTGCTTAACCCAGCAGGAAGTACGCCGCCGCCTCGAAATCACTAAGGTTGACAAATCTCCGGGCCCGAATGGCATACACCCCAGAGTACTACAGGAATTGAGTTCTGTGATAGATAGACCATTATTTTTAATCTTCACGGATTCCTTAATAACAGGGTCGGTACCGCAGGACATAGCAAATGTGGTGCCAATATTCAAAAAGGGGACAAAAACTGAGCCGGGAAATTATAGGCCGGTAAGTTTAACCTCTACGGTTGGTAAAATCCTTGAGGGTTTCTTGAGAGATTCTATACTGGAGTATCTCAAGAAAAATAACCTTATGACAGAGTATCAACATGGGTTTATGAGGGATCGATCCTGTCAAACTAATTTGATCAGCTTCTATGAAGAGGTAAGTTCAAGTCTGGAGCAGGGAAATGCAGTGGATGTTGTGTATATGGACTTTTCAAAAGCTTTTGATACGGTGCCACACAAAAGGTTGGTACATAAAATGAGAATAATGAGGATAGGGGAAAATATGTGTAACTGGGTTAAAAACTGGCTCAGTGATAGGAAACAAAGGGTGGTTATTAATGGTACGTACTCGGACTGGGTCTCAGTTCATAGGGGGGTACTACAGGGGTCAGTATTGGGCCCGCTTCTTTTCAACATATTTATTAATGACCTTGTTGGGGGCATGCGGAGTAGAATTTCAATATTTGCAGATGATACTAAACTCTGCAGGGTAATCAATACAGAGGAGGATAATTTTATATTACAGGGAGATTTATGTAAATTGGAGGATTGGGCTGAGAAGTGGCAATTGAAGTTTTATGTAGATAAATGTAAGGTCATGCACTTGGGTAGAGGAAATAACATTTATGATTATGTACTTAATTGTAGAACACTGGGTAAAACAGACACAGAAAAAGACTTGGGTGTATGGGTGGATGGTAAACTTCACTTTAGTGGACAGTGTCAGGCAGCTGCTGCCAGGGCTAATAAAATAATGGGATGTATTAAAAGAGGTATAAGTGTTCATAAAAAAATATAGTTCTACCTCTGTACAAGTCACTAGTGCGACCGCACTTAGAATACTGTGTACAATTCTGGTCACCGATGTATAAGAAGGACATAGCTCAACTGGAGAGGGTGCAGAGAAGAGCGACCAAGATTATTAGAGGAATGGGGGGGCTGCAATACCAAGACAGGTTATTAAACTTGGGGTTATTTAGTTTGGAAAAACGAAGGCTTAGGGGGGATCTAATCACAATGTATAAATATATGAGGGGGCAGTACAGAGACCTTTCCAAAGATCTTTTTACACCTAGGCCTGTGACTGCAACACGGGGGCATCCGCTACGTCTTGAGGAAAGAAGGTTTAATCATAATCACAGACGAGGATTCTTTACTGTACGAGCAGTGAGACTATGGAACTCTCTGCCGCATGATGTTGTGATGAGTGATTCACTACTAACATTTAAGCAGAGCCTGGACGCCTTTCTTGAAAAATATAATATTACCAGTTATGTATATTAGATTTTATGACAGGGTATTGATCCAGGGATCTAGTCTGATTGCCGGATGTGGAGTCAGGAAGGAATATTTTTCCCCATTGGAACTTGTTTGCCACATTGGGGTTTTTTCGCCTTCCTCTGGATCAACATGTTAGGCTACGGGATGAACTAGATGGACTAAAGCCCGCTTTACACGCTACAATAAATCTTACGATGTGTCGGTGGGGTCATGTTGTAAGTGATGCACATCCGGCATCGTAAGTGTGATTGTAGCGTGTAAAACCTCCGTGCAATTGCGATTGAAAGAAAATCCGTTCATCGCATGCATGTCATTCATTCCTCATAAATTGAACGTGCGGTTGTGCAATGTTCCCGGGGCAGCACAAATCGCAGTGTGTGACACTCCGGGAGCATTGAACGACAGCTTACCTCCGTCCAAGGCTCCCGCCGACAATGCGGAAGGAAGGAGGTGGGCGGGATGTTTACGTCCCGCTCATCTCCGCCCCTCCGCCGCTATTGGCCGGCTGCCGCGTTAAGTCGATGTGACGCCGAACGTCCCTCCCACTCCAGGAAGTGGACATTCGCCGCCCACATCGAGGTCGTATGGACGGGTAAGTATGTGTGACGGGGGTTAATCGTTTGTGCGGCACATTCAACAAATTGAACGTGCCGCACATACGATGGGGCGGGTCACATCACATACGATATCGTATGCGAAATCATAACATGTAAAGCAGGCTTTAGAGTCTCCCTTCAACCTAATAACTATGATGATGATTTGATATGGCCGGACTACAACCCTGATAAAGCAGCCACAGCCGGTGATTGAGAAGAATCTGTGACTTCTCTGCATTTAGTGGTCACTACTCACCTGGGCGGTTATCTGTAGGAATCTCCTCTTTACTCCGCTCATCACCCCTCACATATGTCTCTGTAGTATTAATATGGGTCAGATCTTCCCCCTGAAACAAATATTGTAAAAGTCACAGACAGATGGAGAAGTCCCATCTATGATCAGCTCTAATCCTGCCATCTCCACCGCTCTCATTACACAAGTATAACACATATAATACTGGAGGATAAAACAAGACTGAGCACAAGACCTTCACAGCCGTCTACACATCATAGGAGATTTCATGGCACCTTCTCTCCATCTACCTGATGATTCTGAGGAACATCGGGAGCTTCTTGTTTACAGTCCTGTGGGAGAAGAGGACGGGGACATCTCTCTGGTGTTATCCTCTTACTGGATAGAACTGGAGGAGACACATACAGGGACTGAATTCATTCCTTACATACAGATAATTATAGGCCGTGTGTATTTAGTCCTGTCTATTACCTGGTGATGTGAGGGGCTGGGGAACCTCCATCATGACGTCCTTGTACAGATCTTTGTGTCCTTCTAAATACTCCCACTCCTCCATGGAGAAATAGACGGTGACGTCCTGACACCTTATAGGAACCTGACACATACAATGATACCGTCACCCCCGATCCCTTCATAGCGTTACTGTATAATGTCCCAGCATTCCCAGCAGTGTCACCTCTCCAGTCAGCAGCTCAATCATCTTGTAGGTGAGTTCTAGGATCTTCTGGTCATTGATGTCCTCATGTATCGGGGGGTGAGGTGGAGGCCCCGTGATTGGTCTCAGGGGTCTTCCCCATCCCTCAGACACAGGGGCCTGACAGCGCTCACTAGAGGTCTTCTTCACTACTGTGTAATCCTGGTTATGGAGAGACACAGGAATAAATCTCACTCCAGACATTTCCAGAGTCCTCACCTCTCCAGTTCTGTCCATCTGTTATTCCCATAGATAAGAATGATGTAATGTGACGTCATCAGAATCTCTCACCTCTCCAGTAAGCCGGAAGAGGATCTCTAGGGTGAGGTGTAATATCCTCTCCGCCATCTTGTCCCTGTCCATATCCATCCTTCACGGGGCAATCAGGAGAATCCTCTTCTATAGAGCGATTGTTCTCCCAGCATCTAATGTGTATGAAGCCTGAGCCCAGGAATGGGGAATCTCCACACACCTCCACCTGCAGAGCCGCACACTAGATATATAATACCCTGCACCTACCTCCACCTGCAGAGCCGCACACTAGATATATAATACCCTGCACCTACCTCCACCTGCAGAGCCGCACACTAGATGTATAATACCCTGCACCTACCTCCACCTGCAGAGCCGCACACTAGATATATAATACCCTGCACCTACCTCCACCTGCAGAGCCGCACACTAGATGTATAATACCCTGCACCTACCTCCACCTGCAGAGCCGCACACAGATATATAATACCCTGCACCTACCTCCACCTGCAGAGCCGCACACTAGATATATAATACCCTGCACCTACCTCCACCTGCAGAGCCGCACACTAGATATATAATACCCTGCACCTACCTCCACCTGCAGAGCCGCACACTAGATATATAATACCCTGCACCTACCTCCACCTGCAGAGCCGCACACTAGATATATAATACCCTGCACCTACCTCCACCTGCAGAGCCGCACACTAGATATATAATACCCTGCACCTACCTCCACCTGCAGAGCCGCACACTAGATATATAATACCCTGCACCTACCTCCACCTGCAGAGCCGCACACTAGATATATAATAACCTGCACCTACCTCCACCTGCAGAGCCGCACACTAGATATATAATACCCTGCACCTACCTCCACCTGCAGAGCCGCACACTAGATATATAATACCCTGCACCTACCTCCACCTGCAGAGCCGCACACTAGATATATAATAACCTGCACCTACCTCCACCTGCAGAGCCGCACACTAGATATATAATACCCTGCACCTACCTCCACCTGCAGAGCCGCACACTAGATATATAATACCCTGCACCTACCTCCACCTGCAGAGCCGCACACTAGATATATAATACCCTGCACCTACCTCCACCTGCAGAGCCGCACACTAGATATATAATACCCTGCACCTACCTCCACCTGCAGAGCCGCACACTAGATATATAATACCCTGCACCTACCTCCTCCTGCAGAGCCGCACACTAGATATATAATACCCTGCACCTACCTCCACCTGCAGAGCCGCACACTGGATATATAATACCCTGCACCTACCTCCACCTGCAGAGCCGCACACTAGATATATAATACCCTGCACCTACCTCCACCTGCAGAGCCGCACACTAGATATATAATACCCTGCACCTACCTCCACCTGCAGAGCCGCACACTGGATATATAATACCCTGCACCTACCTCCACCTGCAGAGCCGCACACTAGATATATAATACCCTGCACCTACCTCCACCTGCAGAGCCGCACACTAGATATATAATACCCTGCACCTACCTCCACCTGCAGAGCCGCACACTAGATATATAATACCCTGCACCTACCTCCACCTGCAGAGCCGCACACTAGATATATAATACCCTGCACCTACCTCCACCTGCAGAGCCGCACACTAGATATACAATACCCTGCACCTACCTCCACCTGCAGAGCCGCGCACTAGATATATAATAACCTGCACCTACCTCCACCTGCAGAGCCGCACACTGGATATATAATACCCTGCACCTACCTCCACCTGCAGAGCCGCACACTAGATATATAATACCCTGCACCTACCTCCACCTGCAGAGCCGCACACTGGATATATAATACCCTGCACCTACCTCCACCTGCAGAGCCGCACACTAGATATATAATACCCTGCACCTACCTCCACCTGCAGAGCCGCGCACTAGATATATAATAACCTGCACCTACCTCCACCTGCAGAGCCGCGCACTAGATATATAATACCCTGCACCTTCCTCCACCTGCAGAGCCGCACACTAGATATATAATACCCTGCACCTACCTCCACCTGCAGAGCCGCACACTAGATATATAATACCCTGCACCTACCTCCACCTGCAGAGCCGCACACTAGATATATAATACCCTGCACCTACCTCCACCTGCAGAGCCGCACACTAGATATATAATACCCTGCACCTACCTCCACCTGCAGAGCCGCACACTAGATATATAATACCCTGCACCTACCTCCACCTGCAGAGCCGCACACTAGATATATAATACCCTGCACCTACCTCCACCTGCAGAGCCGCACACTAGATATATAATACCCTGCACCTACCTCCACCTGCAGAGCCGCACACTAGATATATAATACCCTGCACCTACCTCCACCTGCAGAGCCGCACACTAGATATATAATACCCTGCACCTACCTCCACCTGCAGAGCCGCACACTAGATATATAATACCCTGCACCTACCTCCACCTGCAGAGCCGCACACTAGATATATAATACCCTGCACCTACCTCCACCTGCAGAGCCGCACACTAGATATATAATACCCTGCACCTACCTCCACCTGCAGAGCCGCACACTAGATATATAATACCCTGCACCTACCTCCACCTGCAGAGCCGCACACTAGATATATAATACCCTGCACCTACCTCCACCTGCAGAGCCGCACACTAGATATATAATACCCTGCACCTACCTCCTCCTGCAGAGCCGCACACTAGATATATGGCTGCTCTGTGCTTACAGGACCTGTGATGATGTCACATGGAGGGGAGGAGTCAGGGGTCACATGGTCAGCTCCTCAGTGTATGCAGGACTCTGCTGTGCTGGTTGTCATGGTGCTGGATGAGGGGAAGTTTATGTCGGTATGTGGTATGTGACCACTGGAGGGAGCAGCGCTGCGTTCGGTATTTCGTGCTCAGTGTTCGGTGCCCGGTGCTCAGTGTTCGGTGCCCGGTGCTCAGTGTTCGGTGCTCAGTGTTCGGTGTTCGGTGCCCGGTGCTCAGTGTTCGGTGCCCGGTGTTCGGTGCCCGGTGCTCAGTGTTCGGTGCCCGGTGTTCGGTGCCCGGTGCTCAGTGTTCGGTGCCCGGTGTTCGGTGCCCGGTGCTCAGTGTTCGGTGCCCGGTGTTCGGTGCCCGGTGCTCAGTGTTCGGTGCCCGGTGCTCAGTGTTCGGTGCCCGGTGCTCAGTGTTCGGTGTTCGGTGCCCGGTGCTCAGTGTTCGGTGCCCGGTGTTCGGTGCCCGGTGCTCAGCGTTCGGTGCTCGGTGTTCGGTGCTTGGTGCTCATTGTTCGGTGCCCGGTGCTCATTGTTCGGTGCCTGGTGCTCAGTGTTCGGTGCCCGGTGCTCATTGTTCGGTGCCTGGTGCTCAGTGTTCGGTGCTTGGTGCTCAGTGTTCGGTGCCCGGTGCTCATTGTTCGGTGCCCGGTGTTCGGTGCTCAGTGTTCGGTGCCCGGTGCTCAGTGTTCGGTGCTCCGTGCTCGGGCCAGTGGGAGTCTCTTGCAGTGTATGACTCTCGCATTATGTAAAGTGGAGAGTAAAATTAGAGAACACACAATTTCCTGAATGATGTTGCGGTCCTTGTGTCGTCCTATGTGATTATTTCCTAACATGAGGAAACTCGCAGGATTTTCCGCTTATTTCATAAATTGAATTTATTGTAAAGCAAATAATAAAAATGTAAAGGAGATAAATGTAAAACAACACGGATCAATATTAGAGAACACTTTCAGCTCCTGCAAGTTATTGGTGATAATCTGCACCTGGTGCTAATTTCCTTATTTATTTGACAAACACTACGTAACTGGCTCCTAACTTTCCAGTTTGCACTGACCTTGTAAAAATGATGTGCTGTTCCAAAGTGACTGAAACCCTCCAGCAGCAGGTTTCCATATGAAGGCAAGAGGGGCGACCCTATCAGCCATAGAAAGAGAAGTTGGTTGTTCCAAGTCTGTGATTTCGAGAATATTGCATCTTTACAACATCACAAACTCTTTCAAGTCCCTCAAGAAGGCTGGTCGTCCTCGAAAGACAAATGCAAGAGAGGACAGGATAATGTGGAGAATCTCCATGGGTTAATTGTTTCATCACTGCAACTGGAATTGATCGCCAGTTCAGCACTGAACAGGGTAAGGATCTGTCTCGTCATATAGTGTCACAATGTTTAAGAGCATTTTGACCAAACCTCCCATTAGCAGAAAGAATCATGTTGTGTGGACAGAGGAGAAGTGTCCACAGTTCATTTTCGTGTTGAAAGTAAGTTTAATTTATTTGGGTCTGAGGGGAAACATTATGTTCGTCGACAAACTGGGGAAAGACTGAACCCAAAGTGTGTTAATATGTCAGTAAAAGGCGGTGGAGGAAGGGGCATGGTTTGAGGAATATTTTCTGCAGCAGGAGTTGGACCTCTCATACAGCTACATGGGAGAGTGAATGGAAGTGTGTATCAGAACCTTCTTCAATAACTCGTGGTTCCTTCCTTGCGTTCATCACTCAATCAGCCGGCAATTTTCATGCAGGACAATGCCCCCTATCACACAGCAAAATGGTGAAAGCAGTTCCTTGAAACAGAAAACATTGAAATAGTGAAATGGCCACGCAGAGTCCTGATCTAAACCCAATAGAAAACCTCTGGAAAATCCTTGGTGGAAAAGATATGGTCAAGAAACCCACAACAGTTAAAGAACTGTGGAGGACTGTAAGAAGAGTGGGCCAAAATCACACCAGAGCAGTGTGAGAGACTAGTGAACTAATTTTGATCTCCAGTGTATACGGACCTAACTGTATAAACATCAACCAACATTAAAAAGACACAACCTTGCAATCACACAGTCCTGGAGTTCTGTCTACAGTGACAGTCAGTGTGACGTTGGTATACAGAAACCTATGCTGACTACACCACAAGATCAATCCAGAATATACACAATGGTCACTGATACTATAGAGGGTTAGAATATAAATAAATTGCTTAGGGCCAGATTTATTATATATACACTGAGTATAGTTTGGTCAGACAAAAAATGATTATTCAAAATCATTAAAGGGAACCTGTTAGGTCAAAAAAAGCGTTCTGACCTACAAGCAGGAGTCTGTGTGAGCTGCTAACCCCTTCCTACCCATCCCTGTGTTGTTATATTGTGTAATATGAAAGTAATAAAATACATTTTATTACCTTCATACTCCCTATGTAAATAGCATAAGTCTCTAGCCCCATGGGTGTCTCATCGTCCTGTGGGTGTGATACCATGGATTTACATGAGCGACGTCACTTCTGCAGCTTTAGAAACTCGCGTGCTCGCACTTACCATTCTCGCCGCTTCATCCTGGCGCTTGCTTCTTGGCTTCTGATGCGCACTGCGCATGACCGGAACCACAGGCGTCTTCTGAGCATGCACAGTGCGCGTCAGAAGCCAACACCAAACACCAGGATGAGGCGGCGAGAATGTTAAGCGTGCGCACGCACAAGATTCTGAAGTGGCGACGGTCACGTTGCTGATCTAAAGCCATGGTATCACGCCCACAGGGTGATGAGACACCCAAGGGGCTAGAGACCCTGTCATTTACATAGGATATATGAAAGTAATAAAACGTTATTTTATTACTTTCATATTACACAATATAACTACACTTGTAGGTCAGAACACTTTTTTGACCTGACAAGTTCCCTTTAAATTGTAAACCTGAATATCTTTATATTTGGAATAACCACAAGATAACAGCTGGGTTTGGATACAGGACAAAGTATATACGTGAATTAGTCACTGATGAAACAGTGAATTAAAGTCGGCAGCCTCAGATAATGAAAACATATAGCCCTGGATAGGTTTCTCAGACCAGCTGTTAAGGGCAATACATGCCTCATTCAAGGGAAAAATTCAAGTTCACGCATTACTCCATGACACTATATTATCAAAAGCAATGAACTATTGAGCACATCATGCACAAGTGCTAACATTTCCAGTGATGGCAAACATAACCGTTGGCGTGTAAATAGGCTGTAAATAATTAACAAAAATGAACGGTAAGGCACATAACAGAAGTAGTGATGGGTGGACCTCGACTGTAAAAGTTCACATCCACGCGGTTTCAAACGTGCCTGAGTGGTGGGTCCGGTCCCAGAATTTTCAAGGTATTCTGGCTAAAAATCCAGATTTTTTCTAATAAAATAAAAAAAAGGGAAAAATAAAGAAAAAATAAAGTAAGCGGTGCTTCATACTTACTGACCGCTAATTTAATTCCGGAGCCGCATTTTAGCCTTCATGCATATGCACCGTTATCCCCAGCCACCAGCATCTGTGATTGATTGCAGTCATACTCATTCACACACTGAATGACAGTGTGTCTGATGCTTCCAATCACAGACCCGATCTGCGGGCCTATAGTGTACAGTACAAATAAATAATTAAAAAATTGGTGTATGGTCCCCGCCATATTATGATACACAGCACAGATAAAACTAACGGCTACAGGCTGCAGCCACCAGCCATGCGCTTATCTTGGCTGCATATCAAAATACTGTAGGAGGAACCGCATGTGGCTTTTTTTTATTTATTTAAATAAATAATTTTAAAAAAACAGCATGCAGTCCCCCAATTTTGATACCCAGCTATGATCAAGCCCGACAGCTGGTGGCTGGTATTCTAAGGCTGGAGAGACCCATGCTTACTGGGAGCCCCCAAGCGTAAAAATAGCAGCATGCAGCCGCCCAGAATTGTTGCATCCATTAGATGCAATGACCCCAACACTTTTCCTGGCTCTTCCTGATTGCCCTGGTGTAGTGGCAATCGGAGCTACCACTAAGCCCTAGATTAGTAATGGGAGGCAAAGATAAGACACCCCCCATTACTAATCTATAAGTGAAAGTAAGTAAACACAAACACCGAAAAATCCTGTATTTGGAATAGAAGACAAAAATGCACCCTCTTTCACCCCTTTATTAACCCCAAAAGCATCCCTGCAGGTCCAACGTAATCCACACAAGATCATACGACGATTCAGTTTTGCTGCATTTGAAATTATGCGCACGGCCAAAGAACATGTCTGCATGCTGCAACTGCAGGTAGAGACTGAGCCGTGATCGGCGGTGACATAACTCAAATTAGTTGGGGTCAAACCCGGTGGTTCTCACCATCCTCCACCTTGGACCGAAGGTGACAGGTTACCTGCGGTCACAGGAGAAGGACTGTGGGAAATCAGTTTTTGTGTTTATTTACTTTCACTTACAGATTAGTGATGGGGGGGGCGCACACTGTTTTTTTTTAATTTATTTAAAAAATTAAAAAAATAAGTCGCATGTGGTTCCTCCTATTTTGATATACAGCCAAGATAAGTGCACGGCTGGGGGCTGCACCCATGACTATCTGTGCTGGGTATCATAATAGGAGGAGTCCCTATGCCAAAAATTCTATTTATTCTTACTGTACGATATAGACACTTGTGGGCGGGGAAAGCAGTGCATATGCATGAGCGTAATGCGCGGCCCTGGAAGTGAATGGGAAACCGCGGGAGCAGTGTACAGCCGCGCTGGAGCCTCGGTAAGTATGAAGCTTTTGCTTCATTCTTATTTTATTTTTCCTTTATTTTATTTCCCGAGTTGCCGGATCAAGACCCAGAATCCCAGGCCTGGCACTTTGGTAAGTATGAAACCATGCGGATCGGAACTTTTACAGGCTGGGTCCATCCATCATTAGTATTGGGGAATAGAGAAATAGAGAAAGGAGTCAGTTCCCAATGATGATGAAAAAACTACTAAACTTATCAGAAAGTGATATTAATAAACTCGATCACATCAGATGTTTCCACAAAGAAGGACTGGATCGTAGATGGAAATAGTAATTTGTAATATGAACATGTTTATTATTGTAGTATAGAGAAGTCACAGACATTGTTCAGACATGGAGATTGTGCGCTGAAAGTAAGGGCGGCTTTGCACGTTGCGACATCGCACGTGCGATGTCAATGGGGTCAAATGTGACGCACATCCGGCATCACTTGCAATGTCGCAGTGTGCAAAACCTTTTTGATACGATGAACGAGCGCAAAAGTTACGTATGCTGTGCAGAAAAACTGTTTATTTAAACAGCGGAGGTTACATGTGCGGAGAGGGCTGGTGGGGAGAGGGAGTGTGCGCTGTAGCAGACGACGGCCGTTTCGCACCTGTCCGGTGCTTCAGCTGGTCTGATTAGGTATGACATCATATCCTTTTTATCCACATCCAAAAAAAAAAAAATTTTTTTTTTTTTTTTTTTGTGGTTGATGTCAAATAATTAAAACATATGTTAAAAACAAAGAATATACATACAATACTTGAATTTCAGCAACAATTTTCAGCAAACATATATAAATATACATGGAAGAAGCCAAATGCCTCATAAATCAACCTAGAAACACACTAAGGTCATTTTTATCATTTAACCCTAGAGGGCCTGTTGCGTTGAATCTCATAATAAATTCAGCCTCTTTTCTTAATAGCATTTTATGCGTATCACCTCCCCTAGCGTTAGGCTCAAACGACGGGCAATTCTTTTGTAATTGGTGGCCATTCACATTATGTGCGGCATTTGATAACCTGTAGGACTAAAATGGTCGTTTACGTGATTTTTTGCCCGTGCCAATATTTTTACATTGGGAAGACGATACGGCAGCTCTTTGTAAGATTTAGAGAGCATAGGAACTCCATTCATAGTGGAATAGGGGCAACTAGGTTAATCAACCATATAAGAGAATTTCATAATTCTGATTGCAATGTATTATCCTTTGCAGGGATAGAATTGGTTGAGCCTAACGCTAGGGGAGGTGATACGCATAAAATGCTATTAAGAAAAGAGGCTGAATTTATTATGAGATTCAACGCAACAGGCCCTCTAGGGTTAAATGATAAAAATGACCTTAGTGTGTTTCTAGGTTGATTTATGAGGCATTTGGCTTCTTCCATGTATATTTATATATGTTTGCTGAAAATTGTTGCTGAAATTCGAGTATTGTATGTATATTCTTTGTTTTTAACATATGTTTTAATTATTTGACATCAACCACAAAAAAAAAAAAAAAATTTTTTTTTTTTTGGATGTGGATAAAAAGGATATGATGTCATACCTAATCAGACCAGCTGAAGCACCGGACAGGTGCGAAACGGCCGTCGTCTGCTACAGCGCACACTCCCTCTCCCCACCAGCCCTCTCCGCACATGTAACCTCCGCTGTTTAAATAAACAGTTTTTCTGCACAGCAATTTAACCGGTGAGTGCTATACTTTTTCTACTTTGCATTGCAAGATTTGTTATCTATTGATATAAGCACCCCGGTGTTTGCTTCCAGCCTCTGAATACAGGACTTTCTTTGTAATGGACAAATAGGCTTGTTGAATACTGAGTAGTGCCCTGGAATTCCTCCCTTTTTCCAAAAGTTACGTATCATCGGTGCAGTCTCCGACATTTCCATAATGCCGGTGCTGCGACAGGTACGATGTTGTTCCTCGTTCCTGCAGCAGCACACATCGCTGTGTATGAGGCCGCAGGAGCGAGGAACATCTCCTACCTGCCTCCCGGCTGCAATGAGAAGGACGGAGGTGGGCGGGATGTTTACATCCTGCTCATCTCCGCCCGTCCGCTGCTATTGGCCGCCTGCCGCATGACGTCGCTGTGACGCCGCACGACCTGCCCCCTCAGGAAGGAGGCGGTTCGCCGGCCAGAGCGACGTTGCAGGACAGGTGAGTGCATGTGAGGCTGCCTTAGCGATAATAATCGCTACGGCAGCTATCACTAGATATCGCACGTGCGACGAGGGCGGGGACTATCGCTGCAGCATCGGTAACACATTGTTACCGATGTTGCAACGTGCAAAGCCCGCCTAACTGTAATGAATGGCAGATCACTGAGATTGGGAGTTAGGAAGAAGAGAGAGGAGGAATGTTGGGTATTTTTTTATTTTTTTGGGGGGGTGGAGCGGGAAGAATCGCAATACTCTTATCTATATAGTGAATATATAAATATATAACAATGTGAAATGTTCAATGCACATGGAAGATTGGTTTTTATTTGATTTTTAGAAAACAGACGTCTGTTACGATGATAACGACATTAGTAACTGTATATAATATAATTCTAATGTACCTTCTAACGTGCTTTCCCTTTCTTGTTTACTTGCCTTTACTTTGTCTCTCTCATGTGTTATTTTGGTCAGTTTGTCAAATCTATATTTTCTCCCCATGTTTATTTTTCTTAGTGGTAAACAAATTATAATTTAAATAAAACAGTTCTCACCTTCTAGGTATGATGGCATCTACCCTTGTGTTTTCTGATGTTTAAAAAGATGCCATTTGTGTGTAAAATATTCCTCTCATTTTAAACATATGAAGGGTTTCTCCCCTGTGTGAATTCTTTGGTGCTTAGCAAGACTTGATTTCTCTGCAAAACATTTCCCACATTGTGAACATGAAAAAGGCTTCTCCCCTGTGTGAGTTCTCTGATGTCTAACAAGATGCCGTTTTTGGTTAAAACATTTCCCACATTCTGAACATGAAAAAGGCTTCACCCCTGTGTGAGTTCTCTGGTGTGTCAGAAGACGACATTTGTGCCTAAAACATTTCCCACATTCTGAACATGAAAAAGGCTTCACCCCTGTGTGAGTTATCTGATGTGTAAGAAGATGGCATTTTTGTTTCAAACATTTCCCACATTCTGAACATGAAAAAGGCTTCTCGCCTGTGTGAGTTCTCTGATGTGTAAGAAGATGGCATTTGTAATTAAAAAATTTCCCACATTCTGAACATGAATACGGCTTCTCCTCTGTGTGAGTTCTCTGATGCGTAAGAAGATTGCATTTGTAATTAAAACATTTCCCACATTCTGAACATGAATACGGCTTCTCCTCTGTGTGAGTTCTCTGATGCGTAAGAAGATTGCATTTGTAATTAAAACATTTCCCACATTCTGAACATGAATACGGCTTCTCCTCTGTGTGAGTTCTCTGATGTGTAAGAAGTTTGCATTTGTAATTAAAACATTTCCCATATTCTGAACATGAATACGGCTTCTCTGTGTGAGCTATCTGGTAACTAACAAACTCTGAAGACATTCTTTTTTCTCCTGTGTGAATTTTTTTGGGGATTTTTCGATACTCTGTAGTTGAAAATTGCTTCTTTCCTGTAAGAACACTTTGATTTTGAATGCCTCTTTTGTGACATTTATTTTTTTTAATAGTCTGTGATGAATTAAAGGGTAAGACTTCTTTAATAGAATCAGATGATAGATCTTTGCTGTGAAGAGATGATGGTATATCTGGAATAGTGGCATTCACTTCCGTTATATCTTGTGTGTTATCAAGGCCATCTGATTTTAATACTGAAGATGCCAGTTGTGCCTCTAATCTTCTGGTACAGTCATCTGCCAAGAATAAAAATTGATTGTAATAATATATTCAAATTAAAGGATATAATTTATAAAATAGCTTGTTTTGCTGTTACTAGCGTCCCAGCACTGTCCTGCATCCTTTTCCCGGCGGGGACTCTAGCACACTTATTGTCCCGTACACCCAACAATGGCTTCCATGTCCCCAGTCCCTTCCACCGTCTCCCAGGGCCCGCAGAGCTCCTGGGAGTCAGATAAGGGAGCTGAAAGGCACTATGTATTTAAGGCATCCTCCCCCATGGGAGGTGCCTGGGTAATGTGGTCTATCCTTAAAGACATGTTGCTAGTTGTCGGGTTCAGTTCTGCTTCCTGAGTGTTACGCTGTGTGTGCGAACACGTATATTTCTCCTAGTATCTGCTGTGCCCGGTGGACCTGCTGCATCTATCTATACCAGTTGTGCCTGCTAGACCTGCAGTGACTGTCAGTATCTTATACCTGACAGTTGTTGCAGTACCAGGACTCCCCAGAGTAGCACTGTGAAGGCCTAGGCTATGAATCGTTTCTCCAGTATGATATTCTATTATAATAAGCTTAATCTGTATTTTGAATGTTTTATGGATTGCTTTTTACATATACCTGACTGAAATGTTGCAAGGATTGTATATGTAAACAAACTATGCTTAGGGCTAAGTAATCAGTTTGTAGTCTCATAAATAAGTAAATTGACATTCTTCAATAGAACATTTTCTTTGGAAACCGGTTAGACTCATGAATAAGCAATATTCTTGAGTAGACTGTCGTCTGTTCCCAGACACACTTAAAGGAATGTTATTTTACAGGACTGTCCAAAAAGCTGTATAAAATGTTATATTTTTGAATACACGGGCAGAAGACCTTCACTTCTCTCAAATAGAGACATGTTTCTCAGTGTAGTCATTTTCCTGATTCATATACATCTGCGCAGTTCTAATTTGAAATCCAACTCCGTGACACTGAGTTAGATAACATAGCTAAAGAAATTGACAGTTCTATAAATTGTAACTATTTACTAAAACAAAAACCGTTTACAATCGAACAGTAAATCTCAGAGTAGAAACCAGGAGCCCAAGATGGTCACCCCTTTGTTCTTTGTGCCTCAAATATGTTTGAATAATTAGCCATCAAATAATATTTTCAGACAAAAAATTATAATGAACTGCTTCTCCGTCAGTGGAAAAATGGAGGGTTTCCACAATGGTTGTAGCTGAAAGACTCTTGATTATACAGAGATATGGCTTCTGTAGAGTCAAAATAGTCATTTACACTAAAGCAGAATACGGTAAATGCTATTTACTGACTATATGTTGCGGTATCACTATTTGTTTAAAGAGCTTCAAATGCAATGTTTGTTCACTTCTAATTCTTTTACATTTTTGGTGAACTTTATATTTTTTTAATAAATGCAAAACAAATCAACCTCACATTACAGCTAAGATAAAGTAGAATATGCCACAGAAAATAAAATCTCATACACTGGGATCAGATTCAGCATTACAGATGTGTTATCATGTAAAGTGACAGATGTCAGATTGGAGAAATGTATATATGTAGTTTTTTTTCTGAATGTGAACACAGCTCCGCCCCTTTCGGCCATGTTTTTTCCATCTCCTATATAAGAAAGTCCTTAGTTACCCCTCTCCACCCACAGCAGTTTTTAATTGCAATGAGATGACACACAGTTAGGGTCACAGAGCTAGGGACCCCAATATAGAGATATACCTTGACGAGGTCTTGGGGCTCAGTTACATTGATCAATGCGATTGCTAAATATCTCCTTTTTCCTAATATTCATGGCAGGTATGCAATTCATTATTCACATGTTCAAATTAGCAAGTAGCATTTTTCATTGTATATTCCAACATTTTTCCATATGCTTGAGGCATTATACCATTATCTATGTTTGATGTGCAGCCTTATCCTTGTATAGTATGTAATTTTTGGCTTGCACTCATAATATATATATATTAGTGCTCACTTCAGTTATCCTATTCAGTTATATGTAGTTTTTTTTCTGAATGTGAACACAGCTCCGCCCCTTTCGGCCATGTTTTTTCCATCTCCTATATAAGAAAGTCCTTAGTTACCCCTCTCCACCCACAGCAGTTTTTAATTGCAATGAGATGACACACAGTTAGGGTCACAGAGCTAGGGACCCCAATATAGAGATATACCTTGACGAGGTCTTGGGGCTCAGTTACATTGATCAATGCGATTGCTAAATATCTCCTTTTTCCTAATATTCATGGCAGGTATGCAATTCATTATTCACATGTTCAAATTAGCAAGTAGCATTTTTCATTGTATATTCCAACATTTTTCCATATGCTTGAGGCATTATACCATTATCTATGTTTGATGTGCAGCCTTATCCTTGTATAGTATGTAATTTTTGGCTTGCACTCATAATATATATATATTAGTGCTCACTTCAGTTATCCTATTCAGTTATATGTAGTTTTTTTTCTGAATGTGAACACAGCTCCGCCCCTTTCGGCCATGTTTTTTCCATCTCCTATATAAGAAAGTCCTTAGTTACCCCTCTCCACCCACAGCAGTTTTTAATTGCAATGAGATGACACACAGTTAGGGTCACAGAGCTAGGGACCCCAATATAGAGATATACCTTGACGAGGTCTTGGGGCTCAGTTACATTGATCAATGCGATTGCTAAATATCTCCTTTTTCCTAATATTCATGGCAGGTATGCAATTCATTATTCACATGTTCAAATTAGCAAGTAGCATTTTTCATTGTATATTCCAACATTTTTCCATATGCTTGAGGCATTATACCATTATCTATGTTTGATGT
Source organism: Anomaloglossus baeobatrachus (assembly GCF_048569485.1). Taxonomy (NCBI): domain Eukaryota; kingdom Metazoa; phylum Chordata; class Amphibia; order Anura; family Aromobatidae; genus Anomaloglossus; species Anomaloglossus baeobatrachus. The sequence continues at coordinate 131,443 of NW_027441811.1, read as the reverse complement.
GCAGCCTTATCCTTGTATAGTATGTAATTTTTGGCTTGCACTCATAATATATATATATTAGTGCTCACTTCAGTTATCCTATTCAGTTATATGTAGTTTTTTTTCTGAATGTGAACACAGCTCCGCCCCTTTCGGCCATGTTTTTTCCATCTCCTATATAAGAAAGTCCTTAGTTACCCCTCTCCACCCACAGCAGTTTTTAATTGTAATGAGATGACACACAGTTAGGGTCACAGAGCTAGGGACCCCAATATAGAGATATACCTTGACGAGGTCTTGGGGCTCAGTTACATTGATCAATGCGATTGGTAAATATCTCCTTTTTCCTAATATTCATGGCAGGTATGCAATTCATTATTCACATGTTCAAATTAGCAAGTAGCATTTTTCATTGTATATTCCAACATTTTTCCATATGCTTGAGGCATTATACCATTATCTATGTTTGATGTGCAGCCTTATCCTTGTATAGTATGTAATTTTTGGCTTGCACTCATAATATATATATATTAGTGCTCACTTCAGTTATCCTATTCAGTTATATGTAGTTTTTTTTCTGAATGTGAACACAGCTCCGCCCCTTTCGGCCATGTTTTTTCCATCTCCTATATAAGAAAGTCCTTAGTTACTGTAAAATGATTAAAATTAATACATCTAGTTATCAAATATTTCATAGTAAGACATATACGTTCATAGTTCTGTTTATGTTGGAGGGCATAGGTTATTAATAAAGTTTATAAGGGTAAATATGCCCATATTGAATATACTTGAGTGCTGAGCATGGAGGGATATATTTAAATCCTTCCCGAAGCTTCTCGAAGCTTCTAGAAGCTTACGTAATATGGAACTATATTCAACTGTGTTACACTAGAAGGCCCTATATGGTTTGAACAGCTGGTATATAATACACGATGGAGGGGGCTACTGGGCGCTCTCCACACTGCCTGCGGTGAGAAGACTCCAGTGCTGCAAGATATGATACGTTGTCCAGGCTAAGAGATGACATCCCCAGCATTGCCGTTCAGGAGCCAAAGAGAGATGGGTAAAGACTTCCCATTGTTCAATATGGACTAAATGAACTCTTTTTACATAAGCTATCAAAGTATATTATTTTTTTCCTTTCTGTAACTGAACCTTGGCAACCATTTTTAAATAGATAAAATACATTTATTTTTTACATTTTTGAGGTCTTTTCTTTCATGCGGCTTTACGTATTTGAAGAAAAATATATTTAAGAGTATATTTTTTAACATTTGGCGAGTCAGCTATTCGTGATTTTTTTTTATATTTTTTTTGTTGTTCCTTCACTTTGCATAAGGGGGGTCGAAGTTATCAAAGTCATAAGTATTTTAAATATCTCCTGCAAAGGATCAGGAATCGACAATTTATAAAAAATCACGCAGAACCTAGGAAATACGTATGAGTCAAGTTGCATGAATGTTTTTTTTTTAAATGAACTTTAAAGTCTTTACAAAGTTACAGGAGTTAACTTTTGACGTATTTTTGAGCAAGAAAGATAGAGTCAGTCCATAAGAAGTATTGGACGGGTTGAACAAGGTGAATCAAGTCTTACAGGATCATCCATCAGATCATCTGATCATTTCAGGTAAGAAAATGGATTTTATCTCTTCATATGTGAAGCAAAGTAAACTTCAGTTCACTTATCCAGATATTTCTAATGTAGAAGAGATTTGGTTACGCTTTTATGAGGAGTGTGAACTTGAGAATTCACGTATAGAATGTGCAAGGTCTTTTAATAGAGAGAAACAGAAAATCAGAAATGTCTGTCATTTAGTCTATGATTTTCACAAGTTAATCGTAGAAAAGTGTAAAAATGGTGGAAATAGACAACCTGAATTGTCAGGAGAGTTAGTGACAGAGAAATCCAAAGACTGCTTAGAACCTGGAATGTCAGTCAGTGATATTGTGAATTCTGACTGTAATGTTGGCTGTAATTTTGTAAATCAGAATTTTGATAATGGCGACAGACACGTGTTACCTAGTCAAGGTGCCTTTCAAGATACTGAGAAAGAAGCAGGAAATGACGTAGTGAAGCCAGAAGGGGAGGAGCCAGAATGGGACACGTGCAGAAAAGACACGTGGAGAGAGAAAATGGCGACGATCAGTTTCTAAAAATAGAACAGGCTAAGTTAGGGATTACACTTAGAAAAAATTTATTGAACATATGCAAATTAATTCCCGCATATAATCCTAAAATACATGTTTGCAGAAACTCAGAGATATTTGAAAGTTCCATCGAGAAATTTAATTTAACCAATAGTGAGACGAATCAGTTATTCCGTATGTGGTTACCTCAGCATTTTTTTAGACAATTGGCATTAAAAAAGTCTTCTGGCAATGAGACATTTGATTGTTCAAATGATAACGACATCATAAGGCTGAAAAATCTCATATTCTGTACAAGGAATGAATCTGATCCAAACTATGAGATGTTGAAGGAATTACAAATTGAACAGAATGAGAGTACGTTCTCATTTATGTCCGTTTTTGAACGTTTATATAGGGCGGTTATTCCAAATGTCAGATTGGATGGAATGATACGTTTATTCATCAAGAAATTTAATTTCCTTGACAATGCAGCCTGTGCGGTGGCATTAAATAAAAAGTCCCTATTCGAATGTACGACATTTATCGATTTTGTTAGAAATCGCCAAAGTCAATCAAAACAGAAATTAATTAATTCTGAAAAACCAACACAAAAAAGGGTGAGTTTTTGTGAAAAACCAACAGTGTCTCCCAGATCCAAATATTTTTGTGACAAAATTTATGAAATTCGCAGGAAATTTCATGTGAATTATAAGTCATACACCCCCCCTCTTTCCTTGTCACCTTCAATGAAAGAGAAAATTGTCACAAAATCTGATACCGATTATCTCAGACAAGCGATTTTTAAAGGCCCTGAAAGACAGAAACAGGTGTCTTGTGTAGATTCTCTCCCCTGGTCACTAGTGAAAGAAAAAAAGTCGTCCAGAGAATTTGATAGGCAGCGACAGCTGGGTGGTTTTCCAGAGAAAGATATTTTTCCTCATTTAAGGAAAAAAATTGAGTTACAAAATAACTTCAATTCCAATTTTCTGGAAATTACTGTAATAAATCGAATCTTGCAAAAATTGAGGTTTGGTTTTTAGCTGGATAAAAGGGGATTTCTGGATAAATTAATTTTGCTATTTGATAATCATAATTTTTCATATACAGTGAATATATTTATATATTAGAAGTAGTGATAGTAAATCAAGGTCATATTTTCATTTAGTCAAATGATAGTTTTATGTTATAAATTTAATAATTTGATCTCTGTATATGAATAATAATATTTAAAATAAAATAATAAGAGAAAGTAACGGATTTTAAGTGTTTCATTTTTATCATAAATATGATAATAATTTTATTCTTTTATTTCCCTCAGAATTTATCAGTAAAACAGATTGATGAAGTATTAACTTTTTATTTTTACATATGTTCTTGTCTTCAATCAGGTAACATATATTTTCTTGTGTAAGGTTAATTCGCGAAAGCATGATTGAATAATAATTATTATTTTCTCAGGTACCAATGGTCAGAGAAGTATACTTGAACGTTTTTTTTATGAATATATATATCTCCTTTAGAGTTATTAGAAATGTAATCTGAGCTTTGGAATGTAGTAAAACTGCTTGCTGTCTTGGAATGGTGTTCCTTGCACGTGACCAGAGCATGACTTGATACTAAAAGCTAAAAATAAATGTTTGTTCCATGGTCATATGTACAGTGTGTAATACATTGGAATTTGTTTTTTTCGAGAAGTACTTCAAATTAGTAGCATAATCTTTGAAATGCGCATAGAATAATTGGGAATACAGGGATTTGAGTCCGTCAATGTTTTTATGTGAAAGTATGTTACAGTCTTGTGTGCATAGATGTGTCAATGAATGATTGATTGTTTGAGCAGCTGCTAAAGTCAAAGTATTTGGATCCAGAGAGAAAAAAAAAAAAAGAGAATTTTTGTTTTAACTTAGAAGTTATAAGATATGTATGTATACTATATAGAATAAATAAGTTATAGTACATAAGGAATTTATACAAGATATATATTTTAATTCTTAGACATATTTCTTTAGTATAGAGATATTAGGATTTTTTATTAAGGGTTTATTCTGAATAGTTACATTCTAGAATAAGGTTATAACGTTTTGATTTTCTTATATCTTTTTGTGTTAGTCACTTCTTTTACTGATACACAGATTGGTAATCATTTTTTCTTTTCAAATATGGAAGTGATATTGATAATATGGTCTTGAAGATATACCACACAAATTTTAATTTAATTTAATCTAAACATATTAATTTTTATAATATCATATTTCATGATATTGAAAGGGGGAGGTTTGGTCTCAATCACACACATTTATATTTGATAAATATATGTGTTTACAGGATACTTTAATAATTAATATTTCAAGTACAAAGGAAGAATTGGAAAAAAAAAATATATTTGAAGTATATCATAATGCATTTATATACTAAGAGAAGTGTATTATTTGCAAGGTTACATGACTTAATTATTTTTATTGGTTATTGATAGGCTTGGTAATTTTATAAGATATTGGTAACATTAAGGTTATGTATTATTAAAGACATAGGTGTTATATACATAGAAGGCCTTATTTTTATTTCAAGTTTTATTTTTATTCCGATTTTCATTTTTCTTTTTATTCATATTTTTTATATTAATTATTTTAATATTCACATTTTTAAATTAAAATCTTAATTCTACAATTTTATTTTTTTCTTCAGATTTTAAATATCTCAATTGAGAAAACACTTCAATATTTAGTTCAGTAATATCTAATATAAGAATATTACTTTATTAAATATGAATCATATGAAAAGGGGAAAAGTTCCATTTTTTTTTTTTTGGAAGAAAAGATACTTCCTTCATCAATACATACAATTGTTTACTTTCTGGTAATACATTATTTTTATATTAGTATGTTAACACATTAAGGGTGAAATATTACTTATAGTTACACATTTTCTTATAGTAGGTTATTTAATAAATAATAGACAAATCAAATAAATTAAATTAAAGTAATAAAGATGGAAGATTAAGGTACATCTAGGTTTACCTTCCTATATTTACAAATAATATATATTATATTTTTAATCAATAATAATTTACAATAGGTATTATTGTGTTTTGATGGTATCATCCAGTCTTTTCTAAAAGGTTATTTGCTTTGATTTATAATTTACAAATGATCTAACTAAAAGCCACATTGTTGCTTTCATATTTATAATATGATACATGTTATAGGTACACATTATATTGTTTCATACTTTATATTATATTTTGGTTACATTCAACACATTGCCACCTATGGGTTCGGAAGGGTAATGCACCAATGACAAAAAAGGTCATTACAAGAAAATACTATTGTCTATACCATTATGCAATATTTTATCATTCTGAGTATCAATTATATTAATACTTTTACGATAATAATAATAATGACATGGTATTATAGTATTAGAGTTATGGTACGCTGTGACATTTATTAGTGATAGTTATTGCCATATTTGGTATCTAGATTAGGGAATGAATCAGTCTTCAATCAAGATTAGAGAAGATAAAAAGACTTTATATTTTTCCTAAAGTTAAAAGGGATTTTGCAAAAAGGTCCAAAAGGTAACGTCTCAAATAAGACTGTGTAACATACAAAATACACTTACTGTGCTTGCATCTCAGAAACACAATAGTCCTATGATTTCAGGATGGACAATGACACATGGTCTGTGCATTAAGACCTCCCTAAAGTTACTAAGAAGAGCAATGACGTGTTAAAGTTAACCCCTGTCGTGCTGACCAAGAACGTCTTAACATCTGTTATTCGACAACAGGCAGCATGGAGGATAAAAGGTGACTAATGTAAATTGCACTGCACAGACATCAAAGACTTTTGCTATTCTTCTTCTACACTCATGAACTGTGGTTTATCAACATTGGCTATGGACTTTGTAATAAAGAATAAAGTTTATGGACTTTGATCTAACAATGATAAACGCAATACGGGACTGTACTAAATCGGTAACCATTCATTTTTATCAAAGGATTTATTTCTAAGAAACTGTGTTTATGCCGGATTACATCGGAGATAAGAAGACATCAACTCAGAGGACATCATATGGTGACCGGATTTGGTTTTTGCATTTCTTTTTAGGTCTAGCGAAGTATAGTTATATACATTTTTATATGATTGATCAGTCACAGCCTGTCATAACATAAATCCACATTATTATATTATTGAATTTACAAATTAATTATTCTTCATCATTATTATTGATATTAATCCATTATCGCCAAATAAGGAAAGAAGATTTGTTGTTTTAATGATGTATTAATTAGTTTTCGGGGTTGCTCCACCCACTTCAAGGGGGAATTGTAAAATGATTAAAATTAATACATCTAGTTATCAAATATTTCATAGTAAGACATATACGTTCATAGTTCTGTTTATGTTGGAGGGCATAGGTTATTAATAAAGTTTATAAGGGTAAATATGCCCATATTGAATATACTTGAGTGCTGAGCATGGAGGGATATATTTAAATCCTTCCCGAAGCTTCTCGAAGCTTCTAGAAGCTTACGTAATATGGAACTATATTCAACTGTGTTACACTAGAAGGCCCTATATGGTTTGAACAGCTGGTATATAATACACGATGGAGGGGGCTACTGGGCGCTCTCCACACTGCCTGCGGTGAGAAGACTCCAGTGCTGCAAGATATGATACGTTGTCCAGGCTAAGAGATGACATCCCCAGCATTGCCGTTCAGGAGCCAAAGAGAGATGGGTAAAGACTTCCCATTGTTCAATATGGACTAAATGAACTCTTTTTACATAAGCTATCAAAGTATATTATTTTTTTCCTTTCTGTAACTGAACCTTGGCAACCATTTTTAAATAGATAAAATACATTTATTTTTTACATTTTTGAGGTCTTTTCTTTCATGCGGCTTTACGTATTTGAAGAAAAATATATTTAAGAGTATATTTTTTAACAGTTACCCCTCTCCACCCACAGCAGTTTTTAATTGCAATGAGATGACACACAGTTAGGGTCACAGAGCTAGGGACCCCAATATAGAGATATACCTTGACGAGGTCTTGGGGCTCAGTTACATTGATCAATGCGATTGCTAAATATCTCCTTTTTCCTAATATTCATGGCAGGTATGCAATTCATTATTCACATGTTCAAATTAGCAAGTAGCATTTTTCATTGTATATTCCAACATTTTTCCATATGCTTGAGGCATTATACCATTATCTATGTTTGATGTGCAGCCTTATCCTTGTATAGTATGTAATTTTTGGCTTGCACTCATAATATATATATATTAGTGCTCACTTCAGTTATCCTATTCAGTTATATGTAGTTTTTTTTCTGAATGTGAACACAGCTCCGCCCCTTTCGGCCATGTTTTTTCCATCTCCTATATAAGAAAGTCCTTAGTTACCCCTCTCCACCCACAGCAGTTTTTAATTGCAATGAGATGACACACAGTTAGGGTCACAGAGCTAGGGACCCCAATATAGAGATATACCTTGACGAGGTCTTGGGGCTCAGTTACATTGATCAATGCGATTGCTAAATATCTCCTTTTTCCTAATATTCATGGCAGGTATGCAATTCATTATTCACATGTTCAAATTAGCAAGTAGCATTTTTCATTGTATATTCCAACATTTTTCCATATGCTTGAGGCATTATACCATTATCTATGTTTGATGTGCAGCCTTATCCTTGTATAGTATGTAATTTTTGGCTTGCACTCATAATATATATATATTAGTGCTCACTTCAGTTATCCTATTCAGTTATATGTAGTTTTTTTTCTGAATGTGAACACAGCTCCGCCCCTTTCGGCCATGTTTTTTCCATCTCCTATATAAGAAAGTCCTTAGTTACCCCTCTCCACCCACAACAGTTTTTAATTGCAATGAGATGACACACAGTTAGGGTCACAGAGCTAGGGACCCCAATATAGAGATATACCTTGACGAGGTCTTGGGGCTCAGTTACATTGATCAATGCAATTGCTAAATATCTCCTTTTTCCTAATATTCATGGCAGGTATGCAATTCATTATTCACATGTTCAAATTAGCAAGTAGCATTTTTCATTGTATATTCCAACATTTTTCCATATGCTTGAGGCATTATACCATTATCTATGTTTGATGTGCAGCCTTATCCTTGTATAGTATGTAATTTTTGGCTTGCACTCATAATATATATATATTAGTGCTCACTTCAGTTATCCTATTCAGTTATATGTAGTTTTTTTTCTGAATGTGAACACAGCTCCGCCCCTTTCGGCCATGTTTTTTCCATCTCCTATATAAGAAAGTCCTTAGTTACCCCTCTCCACCCACAGCAGTTTTTAATTGCAATGAGATGACACACAGTTAGGGTCACAGAGCTAGGGACCCCAATATAGAGATATACCTTGACGAGGTCTTGGGGCTCAGTTACATTGATCAATGCGATTGCTAAATATCTCCTTTTTCCTAATATTCATGGCAGGTATGCAATTCATTATTCACATGTTCAAATTAGCAAGTAGCATTTTTCATTGTATATTCCAACATTTTTCCATATGCTTGAGGCATTATACTATTATCTATGTTTAATGTGCAGCCTTATCCTTGTATAGATTGGAGAAATGGGGCCTGGATAGGAGCAGAAAACTGGCTGCAGTGGAAAGCCATGAAATAAGAGCGGCTTTGGTACTAACTACTAACTACTAACTACCGTTTATCGATCTCTCTGCCGCATATGATACTGTGTGGAGGGAAGGACTTTTATATAAATTTCTGAAGGTGATTCCATGTAAGAAAATGATGTACCTCTTGAACAATATGATTGCAAATCGAACTTTTCATCTTATTATGGGCGATTCAACCAGTTGTAAGAAATCTTTAAACAACGGACTGGCCCAGGGATCAGTGCTGGCACCTCTCCTGTTTGCCCTGTACCTAGCTGATATTCCTAAAACAGTGTCACGGAAATTTGGATATGCTGATGACTGGGCACTTGCTATGGTAAGCAAAACAATGGAGGAAGCAGAGGACGTTCTTACAAAAGATCTTAGTGTAATGGGAAAGTACTTCCGACAATGGAGATTAAAACCTAACCCATCAAAAACGGAAGTTTGTTGCTTTCATTTACACAATGCAAGTGCCAAGACTGAACTTAAAGTACAATTTGAAGGCCAATCTGTTAAACACAATTTCAATCCTAAGTACTTAGGTGTAACCCTTGATAGAAGTCTAACTTTTAAATCCCATCTGGATAAATTGGCACAGAAACTGAAAGCATGTAATAATATTATTCAGAAACTTTGTGGATCCTCATGGGGCTTGGCAACATCTGTTTTGAGAACATCTACTCTTGCCCTGGTGTACTCTGCTGCAGAATACTGTGCTCCAGCATGGTTAAATAGCTGTCATGTGAACTTAATTGACACTCAGCTGAACAACTCTTTGCGTATAATATCTGGTGCTATTAGACCTACACCTGTTCACTGGTTACCTGTGCTGGGTCATATCGCACCCGCAAATCTAAGAAGACAAAAGCTCCTACTTAAAGAGTACACTAAAGTAGTGAATAATGAAAAACTTCCAATACACCAAAATATCAGAGATGTTACAATACAACGATTGAAATCAAGACATCCACCCATCTGAACTGCAATCACCTTGCATGAACAAAACTTCAATTTAGAGGAGAAATGGCGAGAACTTTGGGTCAATGTAGTAGAAGGTGATCCCCAAATGTTCCCTAATTTACAAAACCCTCCACCAGGCTTCAATCTACCAAGGAAAACATGGGTTACTCTAAATCGTATCAGAACAAACTTTGGCGTCTGTGCAGATTTTATGTATAAGTGGGGAAAATATGACTCTCCGACCTGTGACTGTGGAGCAGATCGTCAAACTATCCAGCACATTGTTGAGGAGTGCCCCCTGAGATCCTACCATGGTGACAAGAAGGATTTCTATATTGTAAATGATAACGCTATTGCATATATAGAAAATCTTGATATTCAAATTTGATTTTTATCCTTTTGATATTTTTCAATCACTGACTATTGTCTGGTGTTTATTTTTATAAGATGGTAAGATATACGTTCATACGGTTAAATAAACTAACTACTGTAGAGAAAACTGTGACTATAGACAATAACACATCTACTAAAATGACCGCCCTCCACCCCGACAGCCTTCACCGTCAGTGATTTAGTAACTAGAGGGGACACATCTGGAGTAATTACAGTATGTTGCTCGGGGGCTCTCGGCAATCCAAACTATTGTAGGGGCCAATATCTTCTGTCAGATGAGTTTCCTGAAGAAATATTAGACATTTACTTTCTGTTTCTCGGACTCCACAATGGACGGCTCCAGTACAAGGTCTTATATAATGGACATTTGTAGAATTCAGAGAAAATATCTTTCAGGCTCTTGAAGGTAAAAACATCAGAACTTTATGTGTTATTACTTTCCTTTTTTCTCTAATTACATTTTGGGTATCATGTGAGTGGGCTGCCCGGCCTCCATGTACCCACTGTGGGGTAATCCTAACCTCCCTCATTTGTTACAGTTACCCTGTGCCCAATTTTGGATATAAATGCCCCTATAAGCACAGTCATCAGAAGGGAGAGAAGGAAGATCCATCAATAAGATGCCGGGATTCTAGGAAGATGGATTCATTGCTCTCAGTGGGAGAAACAATAAGAATCTTGTAGTTATGATACTTATTAATGGCGAACAAAAATAAAGTAAATGATGTTACAGAGCAAGCTTTCCAGACTACTGAGGTCTCTTAATCAACTACAAGATTATTATTTTGTTTCTCGCACTGACAGCAATCAATCTTTATTCACCTGGAGAACACGGCACCAAACTAAGAATCTAGGACGTCACCAGCATCATTACCCTCCGCTTTCTCTTAGGGGTCCACCATACAGTTTAGATTCTTCTTCCCATGATTTTCTAACTTGTCTGCACATTCTACGTACGCTGTCATATTGATTTATAGATTAGAGATCTGGGCAGCTAAGGGTCAACGTCTTCTAATTTCAGGTGATAGGATGGATCCTACCTGTAAGATCTGGCTGAAACAGATCTCACTCCAACAGAAGGGCGTCGAAAACACAAAATAATGGGGACAGTTTTGGGTGGAGGAGCATGTGGTGGTCTAACAGGAGAATGGTGACCACTTGATATGGCCGGACTACAACCCTGATAAAGCAGCCACAGCCGGTGACTGAGAAGAATCTGTGACTTCTCTGCATTTAGTGGTCACTACTCACCTGGGCGGTTATCTGTAGGAATCTTCTCTTTACTCCGCTCATCACCCCTCACATATGTCTCTGTAGTATTAATATGGGGCAGATCTTCCCCCTGAAACAAATATTGTAAAAGTCACAGACAAATGGAGAAGTCCCATCTATGATCAGCTCTAATCCTGCCATCTCCACCGCTCTCATTACACAAGCATAACACATATAATACTGGAGGATAAAACAAGACTGAGCACAAGACCTTCACAGCCGTCTACACATCATAGGGAGATTTCATGGCACCTTCTCTCCATCTACCTGATGATCCTGAGGAACATCGGGGTCTTCTTGTTTATAGTCCTGTGGGAGAAGAGGACGGGGACATCTCTCTGGTGTTGTCCTCTTACTGGATAGAACTGGAGGAGACACATACAGGGACTGAATTCATTCCTTACATACAGATAATTATAGGCCGTGTGTATTTAGTCCTATTACCTGGTGATGTGAGGGGCTGGGGAACCTCCATCATGACGTCCTTGTACAGATCTTTGTGTCCTTCTAAATACTCCCACTCCTCCATGGAGAAATAGACGGTGACGTCCTGACACCTTATAGGAACTTGACACATACAATGATATCGTCACCCCCGATCCCTTCATAGCGTTACTGTATAATGTCCCAGCATTCCCAGCAGTGTCACCTCTCCAGTCAGCAGCTCAATCATTTTGTAGGTGAGTTCTAGGATCTTCTGGTCATTGATGTCCTCATGTATCGGGGGGTGAGGTGGAGGCCCCGTGATTGGGCTCAGGGGTCTTCCCCATCCCTCAGACACAGGGGCCTGACAGCGCTCACTAGAGGTCTTCTTCACTACTGTGTAATCCTGGTTATGGAGAGACACAGTAATAAATCTCACTCCAGACATTTCCAGAGTCCTCACCTCTCCAGTTCTGTCCATCTGTTATTCCCATAGATAAGAATGATGTAATGTGACGTCATCAGAATCTCTCACCTCTCCAGTAAGCCGGAAGAGGATCTCTAGGGTGAGGTGTAATATCCTCTCCGCCATCTTGTCCCTGTCCATATCCATCCTTCACGGGGCAATCATTCTCTTCTATAGAAGATCTCCACTGAGAGGATCCGATATTGTAGGGACCTGAATGGGGAGAAGATGACGATGTAACATCATAGAGAATCCGCTGTAATAATACAATTACTGGAGATAATAAGGGGAAACATAGAATGAGAACATTCTGGGGGAACATTATACTGTGGGAGGCAGAAAGGGGTTTAGGACCAAGGGCAGAAAGGGGCCAAGGACTGAGGGCAGAAAGGAGCCGAGGACCGAGGGCAGAAAGGGGCTGAAGACCGAGGGCAGAAAAGGGCCGAGGACTGAGGGCAGAAAGGGGCCGAGGACCGAGGGCAGAAAGGGGCCGAGGACTGAGGGCAAAAAGGGGCTGAGAACTGAGGGCAGAAAGGGGCCAACGACCGAGGGCAGAAAGGGGCCGAGGACCAAGGGCAAAAAGGGGCTGAGGACCAATGGTAGAAAGGGTCCAAGGGCAGAAAGGGGCCAAGGACCGAGGGCAAAAAGGGGCCGAGGACCGATGGTAGAAAGGGGTCGGGGACTGAGGGCAGAAAGGGGCCGGGGACCGACGGCAGAAAGGGGGCGAGGACCGATGTTAGAAAGGGGCCGAGGACTGAGGGCAGAAAGGGGCCGAGGACTGAGGCGCGACAAATTTTTAGGCCACGCCCCCTAACCACACCCATTTCACAGTCACGCCCATATCCACTCCCCATCCACACCCATTCAGCACAAACACGCAGGCAGCCGGCGGGCCTCCAGCACGGACACGCAGGCAGCCAGCGGGCCTCCAGCACGGACACGCAGGCAGCCGGCAGGCCTCCAGCACGGACACGCAGGCAGCCGGCGGGCCTCCAGCACGGACACGCAGGCGGCCGGCGGGCCTCCAGCACGGACACGCAGGCAGCCAGCGGGCCTCCAGCACGGACACGCAGGCAGCCGGCAGGCCTCCAGCACGGACACGCAGGCAGCCGGCGGGCCTCCAGCACGGACACGCAGGCAGCCGGCGGGCCTCCAGCACGGACACGCAGGCAGCCAGCGGGCCTCCAGCACGGACACGCAGGCAGCCGGCAGGCCTCCAGCACGGACACGCAGGCAGCCGGCGGGCCTCCAGCACGGACACGCAGGCAGCCAGCGGGCCTCCAGCACGGACACGCAGGCAGCCGGCAGGCCTCCAGCACGGACACGCAGGCAGCCGGCGGGCCTCCAGCACGGACACGCAGGCAGCCGGCGGGCCTCCAGCACGGACACGCAGGCAGCCAGCGGGCCTCCAGCACGGACACGCAGGTAGCCGGCAGGCCTCCAGCACGGACACGCAGGCAGCCGGCGGGCCTCCAGCACGGACACGCAGGCAGCCGGCAGGCCTCCAGCACGGACACGCAGGCAGCCGGCGGGCCTCCAGCACGGACACGCAGGCAGCCAGCGGGCCTCCAGCACGGACACGCAGGCAGCCGGCAGGCCTCCAGCACGGACACGCAGGCAGCCGGCGGGCCTCCAGCACGGACACGCAGGCAGCCGGCGGGCCTCCAGCACGGACACGCAGGCAGCCAGCGGGCCTCCAGCACGGACACGCAGGCAGCCGGCAGGCCTCCAGCATGGACACGCAGGCAGCCGGCGGGCCTCCAGCACGGACACGCAGGCAGCCGGCGGGCCTCCAGCACGGACACGCAGGCAGCCAGCGGGCCTCCAGCACGGACACGCAGGCAGCCGGCGGGCCTCCAGCACGGACACGCAGGCAGCCGGCGGGCCTCCAGCACGGACACGCAGGCAGCCGGCGAGCCTCCAGCACGGACACGCAGGCAGCCACAGTGAGGCGGCCGGTCGCCTTCACAGACAGGCGGCCGGCCGCCTTCACAGACAGGCGGCGGGCCGCCCACACAGAGAGGCGGCCAGCCGCCCGCAGAGAGAGGCGGCCGGCCGCCCGCACAATGAGGCGGCGGGCCGCCCGCACAGACAGGCGGCGGGGGGCGCCCGCACAGACAGGCGGCAGGGGGGCGCCCGCACAGACAGGCGGCAGGGGGGCGCCCGCACAGACAGGCGGCAGGGGGGCGCCCGCACAGACAGGCGGCAGGGGGGCGCCCGCACAGACAGTCGGCGGGGGGCGCCCGCACAGACAGGCGGCAGGGGGGCGCCCGCACAGACAGGCGGCAGGGGGGCGCCCGCACAGACAGGCAGCAGGGGGGGCGCCCGCTCAGACAGGCGGCAGGGGGGCGCCCGCACAGACAGGCGGCAGGGGGGCGCCCGCACAGACAGGCGGCGGGGGGCGCCCGCACAGACAGGCGGCGGGGGGCGCCCGCACAGACAGGCGGCGGGGGGCGCCCGCACAGACAGATGGCGGGCCGACCGCACAGACAGGCGGCCGGCCGACCGCACAGACAGGCTCCGGCCGGGGGTGAGGGGGGAGGGAGGGAAATCAGCGCTGGGGAGATTAGTTTACTGTACCAGCAGCAGCACAGGCAGCGCTCCTCTCTATGCCACGTCTACTAGGATGGTAGGAGGGAAAAGCAGGGAGGCGGAGAGAGAGTGGCTGGGCGGAGCCCGGGAGCCGGCCGTCCCGCCCGTGGCAACGGGACAAACAACGTAAAGCGTGAAAGTCCCGCTGTATCCGGGACGGTTGGGAGGTATGCAGCATGTTAGAATGTGTACATAAGATCCCGCTGGTGGTGGCCGCAGCTTATAGGCCCCAAATCTGGTGACAGGTTCCCTTTAAAGTGAACCTGTCAGGTGCAATATGCACTCAGAGCCAGGAGCAGTTCTGGGTGTATATTGCTAATCCCTGCCTAACCGTCCCTGTATACACTAGCATAGATAAAGAGATCAAGAACAAATATTTTTAAAGATCTTATATCTTATGCTAATGAGCGCGGGGACTAGTCACAAGGGCGTTACTTCACTTGGCTAGTCGGCTCGCATAGCATGTTAGCATGTTATTACGCCCCTGTGTGAGTACTAACACGCTATATGAGCCGACTAGCCAAGTGAAGTAACGCCCTTGGGACTAGTCCCCGCGCTAATTAGCATAAGATATAAGCTCTTTAAAAATACTTTTTCTATAGATGCCTTTATCTATGCTAGTGTATACAGGGACAGTTAGGCAGGGAATAGCAATATACACCCAGAACTGCTCCTGGCTCTGAGTGCAGATTGCACCTGACAGGTTCCCTTTAAAGGGAACCTGTCACCAGAAATTTAGCAAAAAAAATAAAAGATTCCCCTCTGCAGCTCCTGGGCTGCATTCTGGAAAGGTTCCTGTTGCTATTGTGCCCCCTTTGAGACCTAAAATAATACTTTATGAAGTCTTACCTTTTTGTATGCAAATCTGTTTTTATGGTCACGGGGGCGGGCTGCCTGGCGTCCGTTATTCCCCCTCCTGCCGTTGTACGCCGTCCCCCATTGCTCATTTCCATACATGAGGACGCCTTCCTCATGTAACTGTCCTCCTGAAGTTTTGTGCATGCCCAGTGCCACTCTCGCGGGAGTAAGCACTGTGCAAAGTGTGAACGCTTTTGAGGTGATTGCGCAGGCGCGAGATTATGGGCGGCGCTGTGATTGTCATCAGCAGCGTCATCCAAGTACCTGCTGTGAGACTGTGACCGGGGTTATCTATGACGGCCGGTATGTCTCACCCAGGTTGTGCTCACTCCATGATAGAAAGTGAACCCACTATAGGGTTAATGCTGTTTCCCTACAGACTGAAGGAAGGGTTAAATAGAATCAGGAACAAGGGCAGGTGTGCCGGGTGTGGGGAAGTGAACAGAACTCCCTGAGTTTTCTGCTGGAGAGGCACCTGTATTGGGTTATGGACTTTTGTTTTGGACATTAAAACCGTGTGCTGTGAACCTTGATGCCTGGATCCCGTGTCTTCTGCTGCGCAGCCGACCGTGCTACCTCACACTGCCCATAATCTCGTGCCCGCGCTTCTCACTCTGCCTCCACCGTTATGCACAAGCACTGTCCATATGAACCATGTTACCTATTACCGTGGGCACGAGATTATGGGCGGCGCTGTGATTGTCATCAGCAAAGTCATCCAAGTACCCGCCCATAATCTCGTGCAAGCGGTGATAGGTAACATGGTTCATATGGCCAGCACTTGCGCATAACGGTGGAGTCAGAGGGAAAAGTGTGGGCACGAGATTATGGACGGGTACTTGGTTAACGCTGCTGATGACAATCACAGCGCCGCCCATAATCTCGTGCCTGCGCAATCACCTGAAAAAGCGTTCACATGCGCAAAACTTCGGGAGGACAGTTACATGAGGAAGGCGTCCTTGTGTATGTAAATGAGCAATGGGGGACTGCGTAAAGCGGCAGGAGGGGGAATAACGGACGCCAGACAGCCCGCCCCCGTGACCATAAAAACACATTTGCATACAAAAAGGTAAGACTTCATAAAGTATTTTTGTAGGTCTCAAAGGGGGCACAATAACAACAGGAACCTTTCTAGAAGCAGCCCAGGAGCTGGAGAGGGGAATCTATTACTTTTATTGTGAAATTTCTGCTGACAGGTTCCCTTTAACTGGTAGGGGAGCCAGGATAAAGCAGAGCTGAAGCTGTTGGGAAGCTAGGACCCAGCAGCTCTGCTCCACAGGCAGGAGACCACTGATCGGTAAGCTAATAGAAGCCTGCAGATGTCACTCTGCATAGGTTATTGCCACTGCTATCTGCAGGAGAGAGAAGTGCTGATTGCACGGTCTCCTCAGCTTCCTGATTCCCCGCGTGTCTGCAGCAGTGAGAAGCCGCACACAGGGAATCAGAGAACAGCTGCAGACAAACGCAGGCTCCGAGACTGGGGGGGGTCGCTCTGCTGCAGGGGGGGGGGGGGGCTCTGCTGCAGGGGGGTCGCTCTGCTGCAGGGGGTGATTCATACCTCAGCAGCAGTCACAGGAGTAGGTGCGCGCTCGGCTCTGTAATGAATAGTAGAAGGGAGAAACAGCGAGGCGGGGCTACAGTGGGTGGGTGGAGCCGGGACAAACAGCCTCACGGGCGGGACCCGGGATCAAAGGCTCAGAAGAGGGACTGTCCCGCTGTATCCGGGACGGTTGGGAGGTATGCTGTTGCGTATGTATGTGACCCCTGTTGCGTATGTATGGGACCCCTTCACACTCTTATTTCAATCTTTGCTTTATTGAATTCTTTATTGATAACCTCAGGTGAGGAGAAGATTTATTGAGTGACTTTAGCAGAAAAACATTTGGACCTGATCGGTCTTGAACACAAGTCGCTGAAAATGTGTGTATGACGTATATGGAGCAGAGCCGCATGTGTACGGGACAGTGCTATGTGTGTCTGATATCTACATAGTGGGGCTTTGTATGTAACAGAGCCATGTGTGCATGACGTCTATGTAGCGGAGCCGTGTGTGCATGATGTGTATGTAGTGGATACCCTCTTTTACCACTTTATTAATCCCCAAAACACCCGTGCAGGTCCAACATAATCCACACGAGGTCCCACGAGGATTCAAGCTCTGCTACATGTAAAGTCACAGCGCGTGATCATGGCACATGACCGCCTGGTGTGAGGTTCAGGCAGAGACTGAGCAGCAATCAGTGGTGAGTTCACTCAGTTTGGCCGTGGCCACAGCTGGAGGTTCCCACGGTCCACCACTTGTGACCGCAGGTAACTTCACAGCTCATCACGCAACTCACTTAGTCTCTGCCTGACCATCAAGTGTGCGTAGGAAATATTGTGGATAGAAGCGCAGAATAGGGTCTTACCAGGTAAGGAAAGAAATAAGCAAAGGTAAATTCATTTATCTATAAGGGTTGTGCCAGACACAGCTCCTAAACGCACATAACAGATGGCGGCAGCCGCAGCCCTGGAAAGCGAGTTCAGATGTATCGGGGGAGATATCGGGTGTATGCCGCACTATCACCAGAAAATCAGATGTTGATTATTTCTTTATGCTTTTATTCAGGTCGATGCATTTCAGAGAACTCTGTCTCCTTCATCAGGACATCAAGTAAAAATCAACAGTCTACTACAGAGGAAAGAACCTATATATATATATATATATATATATATATATATATATATATATATATATATATATATATATATATATATATATATATATATATATATATATATATATAATACATATATATATATATATATATATATACATATATATATATATATATATATACACACATACAGATACTTCAGAGGACCGCCCGCTGTATTTCAAATTCTGGCGAGACAATCGACTTATCAAATAACGGCAACAAGATTTAAAGCATATTGTATTAAAAGACGACTTTAAAAGTCCTGGAAGTAACAAATATCACAACAATATAGAAATTACAAAGCAAAAAGGAAAAAGAGAAAAAGAATAATGCAAAAATATTTCTTGGAAATATAACAGAATGCTGAGAGTCTAGAACTGTGGGATTTACTGGGGATCGTAGTAATACACTGGCTGGAGGCTCTATCCACAGCCCTATATAGGGGATCAGGATAAATAATGGGAAGAGAAGAAAGGTTATGGTATTTATTGTGTTAATAAAGGGAGGGGTGAAAAAATAAATTGATGATGATATTACAGAGGTAGAAAAAAAAAAATAATGAAAAACTTTGAATCTCAGAATCGTGTATTATTTATCAAAGGTGAAAAGGAGAAAACGGAAGAAAAATAAAAAATTGCGTGTGTATAGTGACGGGTTGTGCAAAAATTGATATCCAGTGCGAATGTTCAGAGACCACGAGCAGGAAAGTCCTTATGGGTAAGAAGTGTTGAGAGGTTTCATATAGTAGTGCAGACATAATATACAGTGTGTGTGCAGAAATCGCGTGCGGCAATCGTACATATGAGGGTAACGTACTAGAAGGAGTTAATATAAGCAAACAAAGCAATATGTAAGAACATTTAAAACATTTCTTTTTGTATAAGAGCCCTAAACACACCCAGTTAGAAGTCATGGAGGTGGCGGTCCGCCTGCGGGTTTTAATGTTGTGCAAATGAAGCCGCTCAGGAAGCAATGAAGTAAAATCCATGGAGGAATGTAATTAATGAACATTTCTTCAGTTTTAAAAACAAAAAGGAATGTTAAAATAATGAATTTTAATAGAATTAAAGAATATTAGTTATTGGTGGGGAGTGTTGATGTGCACCATATATTTGTATTCCTTAGTATAGTGATTCTAGCTGTGAAGGTTCAGAAAGCGAGTGCCAGAGCAAAGCAGGAGTGCGCATGCGTGAGGGGTAACAGGAGTTCAGGTCCATGGGAGAGAACCACACCGCGCATGCGTGGGGGTTAAAAGAGTTCAGAAGGGGGCGTGTCCAGGATGCTGAGCTGAGTGGACGTGGGGAAGAGGAGCTCCTGTTGACCCTCAGCTAAATCAGCACTTATAAGCATAAACCTACTCACCGGCTCTCAGGATGGGACCACGGAGGATTAAACCATCGCAGCAGGCATCGGTGGCCCCCCCGCTGCACACCACGGCGCTGGATACTTTCTTGGGCCTGGAACAGGGTCCAGGGGAGGCCCGGACGCCATCTTTCCAGGAACATGGAGGGGAAATGGAGGCACTGGCCCGGCCTGCTAAGCAGCAAGAGAAGGAGGAGTGGGTGAGCGGGGACACAGGGGGGAGTGGAGGAATCCCTGCAGCAGATCCAACAGGGGATGCCTTGGCTCAGCAGCCCTGCACTGCATCGGATCCTCAGGCACAGCAGCAGCAGGCCCAGGAGCACATAGTGGCTGTGGGAGATAAGGTGGAGGTCGGGGGGCAGCCCTCCCCACTGCCGGGAGAAGGGACTGCAGCTACAGCTGGTAATATCAGGGAACAGAGCAGCCTGCTTCCCCCCTCTGGGCCTCGGTGTGGAGATCAACTTCCCCAGCTTCCCCAGCACCAGACTAAAACTCCAGTGTCTATTACTGCAGGTGCTCACCTTAAAGGGCCAGACACCTTCTATAAGGACATGCATGATTTCATAAGTAAACTTCCTTCTAAAGAGGACTTTCAATGCCTCATACATGAGGTTAAAGCAACTTGCAGGTCAGAAATAGCTGAAGTGAGGAGAGATTTGCAGCAATTGTCTGGCAGAATTGAATCCCTGGAGGAAGAGCATGACATCACCAGATCCCATGTATCAGAATTACACAAACTGGCAACATCGCAACAAAAAATTATGGAGGATATGCAGTCTCACAAAGAGGATCTCGACAACAGAGGACGCCGTTGCAATGTCCGTGTGAGGGGGGGTCCCAGAGTCAGATGGGCCCGAGGACACAAACTCCATACTACAATCCATCTTTAATGAAGTGTTGGACGCTCCCCCTTCTAACATCATCAAGCTGGACAGGGCACACAGGGCTTTACAGCCGAAGAATTTATCCACCCAACCCCGGGACATCATTTGTTGCATCCACGACTTCTCCACCAAAGAACTGATCATGGCTAAGGCTAGAATGAGGCGCACGGTATCTGTGTTCAATGGCAAGGAAATCCAGCTTTTCCCGGATCTTTCTCGCATCACACTCCAGAAAAGGCGGCACCTCAAACCCCTCCTCACGAGCCTGAAGGAGCACCAGGTTCCATACCGCTGGGGTTACCCGTTTGCACTAACAGCGCGCAGAGGGGGTAAATCGGCGACCCTTCGCACTCCAGCAGATACCACTCTGTTCTGTGAAGCACTGGACATTCCAGCGGTCTGTATCCCAGATTGGGACTTGCAAAGGTTGGAAGGTCCGCCCCCTCCCATGTGGTCCAAGGTGAGGGGTGGAGGGCGTGGGGCTTTGGGGGGGAGAGGAGGTAGGGGCCGCGGGTCGCTCCCCTCCCCGGCTCGGCGTTGAGGACACTCCTTAACCTGGTTGGTGCCTATTTCTTATACCCTCTGAGTTCCAGTGGCTGAGCATGCTTTGTGATACTGTGACTCTCTCTACAGCAAGCCTCTGACTGTCCATTGTGTCATCTGCGGCCCTCTGGGTCTGTTGAGCTGCATAAGGGGGGGGGGGGCTGTAGCCACAATGATGCCGTGGGGGATAGGGGGGTTGGCGGGAGCCCGGTCCCCTTACTTGGAGTTAGTGGTTGAGGTTTTTTTGTTTTTTTTTTCCTCCCTTGTTTCCTTTAGGCACGGGCCCGTGCCCACTGGACTGACCCCCATGGGAGGGCTACTGGGGAGTGAGGTGGGTGGCTCTCTCAGCCCAGACGGGTTGGGGAACCTCCCTCTAGGTCTCTCCCTTCCGGGTTTACCCCCCGGGAATCTATGCCTAAGGTTTATGCATTTTGGTTAATGTTCTTAATTCATGTTCATTTCTATGTTTGTCCTTGTCTTCCCCCCTCCCCGATGTTTTTTCCTTATGTGTCCTTTCAGGTACCACCCCTTCTAGAGTCCCTGGGAGCTGCGGCCCTTTGTCGTATGGACCGTCTCCTCTGGCCGGCTTCACAGGGGAAGTCATGCCCCCGACGGTATAGGTGTGCCATTAGCTTTTTCTTACTTCTAAGTTTTAGATATGACCCGCATTATCTCTCTTAACGTAAAAGGTCTGAATTCACCCCGTAAGAGGAAATTGCTGCTACAGGAACTGAAAACATCAGGTGCAGACATAGCCTTTATCCAAGAAACACATTTTGTGGAATCAAACACTTTCAAATTTGCGTCCCACCGCTTTCCCATCCATTACTCGGCTTACTCGGGCTCCAAGAGGGGGGGAGTTGCTATTTTAATATCCTCCAGTTGTCCTCTACAAATTACGGGTTCTCACTGCGATCCAGAGGGTAGATATGTGATTCTGGAGGGCCAACTGGGGGGATCCCCGCACATACTGGCCAACATTTATGCACCTAACGAAGGGCAGATACGCTTTCTTAAGAAAATACTCGATCTGATAGGCGGACTGGCACCGGCCTCTACGGTGTTGGGGGGAGACTTTAACATCCCCTTTTCGGAGGTGGCCGACAGACTCTCTGTGGGTGGACACCCTCCATCGGGTGCTTTGAAAAATTTGTCCCGGGACTTTCGTAGGCTCATTAGATCAGGCGCTTTATACGACGCTTGGAGGGTGGACCACCCGGGAGAGAAGGCCTTTTCCTTCTACTCGCATCCGCATCAGACGCACACCAGAATAGACTATTTTTTCATTGACTCACAGCTGCTGGGGCGTCTTGAGCGGGTGGAGATGGGATCCATTACGTGGTCAGTCCATTCCCCACTCACAATGGACTTCAAGAAAGATGGTCCTCGACCTAGGCCTCAGCATTGGCGCCTTAATGAATCTCTGATCAAAAATCCCGACACTAGGGCCTTTTTAAATAAGCAACTGGTCGAATTCTTTCAGTTGAACACGGGCACGGTCACGTCGCCGGCAACACTCTGGGAAGCTCACAAGGCAGTGATGAGGGGACTATGCATTAGAGAGGGTGCCAGGGCTAAAAAGAATGCCACAAGTCAGCGGGACTCTATAACGGCCCATCTTAAGCTACAGGAGGGGAGACTGGCGGCTGCCCCATCACTGACTATTCTTAGGAGAGTCATCAGCCTTAGGGAAAAGTTGAGAGACTTGGCAATTGGCAGAGCAGAAAAATTGCTAACCTTTTCCAAACAAAGATACTATGAAAGGAGTAATAAGGCTCATACCTTACTCGCCA
Organism: Anomaloglossus baeobatrachus; assembly: GCF_048569485.1. NCBI lineage: Eukaryota > Metazoa > Chordata > Amphibia > Anura > Aromobatidae > Anomaloglossus > Anomaloglossus baeobatrachus. Next base: position 108,427 of record NW_027441811.1, on the reverse strand, counting down.
GGCAGCTTAAGGAGCGCGCTACATCCTCATGCCCTCAGGCTCTGCGCGACGAAAAGGGCACTATCCACTATCACCCCGCTTCAATAGCTGACATTTTTTTCAATTACTACAGCAAGCTTTATAACCTTCCGGTTCCCCCGGGCATGGCTTCGCGCGGGGCTGGGGCACTTGGGGACTATTTTTCGGCCCTTGAGCTCCCTTCACTGCCTTGCGGAGCAGCCGCGGCTTTGAATGAAGAGATTACTACAGAGGAACTGGAGCAAGTTCTGGAAGCCCTGCCTGGCGGGAAGTCACCGGGCCCGGACGGCTTTACTTATTTTTATTACAAGGTGTTTGCGGCGGAGCTCCTCCCACACATGGCCGCCTTGTTTAACTCTTTCCTTCAGGGTGACCCTATCCCTCCATCCATGCTACACTCCCATTTAATCCTCCTGCCCAAGCCACCCAGGGACCCATTGGACTGTGCTAATTATAGACCAATAGCCCTTTTGAACTCCGATTTGAAGATGTTCACCAAGCTCTTGGCGGCCAGGCTTAATCGATGGTTGCCCCAACTCGTGTATAAAGACCAGGTGGGTTTTGTCCCTTGCCGTCAGGGGGGTGACAACACCAGGAAGGTCATAGACCTGGTGGATGTGGCAAATCGGACGAAGCAACAGGCGTTGGTGTTGAGTCTAGATGCAGAGAAGGCTTTTGACCGCCTTGCGTGGCCTTTTCTCTTCAAGACACTGGAGGTCTTTGGGATCTCGGGTGGCTTTATGCGGGCCTTGAAGTCCCTGTATAGCGCTCCTACGGCCTCTATCAAACTCCCCCTCCACATCTCTAAGCCTTTTCTCATCTCCAATGGCTCCAGGCAGGGGTGCCCCCTGTCCCCCCTCCTTTTTGTGCTATGCATAGAGCCCCTCGCGGCCTCGGTCAGGAGCAACCCAGACATCTCGGGGGTCCTGGTCAGGAATAAACCGTTTAAAATCTCGCTTTTTGCTGACGATGTGCTCATTACACTTACTAACATCCATGTGTCCCTTCCAATTTTAATGTGCACCTTGGGTAGGTACGGGAGCCTTTCGGGGTATAAGATCAACTCTAGCAAAACGGAGGCAATGCCCTTGAATCTCGACCCGGTGGCCCTGGATTACCTGCGTTTGAATTTTAAGTTTCGTTGGAAGACAGATGCGGTCAAGTACCTGGGGGTTAACCTCACATCTACTTATGATTCCCTCTATAACCTTAACTTCCCCCCCCTTTTCCGAGAGCTGAGAAATCTTTTGAGCAAGTGGTTGCCCCTCCCTCTTTCGTGGATGGGGCGCATTGCGGCGGTTAAAATGAGCTTGCTCCCAAAATTATTATATTTCTTTGAAACCCTCCCAGTTAAGGTACCAATAAAGGAGCTGAAGTCCCTTCAGGCGGCTATCCTTAGATTTATTTGGTGTAACAAACGTCATAGGGTGGCCAGGGAGGTGTTGATGGCTCGGAGAAACAGGGGGGGGGGCTTTCTGTCCCGGACATCCTAAAATACTATTGGGCGGCCCATCTTAGGAGGATCCCCTGTTGGGTGTCCCTTTGGGCATACAACAGGTGGACTGAGATTGAAAAACTTTGGCTGGCGCCTATACATCCAAACACGCTCCTGTGGCCCCCGGCCCGGTGTGATTCGCCCCCCCCTCTTCTTGGACCGATGCAGTTCACTAGGGACCTCTGGGCATTTTGCATTAGAAGATTTCCTTTGGCATCCCCCTGCTCCCCTCTGGTGTCCTTCATATACCAACCCTTGCTCCCAAGCAGTCTGGAGTCGGACATGGTGCACCCCTGGCTCAAGGCAGGTCTATTCAGATTTGCAGACATTATAGATGGAAGTACAATGCAGATCCATTCCTTTGAGTACCTTAGAGATAAATTCTCTCTCTCTAATCGAGAGTTTTTCCAATATCTGCAGATCAGAGACTTGGCTGGCTCCTTGTTTGGCAGGGCAGGGGCCTCGATTCCCACAGATTTTGAGAAAATTTGCAGAAGGGGCACTGATACTAAGGGACTAATTTCGGAAATTTACATTTTGCTTTCTGAGTCACGGGAGGGGCCCGAGGGGTCTTTTCCATACATGCGGAAATGGGAGTCTCTATTGGGAAGGCGGATACTTCCTCAGGAATGGGCAGCAATCTGGGGAAACGCTGCCAAGACGTCAATATGCACACTATATAAGGAAAATATCTATAAAATTTTGCTATTTTGGTACCACACTCCAGATTTCCTTCATGGCATAGACCCCTCCATACCGGCTTGTTGCTGGAGATGCGGGGGAGGCAGGGGCACTATTCTGCACATATTCTGGTCCTGTCCAGGGATAGTCCCCTTCTGGGAGCGGGTTAGAGGGTTGATCCATAAAGTACTATATATAGAGGTTGATCTTGATCCCCTGATCTATGTTCTGGGTCTTGGGAATGGGGGATTGGGAAAAACGGCCTCTAAGCTTTTGTCCCACATCCTTACGGCGGCCAGATGCTTAATTGCAAAGAATTGGAGGCAGCCAGGGACACCCTCACTCCAGAGCCTCAAGTATAGATTACTGGACGTTAGACGCATGGAACATCTCACGGCACTATTGCATGACACAGTTGACCGTTTCCAGGCCGTGTGGGCACCATGGGACTACTTTGCGGGACAGGAGGATCTGTGAGACTGAGGCCTATGGGTCCTATGGAAGGAGCATGGACTCTTGAAACCCTTCCCTCTTCCCTCCTATTTCTCCTCTCCCCTCCTAACCCTCCTCACCTGTCCTGTCACTGTTTGTCTAGGTTCGATAAGAATTCAGAATTTTATGTTTTATTTTATGTATGAAAAACGTAAATTGAAAATCTCAATAAAAACTCAAAGTTTAAAAAAAAAAAAGAGTTCAGACCGTGGGAATTACCTCACTGCGTCTGCGCAGATTACGGAAAGTTCACAAGCTTCAAACGAGAAGCCCTCCTGCATGACTACAGTGCGAAGGACAGTGCCGGAATAACCACACATAGGACCCCATAATCACGCACCCCATCCCTCAATTAGAAACATGAATCATTAACATCAATCATATACAATTTATAGTTATGTAAATGTATAAATATAAACATTAGTAAAATGAAACATATTTAAAAGTCGGGACCTGAATTAAGATAATATAAAATTAATATAATATAAATAAATAATATAAAACCAAGAAATCTATTAAATTGAATAAAAATATATTGATACAATTATATTAATAACACAAATCTGTCACCTCATTTAAACCTATAGGCTTCAAAGTGTTTAATTTGTATATCCAGAATGTTTCCTTTTTATTTAATACCTCCGCTCTATTAGGGGTATTAGGAGGGATTTGTTCGATGGGGTCACCCTTAAAGCCATATTTTTATTATGAACTACCGTACAATGCCTAGAGAGTCCATGTAGTAAAAAAGAGTTTTAATATTCTGCCTGTGGAAATGAAGTCTGTTGTGAAGTGTCTGAGAGGTCCTGCCCACATACTGTTTATTACACTTGCATGGAGTGTTCGAGAGGTCCTGCCCACATACTGTTTATTACAGTCGCATTCTATCAGGTATACAATAAAATAAGACTGGAATCCGAGACGGCCCTTTATCAGAAAATCTTCCGAACCAGAGGAAGAGCAAAAGGATTTCCTTTAATTTTGGATGTTGGATTGACTTACAGAATAAACAGTTTTTTTTGCAAAGCATCTATATGAGCCTGCTTGCAACACAGAGTTCACTGTACTTGTGTTGCCCCTGCAGCTTCAGGCGCCACAGGGTACTGCACCTCATTCATCTTGGATACGGAGGACGTCATCACCGGTAAACCACCATAACACATCCAACACATAACACGGGAGCTCTTTCACTGGGACTGGGCCAGGGTAGGTGCCGGGGGTGGCCATCATGAGGTATGGAACCTCCTGCCCACTAGTTCAACAACCCAGGAGACGGGGCACCTTCAGGGGAAGTTAGGAGCCATCTCACACAGAATTCAGTTAGTGCCAGGTTGGCACCCAGGAAGGGGGTCAAGAACGCATCAGGAAGAGATGTCAGGAAAAAAAGTCAGAATAGAAAGGGGCCCATGGTCCAGAGATGGAGACTCGACTCGCGTTCTTAGGAAGAAGGGTAATCCCAGGGTTCACGAGGAGTGCAGCAACCACCCGTGACCCGTTCCACGGCTCAGAAGCTGGGATGCAGGGAAGACCACTAGAAAGGACACACAGAAGGAAACACTGGCCTTGACCTCCAAACTATCCTGGATCGGCTGGAGCCCATACCAGCACAGCACAGCACTCCAAAGGCGGTGTAATCTCAGTGAGTAAAGAAGTTTGACAGCAACCTCTGTGTCATCCCATCACTGCCGACGCTCCCATCATCGCACCCCTGCACCATAGGCAATTACTACTCCCCACATCCTCCCTGGGGCCTGAGCTCTGCCTGTGGAGAGCTGTACCATCCAAGCTACGTGATCATCCGCCCCAGAGAAGACCTCTCGCAGCAGCGACTAATACTTGGCCGCACGCCACAGATGGCATCACAAATGCAAACTCCACACCCCATCTCCACTATTATTGACACCGCTGGGTCACGGAACCAGGCCCGGCCGCTGTGACATCCCAAACCAACACTGGTCCAGTGACGAGTAATCCCCAAGACCCCGTGGGGACTTCATACCCATGGAACTTCTCAACCTGCTGGGGGCTACAATATTTCTCAGGGTAGGGGCCCTTTTAAAAGTGATACCCGGATGAGTAGGCATAACATCCTTTAAAATAGGATCATTTAATAACATGTTCCAATGTTTGTCCAAAACATTTCTAATAAAAACACTGTCATTACTGTATGTGCTAATGAAATTTGGCGTGAAATCATGCAAATTACTGGATTCAAAAGCAGCAGTTCTGGGTTTAAATTACCTTGGCTTATCTGTTACCTTACCTGGTAAGACCCTATTCTGCGCTTCTATCCACAGTATTTCCTACGTACACTGTGATGGTCAGGCACAGACTGAGTGAGTCGCGTGATGAGCGGTGAATGAACTCAGGTGAGGTCACTGAAGACACCTGAGGTCAAGTTACCTGCGGTTACAAGTGATGGACCGTGGGAACCTCCAGCTGTGGCCGCGGCTAACCTAAGTGACGACACCACTGATCGCGGCTCAGTCTCTGCAAGAACCTCATAGCGGATAGTCATGTGGCATGATCACACGCTGTGACTTTACATGTAGCAGAGCTTGAATCGTCGTGGGACCTCGTGTGGATTATGTTGGACCTGCACAGGTGTTTTGGGGATTAATAAAGTGGTAAAAGGGGGTATCCACTACATACACATCATGCACCCACAGCTCCACTACATACACAGCTCCGCTACGTTGACATTGTACACACATAGCGCTGTCCCGTACACATCGTACACATGCGGCTCTGCTCCATTTACGTCATACACACATTTCAGCAACTTGTGATCGAGACAAATCAGGTCCAAACGTTTTTCTTCTAAAGTCACTCAACAAATCTTCTCCTCACCTGAACTTATCAATAAAGAATTCAATAAAGCAAAGATTGAAATAAGAGTGTGAAGGGGTCACATACATACGCAACAGGGGTCACATACATACGCAACAGGGGTTAACTATAACCATCCACTGACACTGCGCCTCATCCAGTGTGTGCACGCCAATATAGGACTACACTGAGGAGCTGATCATGTGACCCCTGACTCCTCCCCTCCATGTGACATCATCACAGGTCCTGTAAGCACAGAGCAGCCATATATCTAGTGTGCGGCTCTGCAGGTGGAGGTAGGTGCAGGGTATTATATATCTAGTGTGCGGCTCTGCAGGTGGAGGTAGGTGCAGGGTATTATATATCTAGTGTGCGGCTCTGCAGGTGGAGGTAGGTGCAGGGTATTATATATCTAGTGTGCGGCTCTGCAGGTGGAGGTAGGTGCAGGGTATTATATATCTAGTGTGCGGCTCTGCAGGTGGAGGTAGGTGCAGGGTATTATATATCTAGTGTGCGGCTCTGCAGGTGGAGGTAGGTGCAGGGTATTATATATCTAGTGTGCGGCTCTGCAGGAGGAGGTAGGTGCAGGGTATTATATATCTAGTGTGCGGCTCTGCAGGTGGAGGTAGGTGCAGGGTATTATATATCTAGTGTGCGGCTCTGCAGGTGGAGGTAGGTGCAGGGTATTATATATCTAGTGTGCGGCTCTGCAGGTGCAGGGTATTATATATCTAGTGTGCGGCTCTGCAGGTGGAGGTAGGTGCAGGGTATTATATATCTAGTGTGCGGCTCTGCAGGTGGAGGTAGGTGCAGGTTATTATATATCTAGTGTGCGGCTCTGCAGGTGGAGGTAGGTGCAGGGTATTATATATCTAGTGTGCGGCTCTGCAGGAGGAGGTAGGTGCAGGTTATTATATATCTAGTGTGCGGCTCTGCAGGTGGAGGTAGGTGCAGGGTATTATATATCTAGTGTGCGGCTCTGCAGGTGGAGGTAGGTGCAGGGTATTATATATCTAGTGTGCGGCTCTGCAGGTGGAGGTAGGTGCAGGTTATTATATATCTAGTGTGCGGCTCTGCAGGTGGAGGTAGGTGCAGGGTATTATATATCTAGTGTGCGGCTCTGCAGGTGGAGGTAGGTGCAGGGTATTATATATCTAGTGTGCGGCTCTGCAGGTGGAGGTAGGTGCAGGGTATTATATATCTAGTGTGCGGCTCTGCAGGTGGAGGTAGGTGCAGGGTATTATATATCTAGTGTGCGGCTCTGCAGGTGGAGGTAGGTGCAGGGTATTATATATCTAGTGTGCGGCTCTGCAGGTGGAGGTAGGTGCAGGTTATTATATATCTAGTGTGCGGCTCTGCAGGTGGAGGTAGGTGCAGGGTATTATATATCTAGTGTGCGGCTCTGCAGGTGGAGGTAGGTGCAGGGTATTATATATCTAGTGTGTGGCTCTGCAGGTGGAGGTAGGTGCAGGGTATTATATATCTAGTGTGCGGCTCTGCAGGTGGAGGTAGGTGCAGGGTATTATATATCTAGTGTGCGACTCTGCAGGTGGAGGTAGGTGCAGGGTATTATATATCTAGTGTGCGGCTCTGCAGGTGGAGGTAGGTGCAGGGTATTATATATCTAGTGTGCGACTCTGCAGGTGGAGGTAGGTGCAGGGTATTATATATCTAGTGTGCGGCTCTGCAGGTGGAGGTAGGTGCAGGGTATTATATATCTAGTGTGCGGCTCTGCAGGTGGAGGTAGGTGCAGGGTATTATATATCTAGTGTGCGGCTCTGCAGGTGGAGGTAGGTGCAGGGTATTATATATCTAGTGTGCGGCTCTGCAGGTGGAGGTAGGTGCAGGGTATTATATATCTAGTGTGCGGCTCTGCAGGTGGAGGTAGGTGCAGGGTATTATATATCTAGTGTGCGGCTCTGCAGGTGGAGGTAGGTGCAGGGTATTATATATCTAGTGTGCGGCTCTGCAGGTGGAGGTAGGTGCAGGGTATTATATATCTAGTGTGCGGCTCTGCAGGTGGAGGTAGGTGCAGGGTATTATATATCTAGTGTGCGGCTCTGCAGGTGGAGGTAGGTGCAGGGTATTATATATCTAGTGTGCGGCTCTGCAGGAGGAGGTAGGTGCAGGGTATTATATATCTAGTGTGCGGCTCTGCAGGTGGAGGTAGGTGCAGGGTATTATATATCTAGTGTGCGGCTCTGCAGGTGGAGGTAGGTGCAGGGTATTATATATCTAGTGTGCGGCTCTGCAGGTGGAGGTAGGTGCAGGGTATTATATATCTAGTGTGCGGCTCTGCAGGTGGAGGTAGGTGCAGGGTATTATATATCTAGTGTGCGGCTCTGCAGGTGGAGGTAGGTGCATGGTATTATATATCTAGTGTGCGGCTCTGCAGGTGGAGGTAGGTGCAGGGTATTATATATCTAGTGTGCGGCTCTGCAGGTGGAGGTAGGTGCAGGGTATTATATATCTAGTGTGCGGCTCTGCAGGTGGAGGTAGGTGCAGGGTATTATATATCTAGTGTGCGGCTCTGCAGGTGGAGGTAGGTGCAGGGTATTATATATCTAGTGTGCGGCTCTGCAGGTGGAGGTAGGTGCAGGGTATTATATATCTAGTGTGCGGCTCTGCAGGTGGAGGTAGGTGCAGGGTATTATATATCTAGTGTGCGGCTCTGCAGGTGGAGGTAGGTGCAGGGTATTATATATCTAGTGTGCGGCTCTGCAGGTGGAGGTAGGTGCAGGGTATTATATATCTAGTGTGCGGCTCTGCAGGTGGAGGTAGGTGCAGGGTATTATATATCTAGTGTGCGGCTCTGCAGGAGGAGGTAGGTGCAGGTTATTATATATCTAGTGTGCGGCTCTGCAGGTGGAGGTAGGTGCAGGTTATTATATATCTAGTGTGCGGCTCTGCAGGTGGAGGTAGGTGCAGGGTATTATATATCTAGTGTGCGGCTCTGCAGGTGGAGGTAGGTGCAGGGTATTATATATCTAGTGTGCGGCTCTGCAGGTGGAGGTAGGTGCAGGTTATTATATATCTAGTGTGCGGCTCTGCAGGTGGAGGTAGGTGCAGGGTATTATATATCTAGTGTGCGGCTCTGCAGGTGGAGGTAGGTGCAGGGTATTATATATCTAGTGTGCGGCTCTGCAGGTGGAGGTAGGTGCAGGGTATTATATATCTAGTGTGCGGCTCTGCAGGTGGAGGTAGGTGCAGGGTATTATATATCTAGTGTGCGGCTCTGCAGGTGGAGGTAGGTGCAGGTTATTATATATCTAGTGTGCGGCTCTGCAGGTGGAGGTAGGTGCAGGGTATTATATATCTAGTGTGCGGCTCTGCAGGTGGAGGTAGGTGCAGGGTATTATATATCTAGTGTGCGGCTCTGCAGGTGGAGGTAGGTGCAGGGTATTATATATCTAGTGTGCGACTCTGCAGGTGGAGGTAGGTGCAGGGTATTATATATCTAGTGTGCGGCTCTGCAGGTGGAGGTAGGTGCAGGGTATTATATATCTAGTGTGCGACTCTGCAGGTGGAGGTAGGTGCAGGGTATTATATATCTAGTGTGCGGCTCTGCAGGTGGAGGTAGGTGCAGGGTATTATATATCTAGTGTGCGGCTCTGCAGGTGGAGGTAGGTGCAGGGTATTATATATCTAGTGTGCGGCTCTGCAGGTGGAGGTAGGTGCAGGGTATTATATATCTAGTGTGCGGCTCTGCAGGTGGAGGTAGGTGCAGGGTATTATATATCTAGTGTGCGGCTCTGCAGGAGGAGGTAGGTGCAGGGTATTATATATCTAGTGTGCGGCTCTGCAGGAGGAGGTAGGTGCAGGGTATTATATATCTAGTGTGCGGCTCTGCAGGTGGAGGTAGGTGCAGGGTATTATATATCTAGTGTGCGGCTCTGCAGGTGGAGGTAGGTGCAGGGTATTATATATCTAGTGTGCGGCTCTGCAGGTGGAGGTAGGTGCAGGGTATTATATATCTAGTGTGCGGCTCTGCAGGTGGAGGTAGGTGCAGGGTATTATATATCTAGTGTGCGGCTCTGCAGGTGGAGGTAGGTGCAGGGTATTATATATCTAGTGTGCGGCTCTGCAGGTGGAGGTAGGTGCAGGGTATTATATATCTAGTGTGCGGCTCTGCAGGTGGAGGTAGGTGCAGGGTATTATATATCTAGTGTGCGGCTCTGCAGGTGGAGGTAGGTGCAGGGTATTATATATCTAGTGTGCGGCTCTGCAGGTGGAGGTAGGTGCAGGGTATTATATATCTAGTGTGCGGCTCTGCAGGTGGAGGTAGGTGCAGGGTATTATATATCTAGTGTGCGGCTCTGCAGGTGGAGGTAGGTGCAGGGTATTATATATCTAGTGTGCGGCTCTGCAGGTGGAGGTAGGTGCAGGGTATTATATATCTAGTGTGCGGCTCTGCAGGTGGAGGTAGGTGCAGGGTATTATATATCTAGTGTGCGGCTCTGCAGGAGGAGGTAGGTGCAGGGTATTATATATCTAGTGTGCGGCTCTGCAGGTGGAGGTAGGTGCAGGGTATTATATATCTAGTGTGCGGCTCTGCAGGTGGAGGTAGGTGCAGGGTATTATATATCTAGTGTGCGGCTCTGCAGGTGGAGGTAGGTGCAGGGTATTATATATCTAGTGTGCGGCTCTGCAGGTGGAGGTAGGTGCAGGGTATTATATATCTAGTGTGCGGCTCTGCAGGTGGAGGTAGGTGCATGGTATTATATATCTAGTGTGCGGCTCTGCAGGTGGAGGTAGGTGCAGGGTATTATATATCTAGTGTGCGGCTCTGCAGGTGGAGGTAGGTGCAGGGTATTATATATCTAGTGTGCGGCTCTGCAGGTGGAGGTAGGTGCAGGGTATTATATATCTAGTGTGCGGCTCTGCAGGTGGAGGTAGGTGCAGGGTATTATATATCTAGTGTGCGGCTCTGCAGGTGGAGGTAGGTGCAGGGTATTATATATCTAGTGTGCGGCTCTGCAGGTGGAGGTAGGTGCATGGTATTATATATCTAGTGTGCGGCTCTGCAGGTGGAGGTAGGTGCAGGGTATTATATATCTAGTGTGCGGCTCTGCAGGTGGAGGTAGGTGCAGGGTATTATATATCTAGTGTGCGGCTCTGCAGGTGGAGGTAGGTGCAGGGTATTATATATCTAGTGTGCGGCTCTGCAGGTGGAGGTAGGTGCAGGGTATTATATATCTAGTGTGTGGCTCTGCAGGTGGAGGTAGGTGCAGGGTATTATATATCTAGTGTGCGGCTCTGCAGGTGGAGGTAGGTGCAGGGTATTATATATCTAGTGTGCGGCTCTGCAGGTGGAGGTAGGTGCAGGGTATTATATATCTAGTGTGCGGCTCTGCAGGTGGAGGTGTGTGGAGATTCCCCATTACTGGGCTCAGGCGGCATTAACTCCTTCAGCTCCGAGACTTTCTTGGAGTTTTTCTTTCGCTGATTTCTATGAATTGTGAGGTTTTTTTTCCTTTTCCTCTGATAGATACAAACACCCCAACTATGAGAGGCCGGAAGTGAGGAAACCCGTCTGCCCTCAGTCCTCGGCCCCTTTCTGCCCTCAGTCCTCGGCCCCTTTCTGCCCTCAGTCCTCGGCCCCTTTCTGCCCTCAGTCCTCGGCCCCTTTCTGCCCTCAGTCCTCGGCCCCTTTCTGCCCTCAGTCCTCGGCCCCTTTCTGCCCTCAGTCCTCGGCCCCTTTCTGCCCTCAGTCCTCGGCCCCTTTCTGCCCTCAGTCCTCGGCCCCTTTCTGCCCTCAGTCCTCGGCCCCTTTCTGCCCTCAGTCCTCGGCCCCTTTCTGCCCTCAGTCCTCGGCCCCTTTCTGCCCTCAGTCCTCGGCCCCTTTCTGCCCTCAGGCCCCTTTCTGCCCTCAGGCCCCTTTCTGCCCTCAGGCCCCTTTCTGCCCTCAGGCCCCTTTCTGCCCTCAGGCCCCTTTCTGCCCTCAGTCCTCGGCCCCTTTCTGCCCTCAGTCCTCGGCCCCTTTCTGCCCTCAGTCCTCGGCCCCTTTCTGCCCTCAGTCCTCGGCCCCTTTCTGCCCTCAGTCCTCGGCCCCTTTCTGCTTTCAGTCCTCGGCCCCTTTCTGCTTTCAGTCCTCGGCCCCTTTCTGCCCTCAGTCCTCGGCCCCTTTCTGCCCTCAGTCCTCGCCCCTTTCTGCCCTCAGTCCTCGGCCCCTTTCTGCCCTCAGTCCTCGGCCCCTTTCTGCCCTCAGTCCTCGCCCCTTTCTGCCCTTAGTCCTCGGCCCCTTTCTGCCCTCAGTCCTCAGCCCCTTTCTGCCCTCGGTCCTTGGCCCCTTTCTGCCATCAGTCCTCAGCCCCTTTCTGACCTCGGTCCTCGGCCCCTTTCTGCCCTCAGTCCGCGGCCACTTTCTGCCCTCGGTCCTCGGCCCCTTTCTGCCCTCGGTCCTCGGCCCCTTTCTGCCCTGATTCCTCTGCCCCTTTCTGCCCTCGGTCCATGGCCCCTTTCCGTCCTCGGCCCCTTTCCGCCCTCGGTCTTCGGCCCCTTTCCACCCTCGGTTCTCGGCCCCTTTCCGCCCTAGGTCCTCGGCCTCTATCCTCCCTCAGTCCTCGTCCCCTTTCCGCCCTCGGTCCTCGGCCCCTTTCCGCCCTCGGTCCTCGGCCCCTTTCCGCCCTCGGTCCTCGGCCCCTTTCCGCCCTCGGTCCTCGGCCACTTTCTGCCCTCGGTCCTCGGCTCCTTTCTGCCCTCATTCCTCGGCCCCTTTCCGCCCTCGGTCCTCGGCCCCTTTCCGCCCTCGGTCCTCGGCCCCTTTCCGCCCTCGTTTTTCGGCCCCTTTCCGCCCTCGTTCCTCGGCCCCTTTCCGCCCTCGTTCCTCGGCCCCTTTCCGCCCTCGTTCCTCGGCCCCTTTCCGCCCTCGTTCCTCGGCCCCTTTCCGCCCTCGTTCCTCGGCCCCTTTCCGCCATCGTTCCTCGGCCCCTTTCCGCCCTCGTTCCTCGGCCTCTTCCGCCCTCGTTCCTCGGCCCCTTTCCGCCCTCGGTCCTCAGCCCCTTTCCACAGTCGTTCCTCGGCCCCTTTCTGCCCTCGGTCCTCGGCCCCTTTCTGCCCTCCGTCCTCGGCCCCTTTCTGCCCTCGGTCCTCGCCCCTTTCTGCCCTCGGTCCTCGGCCCCTTTTTGCCCCCCACAGTATAATGTTCCCCCAGAATGCTCTCATTATATGTTTCCGCTTATTATCTCCAGTAATTGTGTTATTACAGCGGATTCTCTATGATGTTACATCGTCATCTTCTCCCCATTCAGGTCCCTCAATATCAGATCCTCTCAGTGGAGATCTTCTATAGAAGAGAATTCTCCTGATTGCCCCGTGAAGGATGGATATGGACAGGGACAAGATGGCGGAGAGGATATTACACCTCACCCTAGAGATCCTCTTCCGGCTTACTGGAGAGGTGAGAGATTCTGATGACGTCACATTACATCATTCTTATCTATGGGAATAACAGATGGACAGAACTGGAGAGGTGAGGACTCTGGAAATGTCTGGAGTGAGATTTATTACTGTGTCTCTCCATAACCAGGATTACATATTAGTGAAGACCTCTAGTGAGCGCTGTCAGGCCCCTGTGTCTGAGGGATGGGGAAGACCCCTGAGCCCAATCACGGGGCCCCCACCTCACCCCCCGATACATGAGGACATCAATGACCAGAAGATCCTAGAACTCGCCTACAAGATGATTGAGCTGCTGACTGGAGAGGTGACACTGCTGGGAATGCTGGGACATTATACAGTAACGCTATGAAGGGATCGGGGGATGACGGTATCATTGTATGTGTCAGGTTCCTATAAGGTGTCAGGACGTCACCGTCTATTTCTCCATGGAGGAGTGGGAGTATTTAGAAGGACACAAAGATCTGTACAAGGACGTCATGATGGAGGCTCCCCAGCCCCTCACATCACCAGGTAATAGACAGGACTAAATACACACGGCCTATAATTATCTGTATGTAAGGAATGAATTCAGTCCCTGTGTGTGTCTCCTCCAGTTCTATCCAGTAAGAGGACAACACCAGAGAGATGTCCCCGTCCTCTTCTCCCACAGGACTGTAAACAAGAAGATCCCGATGTTCCTCAGGATCATCAGGTAGATGGAGATAAGGGGCCATGAAATCTCCCTATGATGTGTAGACGGCTGTGAAGGTCTTGTGCTCAGTCTTGTTTTATCCTCCAGTATTATATGTGTTATACTTGTGTAATGAGAGTGGTGGAGATGGCAGGATTAGGGGTGCTTCACACACAGCGAGCTCACTGCCGAGATCGCTGCTGAGTCACGCTTTTTGTGACGCAGCAGTGACCTCATTAGCGATCTCGCTGTGTGTGACACTGAGCAGCGATCTGGCCCCTGCTGCGAGATCGCTGCTCGTTACACACAGCCCTGGTTCGTTTTCTTCAAAGCCGCTCTCCCGCTGTGACACACAGATCGCTGTGTGTGACAGCGAGAGAGCGCGAAATGAAGCGAGCAGGGAGCAGGAGCCGGCGTCTGACAGCTGAGGTAAGCTGTATCCAAGATAAACATCGGGTAACCAAGGTGGTTACCCGATATTTACCTTAGTTACCAGCCTCTGCAGCTCTCATGCTGCCTGTGCTGCCGGCTCCGGCTCTCTGCACATGTAGCTGCTGTACACATCGGGTTAATTAACCCGATGTGTACAGCAGCTAGGAGAGCAAGGAGCCAGCGCTAAGCGGTGTGCGCGGCTCCCTGGTCTCTGCACATGTAGCTGCATTACACATCGGGTTAATTAACCCGATGTGTACTGTAGCTAGGAGAGCAAGGAGCCAGCGCTCAGTGTGCGCGGCTCCCTGCTCCCTGCACACACAGCTGTGCGCTGGTAACTAATGTAAACATCGGGTAACCATACCCGATGTTTACCTTAGTTACCAGTCTCCGCAGCTTCCAGACGGCGGCTCCGTGCAAGCGCAGCGTCGCTTGCACGTCGCTGCTGGCTGGAGGCTGTTCACTGGTCGCTGGTGAGATCTGCCTGTTTGACAGCTCACCAGCGACCATGTAGCGATGCAGCAGCGATCCTGACCAGGTCAGATCGCTGGTCGGATCGCTGCTGCATCGCTAAGTGTGAAGGTACCCTTAGAGCTGATCATAGATGGGACTTCTCGGGGCGTGGCCTGGACGGCAATGTGAAGAGACGTGTTTGTGGAGCTCTCCTGCAAACTCCCTTGATAAATCCCTGAATACCGCTGTTATCACTGCCTCAGCCGGCTGTCAGGAAGATAAGGTGGTGAGGACTTGTCTGGGGTGAGTCTGGTGGATGCAGAATGCCATGGTCCGTCACAGGCAAAAAGATAATGGAGGCGGGAAAGTCCCCAGCTCTCAAGATGGTGCCATGATAAGGCAGGAAGCTGAGAAAGTTAATGCAGCCTGTCAGGAGAGGATGCAGGTCGTGGCAAGGCTGGAGAAATTTGCCTGGACTTCAGAGAAATCACTTCAGCATACAGATAACAGAGGTGAGGAGGGAGAAGATAATGCCAGCTCTGATGAGATGGGGGATGGTGAAAAGCAGCAAGATAAGACAGAAGTGGAGAAAGCACATAGTGCACAGGAGGCTCCAGAAAACCCCACTTTAAAGGACATTTTTGCAGTGGTGTCTTTTTGTAAAACAGCTCTGACTACCCTGACGAAGCAAGTGAAGGGATTACAGGCAGAGGTTGCTGACATCAAGAAAGACCTCAAGAAAGCCGATCTGAGAACAACGGCTGTAGAGGAGAGAGTGGGGATAACAGAGGATCATATTACAAAACTACAAAAGTCTGAAAAAACATTTGCACAGCAGATAGCTGAAATCATGGCAAAAAATGATGATTTAGAGAACCGCTCTAGAAGAAATAACATCCGAATTGTCGGCATCCCTGAGAAAGCGGAAGGAAGAAACCCCACTGAATATGTAGAAGACTGGCTCAGGGGGAAAATGGGTGCTAATTTCTTATCCAAGCTCTATGCCGTGGAACGTGCACACAGAGTCCCGATGCAGCCACAACCAGCAGGCAGGGGCCCTCGCCCTATGCTAGCCAAGCTCCTCAACTACAGAGACAGGGACACTATACTGCGAAAGGCAAGAGACATGGAGGATCTTATGATTGACGGCCAGAGAATTTCCATATACCCGGACTACTCCATTTCTGTTCAAAAGCTACGTATGACTTTTACAGGAGTAAAGAGGCGCCTGCGAGAGATGGGGGTGCAATACTCAATGATGTTCCCGGCAAAGCTAAGAGTGACGGCGTTGGAGCGGGTGCACTTTTTTACAACTCCAGAGGAAGCCATGCAGTGGTTGGACGCAAACGAAAAGCGGATCCGTTTGAAGGAATGAGCTGACTGTCTGAATCTGCAGTGTGTTGGAGAAGGCCGGCTGAGGCTCTACAACATCCTTAGGAGCTTACAGGGGACCCTTCTTGTTTTTTCTTTTTTTTTTTCTCCTTCTCTTTGGGATTGAGGTAGTATGCAGGGGGAATGCGAAGGGTTTGATGTGAGCTTCGCAGGACATGGGGACTGCCTAATTAGGCGCGGTAGTGGTATTTACAATTTGAGATTCCAGTTTAATTACTGTTCGCCATTTTACTGTTATATTGGTTGAGTGGAATATGATTATACATAGAAAGGGGGGGAGTGGAGAATTGTTGGAAAAGGGACGAGTTTTAAAATGTGTCTAAGAGGGGAAGGCGAGGGAGGTAGGGGGGAATTTAGTAGGGATTATGGACCAGGTTTGGAAAACCCGATGCTTCACGGGAGTACTCGAAAACACGAAGTGGTGGGGAGTAGGAGGGGAGGGGAGCAGGTGGGGAGGGGGGAAAGGGGTAGGGTAGAGGCAGCATGGGGAGATACTACAAGGTTTGATGGTTTTACTGGGTGGGATAATGGGGGATAGAATTAAGGTGTTGAGTTGGAATATTAGAGGGTTATCAGATAGGTCTAGGAGAGCGGCATTAATTAAATATGTTCAAGACCAGAACCCGTCAGTAATATCTAACAAAGGAGACAACACATGTTTTAAATAGGAGATGGGTGCAGAAGGCCTATCACTCCACCTTTTCCAACTATGCAAGGGGTGTATCACTGCTGATCCATAACTCTGTGCAATATGAAGAGATAGAAGTGTATGTGGATAAAGAGGGACAGTGTGTGGCCGTCAAGTGTAAAATATTTGGCAGACTCATGTGTATAGCTGCAATATATATACCACCTCCATATAAGTGCACCAAAGTAAGGGAGATAAGGGAGTTCTCTGAGAAGGGGGGAGTAATCCCTTTTTTACTGGTGGGGGACTTCAATAATGTGATAGACCTGTACTGGGATTGGAGTAGTAGACCTCCAGGTATCCAGGATAGTTGTATGACTTCGTTTGGCACTCTTATTGGGGAACTTGGAATGGTGGATGCCTGGCGAGTGAGGAATGGGAGGGTATCCTGCTTCTCTTGTTATTCGGCTTCACATAACACTCTGTCCCGCATTGACATGGCTCTAGCTAGTGATCTGATGGATGCAATGATAAGCGACATGCAATATCTGATAAGAGTGATTTCAGATCATAGCCCAATTCTAGTATCCATACGACGGGGGACCCTGACAGGGGGAAGGAGGGGAGAGTGGAAGCTTCATCCAGCATGGATCCGTCATATTAATATGGGGAATATAGAACGGGATCTTGGGGAATTCTTTATCCACAACGAGGGTAGCACTGGTCCGCTGGTGGTATGGGATGCGATGAAGGCATACCTCAGGGGGCTCCTGTTCAGGGATATCTGTAAACGTAAAACACAGACGAGGCAGGATGAGAAAGATAGCCTGGAGGCCTTAGATAAGGCAGAGCTGGAAGCAATCCGGAGTACTACTACGGACGCGAAGCAAAATCTTAGGCAGGCGCATGAACAGGTTAATAAGATGCTTTTGGAGAAGGCGGTAAGGAAGCAGGCATTCCAAAAATTGCATTTTTATGAGGAGGGGGAAAAAGTTGGTCATCTATTATCGGTCATAGCTGCAGCTCAAAGGAGTAGTTCATTTGTGCATGGTATGGACACGGTGGAGGGGACACAGGTCACTGAGGTTGAGGAGATCCTTGGGGTCTTTAAAGATTTCTATCGCACGCTATATTCTTCTATTGTCGAGATGAGGGTGGAAGAGGTGGACTCATTTCTTGAGCGAGGCGAGCTTCCGGTGTTGTCTGTGGCGGATAGAGATAAACTGGAGTCACCTATTACTATTGATGAACTGGAGGGCGCTCTGCATGGCATGAGCAATGACAAGGCACCGGGAGCAGACGGGCTACCAGTTGAAATTTATAAACAGTTAGAAGAAATCCTATTACCCAAACTATTGAAAGTCTTTGAGGTGGCGGAGGGGGAGGGTGTATTGCCTGAATCTATTAGAGAAGCAATAATAGTAGTAATTCCTAAGGAGGATAAAAATCCGAGGCTTCCAGACTCATATAGACCCATCTCGTTATTAACAGCGGACGTGAAGCTTCTGGCTAAGGTGTTGTCAAACCGGCTGACTGGAGTTATATCTAACCTAATCCATATGAACCAATCAGGGTTCATGGCCAATAGGTCAACAGCTGCTAATATCAGGAGATTGTACCTTAATCTACAGTTGCCGCCTGACAACCCTGGCCGGAGGGTGATCGCTTCGCTAGATGCCCAGAAAGCGTTCGATAGTGTTGAGTGGGGGTATCTGTGGAAAGTGTTGCAGCATATGGGTTTTGGCCCAAGGTTTGTAAAGTGGGTGCAGCTGTTGTATAATAGGCCTACTGCTAAAGTTAGAGTTAACGGTATGACCTCCTCAGCGTTTGAGTTGCACCGGGGAACGAGGCAGGGCTGCCCACTATCGCCGCTCCTATTTGCTATTGCAATAGAGCCTCTGGCGGCGGCCATTAGGAAAACAAAGGAGATCCATGGATTTAAGTATGGGCATTTAGAGGAGAAAATAGCTCTTTATGCTGACGATTTATTACTTTTCTTGGGGGATCCATCAGTCTCATTGGATAATGCCATGCAGATAATAGAGAAATTTGGAGAAGTTTCGGGACTGACCATTAATTGGTCTAAATCGAGCCTCTTTAAAGTGGATGGGGAAGTAGCCTGGACAAATGAGGATACTGGGGCTAACAAATTGAAGAATGTGGACGAATTTAAATATCTAGGTATCCAGATATCTCTGCCAGTAGAAAAATACATACAGGTGAACTTATGGCCTCTTCTTAAAAAATTGAGAGCCAAGGTGGATGCCTGGAACAAGCTACATTTGTCAGTTGTTGGAAGGGTTAATTTGCACAATGCCCCTGTTTGTATTTCAAGGAAAAGATTTAAAGGGATAAAATCGCTGTTTAGGGACCTGGTGTGGGGTAAAAAGCAGCCTAGGGTGCGATTAGAGACTTTACAAAGGCCGAAGGATGAGGGGGGTCTAGCAATCCCAAATCCGGAATTGTATTATATAGCGGCGCAATGTCAACACCTCAGGGGTTGGTCTGATCGAGAGAAAGATGGGGGCATTAAAGAAGTACTGGAATACATAGTGGGTAGAAGTCCATTGGTAATGGGACTAGAGGATGGTGCGGTGGGGCTCCTGGGTAGAACATCTCCTACAATGGCACTTATAAATAAGACCTGAGATAGGCTGAAAAGGGTGAGAGGGGTGACCCGGTTAACTAAGTTTACACCTATCTGGGATAACAGTAATCTCCCGGAGATTCAGAAAATGGGGAATATTGAGGAGTGGAGACGCAAGGGTGTGATATACATGCATCAGATATTGGACGGAGGAATTGTGAAGTCATTCCCGCAGTTACAGAGTGAGTTTCAGTTACCGGCGTCCGGCTGGCTCAACTACAGACAATTAAAACATGCGATTGCAGCCCAAGCGGCTAAACAAAGTGTGGCCATACAGACTGACCTGGTACTGGAGTATGTGTGTAAGGGCGGAGGAAGCACTAAAGGGATCATTTCTGGCACGTATAAAGATATACTACATACCTTTCTTTTAGACTACCCAATTAAAACTAAATCTAAATGGGAGGAGGAAGTTGGGCCGATAACGGAGGAGGTGTGGGAGAGTATCTTAGAGTATATCCCTAAACTTTCCATGAGCGAACCAGCCAGACTGTCTCACCTATACGTGATTCACCGGGTATATAGGTCTCCTTTACTGATGTTTAAAATGGGGTTGAAAAGGAATTCGGAGTGTCCAAGGTGTCAGGGATCTGACGCAGGTATTTTTCACATGATGTGGTCTTGTCCGAGACTGGTCTCCTTTTGGACTCAGGTTCTCCACAAGATAGGAAGAACATATGGGTGTGTCCTCCCCAGGGAACCAGTGATATGCCTATTGGGATATGTTGAGGAGCTTGGGGTGGAAAATACTATGAAAATTGTCATTGCTAGGCTGCTATATGCGGCAAGAAAGCTAATCGCCAGGTCCTGGATTAAAAAAGAACCCCCGACCAGGGGAGAGTACATTAAAAGGGTGAAATGTATTCTTCAGCTGGAACGGGGAGTGTATGAAAGAAGGGGGAATGTTAAAATGTTTGAGAAGCTGTGGTCTCCTTGGCTGCAATGCGAATAAGACGAGTGATGGACCAATAAACTGGTCTGGGACCGGGATAGCCGTCTGAGACCTCTGATGTGTATGTTTTGTTTTATTTGTGTTACTAGTTGTTCCTCTTGCACAACGGGATGGTTTCTATACTACAGTTGAAGGGTATCCTAAGTGTGTACTAAATGGGATGTAGTATCGGGGAGAAGTGTTGCTGCCGGGGTGGGGGAGGGGGCGGGAGGGGGAGTTAAAGGGGTAATAGATGTGATAAATTTAATTTGGATGCCGATTTGTTATTCTGTTGTATGTATTCTGTTTTAATAAAAAAGTATCTGATTTAAAAAAAAATAGATGGGACTTCTCCATCTGTCTGTGACTTTTACAATATTTGTTTCAGGGGGAAGATCTGCCCCATATTAATACTACAGAGACATATGTGAGGGGTGATGAGCGGAGTAAAGAGGAGATTCCTACAGATAACCACCCAGGTGAGTAGTGACCACTAAATGCACAGAAGTCACATATTCTTCTCAGTCACCGGCTGTGGCTTCTTTATCGGTGGTGTAGTTCGGCCATATCACAATCAAGTGGTCCCCATTCCACCTCTAAACCAATGCATTGAATCTGTCCCCATTACTTTGGGCATAGGAGGTCCTTCTGTTGGAGTAAGTGGGGCTTTACACGTTGCGACATCGCTTCCGAAATATCGTCGGGGTCACGTCGTTAGTGACGCACACAAGGCGCCGGTAGCGACATTGCAACGTGGAAATCCTAGGTGCGACGATAAATGATCGCAAAAGCGTTGAAAATCGTTGATCTGTGTAGCGTCGTTCATTTCCATAATGTCGGGTCAACTGCAGGTACGATGTTGTTTGTCGTTCCTGCAGCTCCACACATCGCTGTGTGTAAACCCGCACGAGAGACAAGCATCTCCTTACCTGCATCCCGACGGCAATGCGGAAGGGAGAAGGTGGGCGGAATGTTATGTCCCGCTCATCTCCGCCCCTCCGCTTCTATTGGCCGGCCGATTAGTGACGTCGCTGTGACGCCGAACGCGCCTCCACCTTGAAGGAGGGATATTTCAGCAGTCACAGCGACGTCGCCGACAAGGTAAGTGCGTGTGAAGCTGCCGTAGCGATAATGTTCGCTACGGCAGCAATCACCACATATCGCATGTGCGACGGGGGCGGGTACTATCTCGCTCAGCATCGCTAGCCGATGCTAGCGATGTCGCAACGTGTAAAGTACCCCTTAGACAATCCGCCCAGATCTGTAAACTAGAAATGTAAATGGCAGCGTACGTAGAAGTTAGAAAATCACTTGTAGAATATTATGATGGCCTGTAGGAGATATCGTAGGATGATGATGCTGTTTCCTTCCTAGAATCCTGGCATCATATAAGATTAATCTTCCTTCTCTGTATTTTGTGCTGCTGAATGTGATAATTTGGCCCCTACAACATCAGGTCCAGTCTTTTTGATCAAACTTTGCTTTTATGATGGACAACATTAAATGTGCAGTGAGATCCAAGTGTGAATTTCTCTACAATAGTTTGCCTTTGTTTTGACTTTTTAATTTTCTTTAAAACCGACTAACTTCAACAGAATTGCCATAAACTGCAAAAAAAGACCATTCCCCGTCTGCCGTGATCTATCCCTCAGCTGTGCATGGCTGATGGCTCTAATCTACAGATAAGAGCCACCGAGCCGCATCCTCTAATCACCCAGAGATGTGTCACCGCTCGTTACTAATTATTTTACTGATGAAGACTGATGAGTCTGATTATTTCAGTAGATTTGTTATTGTCTATACTCAGTTATTCACTACAGTAGTTAGCGCCCAAAATACTCTGATTTCACCACTTACCAGACCCAGTTTTTCTGTTCCTAACGAGGTAATAACTTTGGAGGCTTCTTCTGATCCAATGATTCTGAGATTTGTTCTGAGACACATTGTACTTTATATTTCTGGGAATTTTAGGTTGTAATTTTCAAACTTTAAAGTTTTATTTTCTTAAAACAGAAACCACACAAGATAGATAATAAATAACATTTACCTTATTTCTTCTTTAGGGCGGCAGCATTTTTCAAACACTCCCTTTAATTTTTCCAACATCCTTTTATTTTTTTTAAATGCTAGAAGGCTTAAAAGTTTAGAATCAAGTGTTTATATATTCAATTAAATCTTTCCAGGATGTCCCTCATGACAGCATCATAGGAGGATTCTCCTCATGTCCTCTATACGGACAGGAAACACACGAGAGGTTAAAAGCCCCTGCCACCCTCACCCTCTCAGTATTTTTCCTGTCTCTATAACAGGAGAGACGCAGGAGGTAGTGCAGCAGCGTGAGGCACCTACCTGGAGGCAGACTCGGGAGGATCGGGGGGTTCAACTCTCTCCTTCCTCCTGTCAAGTGGTCCGAGGCCTACACCTCTTCCATGGAGGTCCCTAACCCTGTCCCAGTAGAGTGGGACAATGCTCCTGGCGCCAGCTGCTTCCTTCGCATGAGGCCTTCCTTCCTGCCATGATGGCCGCGACTGCGCTTCCGGTCATGTGCAGTGCGTGCCTTTCACTCCAGAACGCACTTCGGGTGCTGTCATAATGGACTCCCAGATATACAATTACCAGTAGGTAAAAGCAAAAAAACAAAAAGGTGAGTCGGAGTATGAGATGGTAAACAGGGAGCTTGTGAGCTCATGTTCACACTGGCCATAAGACAAAGAGAAACCAAGGGAAAAATTGTGAAAATATACCCTGCTGTAACTAAATAAAAGCATAGTGCATAAAGGTTTAATATTAGAGAGTGTAGGCACTGTCCCAACTGGGTACACTTTGTCGTTGGTGAGATGTTTTTATGCTTTTTTTTTTTTTTTCTACTTTTTTTCTAATCAAAAACAGTGTTTACTAAGTACCCTATGTTTATGTCGCGGGCGTGAGGGGCGCGCTGCTCGTCTGCGCTGGCGCTCGGGTCCGGCTGCTGCTGCTGCTCGGTGGCTCGAGCGGTGGGCCGGATCCGGGGACTCAAGCGGCGCTCCTCGCCCGTGAGTGAAAGGGGGAGGTTTGGTTTGGGGATAGGTCCGTGACGCCACCCACGGGTTGTGGTGAGGTTGGGGCACCACCGCTGCTGGTGACAGGGATCCCGGGAGCGTTGTTAAGGAGCAGCTGGGATGTTTTCCCTCTCCATGGGTAGGGGTTGGTGGTCCCGAGGCCCGGTGAGGTGTGTTTCGGGTGAGGTGCAGGGTCGCGGGGGCAGCGCGGTGCCGGATGGCACGATGGTACTGACTCAGCCAAGAACGGATGCACAGTCTCTGGTAAAACAAACGGCTGGATGGCCGGCTGCTGTGGTCTCTCCCGGATGGTTAGTGGCGGCTGACGTTCCCTGCACCTTTTGTGTGTTCGGCTCCGATGGCTTCCCACCGGTAACCTGCTCCCCAGCGTATAGGTGCCGGAGGAGCCCTTTTGCCCGCAGGCTCTGGCCCTGGGAACTCTAGCTGTGGCGGTAGCTGTATTTCCCTTTTCTGTTCGGACGGTTGCCTTCAATCGAGTCTTGGCTGCTAGTGAACCCCCGGGGTTCCGGTCGCTAACGGATTTGACCTATTTCACGGCAATTCCAAGCCTGGTCGGGGTCCGCAGGCCCTGCCGGTTTGTGCTGGCTTCTCTTCGCTCCCCGGTTCGGTACCAGTGGGCTACCGCCCAGCCCCGGTCCTACGGTTCCGCGTCGATCCGCCTCTCCTGCAGACGGCCACCACCGTCTGCCAACCTTGCTGTATGTGTCCGGGCCACGTACCCGGACACGGTCAGTCTGCTCCTCTTCTACCACTTCCCTAACTCGACTGTACTCAACTGAACTCCGATCTGACTTCCTTTTTCCCGCCTCCAGGACTGTGAACTCAATGGGCGGGGCCAACCGCCTGGCTCCGCCCCACCTGGTGTGGACATCAGCCCCTGGAGGGAGGCGACAAGGATTTGTGTGTGGCTGATGTGCCTATCTCGGGGTGTGGGGTGTGTTCTTGCAGTACCTGTGACGACCTGGGGAGTCCAGGGCGCCACATTCCCCCTTGGTTAAATGCAGACCGTCCGCGGGCTGCCCGTCCATTACCGATTTTTATTTTTCAACTGAAAAAGATAAATTAACAGGTAATAACGGTCAACATAAGCATATTTATAAATCTTCCCTTACGGGAGGCACTTTCTTTAACGTTACTAACGGTACATACAGATTTCAACATTTTTATTAATAATGGCTTCCGCTCTCCCACCCAAGCAACCTGGCCCTGATGCTGCCCCTAAGAAAATGGGCAGCACCCCTTGACCCCAGTCCAGATCAAGGCTGCCCGAGCGGGAACGGGTACGGCTACTCGCACCCGACGGCCCCTTCAGGGAACCCCACGTCCGTGAGGGGTCCCTGACCCCCGGAGGATCGCCACTGGTTACGGTAGTGGCGGGCCTGGGCCATCCCTTTCCTCCAGGCCCATCCTCCAAATAAGCCTCTCCGGAGGCGGCAACGGAAACATGCGAAATATTTACATTTCCACTAGTTTGTGGTTGCCCTGCAAGTTCTCAGGCATTGTTCATAAGCAGTTCCTTATGCGCGGTGCAAAGGGTCCCTACGGGGACAACTTGCCGGCAACGACCGGTTCAATCACGGTTGACAATCAGGTTAACATCTCGGTTGATTACTTTCATTCACTCTTTCATTTGTTTACACACCCAACGTATTACACCCCCTAAATGGTAGTTTCCCTATACCTAAGCGGGGGTCAGCCTAGGTTGGGGCGCGTGGACCTTCGGGGCCCAGTGTCAGTTGTAACAATCGAGGGGACAGAGGAGACAACCGGTTCCTCTTCCCGTACATCGTGTGGGGCAGGCAGAGACATAGGGGGACTGGGTACAGGTGCATCCCTGGGCACTGGCTCGCTCGCGGCTACTTCCATCTCTTTTTCCTCCACGGGTTGTGGGAACAGTATCAGTGGAAGGATTACGGCGCCGTTCAGATAGGCCAATCTGCTGGGATATCGCCCATCATGGTGTGAATTACCCCTTTTTTCTTCTCCCCGGCTGGTTTGGGGACTGGGACTTCAGTTGCCACCCTTAACGGTGGTGGGCACCTCTTCAGGTGGTCCCTGGAAACCGTGGTTAGTCTTCCCCTGGTCACGGCTGATCTGATAGGCCTTCCCATTCCCCCACTCAGTGGGTTGTATAATATACGGGGTCTTCTCCCATTGATCATCCAGCTTATGGGCCCTTATTTTTCGCTTCAGTACTACATCCCCAGGCTGAAAGGGACCCGCGGGGGCCTTCCTCTTGAAGCACTGCTCCTGCTGTCCCCGACTCCGGCATAAGTTCTTTTCTATGTATTCTTGGACCTGTTGGTACTGCGCCCTTCGCCGAGAGTCCCATCCAGCGGTCGAAGGGAGGGCTTCTGGGGCCTCCAAACCCATGTCCAGATCTACTGGCAGCCGACCGGGCCGAGCTCTCATCAGGTACGCCGGTGTACATTTGGTAGAGCTGGAAGTAATGTTATTGTACATATCAACCAGGTCGGGCAGCTTTTCTGGCCACAGGTTCCGCTCTTCCAGCGGCAATGTCTTGAGGAGACCCAGGACCAGATGGTTCATCTTCTCGCACATGCTATTGGTCTGGGCATGGTAAGGTGTGGTCCGGATTTTCTTGCAGCCGTACAACTGGCAGAATTCTTGAAACACCTCTGCTTCAAAAGCCGGGCCCCGGTCCGGTGCAACTGTACAAGTGATGATGACTTTAAACAACAAGCTCGTAATCTTACTCATAGGTTCTTGGAGCGCGGCTACCCTAGGAGCACCATCTCCAGGGCATTTCAACGCGCAAGGCCTGAAACTCAGTCATCACTTGCTATCCCCAGATGTAGGAAGCAGGATTGCCGAACCAGATTTATCACGACGTACAACGACCAATGGGGTAAGATCAGAGGTATCCTACAAAACCATTGGGATATTTTGTTAAGGGATACCCAGACATCCCAAGTGGTTAGCCCATACCCACTATTAACAGCAAGGAGGGCTCCCAATTTGAAAGATTCCCTTGTTAAGAGCCACTTCTCGGGAGTGGTGGGCAGGCTAAACCGGGGCGTCTCCCTCAGGGGCTCTTTTCCCTGTGGGGATTGTAGCATTTGTAGATACATGCGCCCTGTCTCTAAAAACTTTTGTAATCCACAGGATTCATCTGTACATGCTTTGAAGGCCTACATAAATTGCAAAACAAAAAACGTAATTTATGCCTTGATTTGCCCCTGTAATAAGCTTTATGTGGGCCAAACCTCCCAGGAGCTCAGGAAAAGGGCACAGAAACACCTCTCAACTATCAATTTGGCGGCTGCTGATCAGAAAAAGGGTAATCCCATCACCCCTGTTGCAGCGCACTTTCTGGAACATCACCAGGGATCCTGTTCAGGTATCCGTATTTTGGGTCTACAGAAATATATAGGCAGTGGTAGAGGTGGCTCTTGCCACAAATGGCTTCTACAGAATGAGGCAAAGTGGATATTTACATTGGATACCGTCGCCCCTGGGGGGCTAAATGAGGAACTATTGTTCACTGGATTTCTGGGCTAATAGGATTGGTGTCTCTCATCTTTTTATCTTTACGTCTCCAGGACACGAATCATCCTCTTCTTCTTCTCGTATGGTCATTTGTTCTTCATCATATCCCCATCTTTGGCTTGCCTTGATACGCATACCATGGATATGCATATGTGTATACACATACACAAATAATACTTCTTGGCGTCTCTCTGGATTGAAAAGAAGGTGGTTTAAGTAGCTCTGAAGATGTGTACTACGGACATGCATATGTGTATGCACATATACGAATGGCACTTCTTGACGTTTCTTTGGATTGAAAAGAGGGTGGGTCAAGCAGCTCTGAAGATGCACACCATGGACACTCATGTGTGTATGTACACGTATAAACGGTACTTCTTGGCGTTTGCTTGTATTGAAAAAGAGGGCGGCTTTAGCTGCTCTGAAGATGAGATGATCCTTGTGTCCACGTATCGGCACTTATGACAAATGTCAAGGAGTCTTTTGAATATGCTTACACACCATGTGTGCAACCCTTGTATATTTGTGACTGGCACACTACCATCTGGTATCTGTATTACCACTCATATATGGGTCCTATATTACAACCATATGTAATTATACTATCCTTGCTGTGCATGTTAATTATGGGCTTTTGTTTGAACATAAAAAATATTGATCTATATAATTTTCTTTTGTTCTTTCCCTTTTCCTCTCCTTTTCTTTTCTTTTCTTCTCCTCTTTCTCTTCTCTTCCCCCCTTTTCCTGTTCCTACTCAATTATCGGGACCTTAATGCCGATTATGCTCCTTACCCCAAACTTATGCTCGTTTCCTCTCTTTGGGTGATGTCTCCTTCTCACTGTGTGCCCCCATACGCAACATATAGGAGGGCTGTGTCATAGCTATAGGCGCACAGCAAATACCTCCTATTACACTACGGCAGCCCTGCGCGTGCGCCGCTTTTTTGAGCCTCTCGCGCTGCCATCCTGGACTTCCCGCGCATGCGCGGACTTTCCAAGATGGCGGCGCTCATCGCATATACTACGCTGCGATGATCTATATACATCCCTCCATGACGGACCGGTCCGGACCAATAGTTAACACACCGAACAGGTGATTCGTATATTTCTTACAATGATATATCCTTTATAACCTTCCGGTTTTGTAGTTTTGGGCACGCCTACCCTGAGGAAGCCGTTTTTCTGCGGCGATACGCGTGGGTCCTTGCTCACGGTATTCTATGCTTACCCTCCGTCCTCGCTTCCATGCTCCTTACCCTCCCTTTCCCTAGAGGGACCTATGGTTTGTGCATGAGCTCAGGCACAGCGCCACTTTAGGCTATTTGACCCTGGTTAGCAGTTGCAAACCATATAATCCTAACTATATCTTGGTATCATTGGGCTGTTTTGTCTTGTGGCTTTACAAGGGTATATGCTCCTGCTATGCACTTACCTTGGGTTGTTGTGGCTGTATATAGGCTGTGTAATGCTATTATAAATATTGCAATGTATCATTAATGCTTGTATCATATGCATAACATTGTTTTGGAGCTGGACGGTGGGCGCATGCCGTGTTATTAGGTGTGTGTTTTGTATTTTAATGGATTTTAACTTTTACTACAAATAAAGGTTGTCGTTATTAACTATTGTTGCTGTGCTCCCCATTATGTGCGGTACTTTTCTTCTCTTGTCTGTATAGTACTCTCGCCGCACGGGTGAGCACTTGCTCTGTTACTTTATACTATTTTTTGGCGGTGCACCCTCCTTCTGGTTAATTGTGGAAGTAATGTTATTGTACATATCAACCAGGTCGGGCAGCTTTTCTGGCCACAGGTTCCGCTCTTCCAGCGGCAATGTCTTGAGGAGACCCAGGACCAGATGGTTCATCTTCTCGCACATGCTATTGGTCTGGGCATGGTAAGGTGTGGTCCGGATTTTCTTGCAGCCGTACAACTGGCAGAATTCTTGAAACACCTCTGCTTCAAAAGCCGGGCCCCGGTCAGTAAGCACCCTTTCCGGGTACCCGTGTGGCCGACAGAAATAGGCCTGGAATGCTCTAGCGGCAGTACGGACGGTCTGGTCCTTGACTGGGACAACCACCATAAATCTTGAATAGTGGTCTACAATGGTCAGGGCTTGGTGTACCCACTTCGGCTAGGGGTGAGCTTCACATGGTCGAGGGCGACCAGCTCCAGCGGTTGATGCATAATGATTGGGCGCAAAGGGGCCTTCTGACTGGCTTCGTCCCTTCTCAGTGCACAGGGACCACATTCTCGGCACCAGGCCTCCACAGACTCCCGCATCCCGCTCCAATAGAACCGCTCTCTCAACAGCATCTCCAACTTCTTCCACCCAAAGTAGCCCGGCACCGTCATGGTACGCCTGCAGGACAGTGGGCACGTTCTCCTGGGGGATCACCAGCTGACGGACCTTCTCGTGAGTCTTCGGGTTAATCAACTCCGATACAGCTTCCCCTGATGCAGATACAGCCTGACTCGCTCCTTCCATAGTCGTTGGGCCTCGGGCGGGGGTGGCAAGGTCTATTCCGGCGGAGCCTTGTTCCACCAGGGTCTTAACCAAGCGGACAGCAGGTGCCTGATCTTGGGCTTCTTGCCACCCTTGGCTGGGCAGCGGATCTAAGTTCACTTGTTGTTGATGGACGTGCAACTTCTCAGCTGGTGGCCGGTGGAACGCGGGCAACTCGATTTCTTCAAGGTCGTCCTCGTCCGGCCCTTCTCCCAACAGGTGAGGCATTCGGGAAAGTGCGTCTGCATTGGCATTTTTACGGCCGGCTCGGTACTTGATGGTGAAGTCATAGTTAGCCAACCTGGCCACCCACCGCTGTTCCAATGCACCCAGCTTAGCTGTATCCAGATGGGTTAGCGGGTTATTGTCCGTATAAGCAGTGAACTTGGCTGGCGCTAGGTAATGGCGGAATCGCTCGGTAATGGCCCACACCAGCGCTAAGAGCTCAAGCTTGAAGGAGCTGTAGTTCTCGGGATTCCTTTCCGTAGGTTGGAGTTTCCGGCTAGCATAGGCGATCACCTTCTCCCTTCCATCCTGGACCTGGGATAAGACTGCTCCCAAGCCGACGTTACTGCCATCGGTGTAGAGGATGAATGGGAGACCGTAGACGGGGTACGCCAGGATTTCTTCCCCGGTCAAGGCCGTATTCAGCTGACGGAAGGATTCTTCATGCGTTTCTCCCCACGCCAACGGGGTTCCAGGGGACCTACCACCCTTGGTCTGTCCCACGAGGAGGTCTTGCATGGGGGCGGCCATCTTCGTGTACCCCTTAATGAAGCGGCGGTAATAGCCCACCAGACCCAGGAACTGCCTCACCTCTCTCACCGTAGTCGGCATCGGCCAGTCCTGAATGGCAGTGATCTTTTCGAGATCTGGGGCGACGCCTTCTACGCCCACCACATGTCCGAGGTACTGCACCCTGGGCTTCAATAGGTGGCACTTGGAGGGCTTCAATTTCATCCCGTACTTGGCAAGGGACGCGAACACCTCGGCTAGGTGCTCCAGGTGGGCTTCATACGTCTGTGAGTATACAATTACCTCGTCTAGGTACAGCAAGACGGTTTCAAAATTCAGATGTCCCAGACAGCATTCCATCAGCCGTGGAAAGGTTCCAGGAACGTTGCACAGCCCGAATGGCATGCTGTTGAACTCAGAGTCCCATGGGTGTAGCGAAGGCGGTCTTCTCACGGTCTTCAGGCGCCACGGCCACCTGCCAGTACCCACTGGTGAGGTCAAGCTTAGAGAAGTAGTTGGCGGTCCTCAGCGCGGCCAGGGACTCTTCAATACGGGGCAGAGGATAGGCATCCTTATGCGTTATCTGGTTTATCTTTCGGTAGTCCACACACATCCTCATGGTGCCATCCTTCTTCTTTAGCAGCACCAGCGGGGCGGCCCAGGGACTGCAGCTATCCCGAATAACTCCCGCCTCCTTCATGTTCCTCAACATGTCTTTGGCGCATTGGTAGCATGCAGGGGGAATAGGTCTATATCTCTCTTTAATGGGGGGATGCTAACCGGTGGGGATGTAGTGTTGGACCCCCTTAATCCGCCCAAAATCTAGTGAATGTTTGCTGAAGACATGCTCGTACTCCTGTACCACCCTGTATACCCCTTCTTTGTGATGTGTGGGGGTGTCATCAGTGCCTACATGTAACTCTTGACACCATTCGTCTAACCACTCCTGGGATGGGTGGTGACTGGCCGGGAGCAGTGAGGTCGGGGGACCCGGCCTCCTGGATGGTGTGGGGGTCTAGAGTAAGTAGCTTGGTGAGGGTAGCATATCGGGGAAGCCTAACCTCTTCTTCCCCGCAGTTTAACACCCTTACGGGTACTCTCCCCTTCTTGACGTCTACCACCCCCCGGGCGGCCATTACTGTGGGGCAGTGTTCGGAGGGCATGGGTTCTACCATAGCTGGGTAATCCCGCCCCTGGGGACCTACCGCTGCCCTGCACCAAATCATCATCTCACTCCGGGGAGGCACAATCAAAGGGGCCGCATCCATCACTCTCATTCCCCCAATCTCCCCTCCTGTTGTGTTCACTTGCTGCCGATACATCAAGGCCCGGATCGCACGCTGCACAGCCCTCTGTCGGCTTCCCACTGCGGTGGTGGCCAGCTGCTGCAGTAGGGTCAGCACCTCACTCATGCAGTGCTCCATCACATTAGTCCCTAGCACTACCTTCGGGTTATGATCACTGGGTTCATTCATTATCACAATCATTCCCTGGTGCTGCAGTTCAGCCCGTCCTACGGTCATGGCCACTTGTTTGTACCCCACTTGGGTTAAGGGGAGTCCATTAGCTGCGACCAGTGTCATGCTACCATCTGGAGGGGCAAGTTCATCATTTCCCCAGTACCGCTGATACAGTGTGTAGGGTATCGTGGTTACCTGGGATCCAGTGTCCAGGAGCGCCATCAGCGGGATGCCGTCCACTGCCAGGGGGATGATGGGCCGGGCTTCGATGTACCGGTCCCGCCAGTCTGGGGGGCCACTGGGTTCTACTCCTGAGATCTGGCCCGTGGCCCCAGGGGTTGCTCGTTTAACGGACACCGTCGGGAGTAGTGGCCGGGTTTGCTGCACCTGTAACAAATTGGAGGTCCATACCGTGAGTCATTGGCCCTTCTCCGCTGCATCCAGGGGACGTCCTCTGGGCTGTCGGCGAGCTGCATCCTTCCCGGGGGCTTGGGTCTTGTCGGAGGCTGGAGGGTGGCGAGGACCTTGGAAAGGTCTCCATCCATGCGACGGACCTGGGCAGCCAGCTCCTCCATCATTCCGCCAGGGGCTGCAAGCGCCAAGGGATCTGGAGGAGGGGGGGCTACCACGATGGGAGCCGTCTCGGCCGGCCATGGGGCCGCTTCAGGAGCGTCAGATGCTGGGGGCTGCAGAGCTTTGATGGCCCGTTCTTTCAGCACAGCAAAGTCCACATTAGGGTGTTCTAGGGCCCACAGCCGAAGCTGCTTGCGGTCCTCCAGAGACCCTATCCCCTGCACGAACTGCTCAACCAGCATTTTGTTGCTGTCCGCATCATTAATGGTATCTACCCGCTTCAGTGCACGGAGGGAAGTTTGCAGACGCAGGGCATAGTCTCTGATACTATCTGCAGGCCGCTGTCGACATTGATAAAACTGCATCCGCAGTTCGGCTTCGGTGCGGGTCTCGAAGGCAATCTATAGCTTTTCGAAGATGGTGGCCCCTCGGTCCAGGTCTCCGTCTCCTGCTCAGCCGCGCCGGTTAGCTGCCCTAGCACCACCGCTGCACGTTGCTTATCGGTCAGGGGATACAGTTCTAGGACCGGGTTAAGCTTCTTCCGGAAGACCTGTAAAGCATCAGGTTTCCCGTCGTACTCCGGCAGCCAGGTAGCTCCGGGCACATAGGGCAAGAAGAGCGGCATCACCTGAGCAATGGCGGGGGCCGCGGCTGGGCTGGCCCATTTCCATCCACGGGTGCCGCTGCGACCGCCGCTCCTCCAGCGGCTCCGTCGGGCGCCGAAATCTTGTTTCCGCCCCACCTTGGTCTTTTCTCAGCACCTCCTCTTCAGGGGCGGGGCTTCGACTTTTGCGCCTCCACTGCTCGAGAAGACGCTCGAGCGGGAAAATCTTCGCGCCCAAGATGGCGGATTCTGAAATTTTTCGGCCGTACACCGCCGGCGGGGAACACAGGGCGCACCTCTACCAGCCAGTAGAATGGTAAGATCCTGTTCGTGACGCCAAGTTGTCACGGGCGGGAGGGGCGCGCTGCTCGTCTACGCTGGCTGCTGCTGCTGCTCGGTGGCTCGAGCGGTGGGCCGGATCCGGGGACTCAAGCAGCGCTCCTCGCCCGTGAGTGAAAGGGGGAGGTTTGGTTTGGGGATTTAGTCCGTGACGCCACCCACGGTTTTTGGTGAGGTTGGGACACCACCGCTGCTGGTGACGGGGATCCTGGGAGCGTTGCTAAGAAGCAGCTGGGATGTTTTCCCCCTCCGTGGGTAGGGGTTGGTGGTCCCGGGGCCCGGTGAGGTGTGTTTCGGGACAGGCAGGGGTCGGTGAGGTGTGGGGGCAGCGCAGTGCCGGATGGCACGATGGTACTCACTCAGCCAAGAACGGATGCACAGTCTCTGGTAAAACAAACGGCTGGATGGACGGGTCCTGCAGCCGGCTGCTGTGGTCTCTCCCGGATGGTTGGTGGCGGCTGCCTTTCCCTGCACCTTTTGCGTGTTCAGCTCCGATGGCTTCCCACCGGTAACCCGCTCCTCAGCGTATAGGTGCCGGAGGAGCCCTTTTGCCCGCAGGCTCTGGCCCTGTGGGCAAAAGCTGTGGCGGTAGCTGTATTTCCCTTTTCTGTTCGGACGGTTGCCTTCAATTGGGTCTTGGCTGCTAGGGAACCCCCGGGGTTCCAGTCGCTAACGGATTTGACCTATTTCACGGTGACTCCAAGCCTGGTCGGGGTCCGCAGGCCCTGCCGGTTTGTGCTGGCTTCTCTTCGCTCCCCGGTTCGGTACCTGTGGGCCACCGCCCAGCCCCGGTCCTTCGGTTCCGCGTCGATCCGCCTCTCCTGCAGACGGCCACCACAGTCTTCCAACCTTGCTGTATGTGTCCGGGCCACGTACCTGGACACGGTCAGTCTGCTCCTCTCCTACCACTTTCCTAACTCGACTGCACTCAACTGAACTCCGATCTGACTTCCTTTTTCCCGCCTCCAGTACTGTGAACTCCTCGATGGGCGGGGCCAACCGCCTGGCTCCGCCCCACCTGGTGTGGACATCAGCCCCTGGAGGGAGGCAACAAGGATTTGTGTGTGGTTGATGTGCCTATCTCGGGGTGTGGGGTGTGTTGTTGCAGTACCTGTGACGACCTGGGGAGTCCAGGGCGCCACATTTATATGCACTATGCTTTTATTTAGTTACAGCAGGGTATATTTTCACAATTTTTCCCTTGGTTTCTCTTTTTAATTACCAGTAGATGTACTTCCTGTTTTTTGGATAACAATTCACTTTTAAAATTACTTTCAGGGGCCTAGATTTTAGAAAATTGTTCTCTTCATAGTATCAAATACCACGTTCAGAAAGATTAGTCAGGTAGCAGGGTCAGAACCAGAAGGCAGAGAAAATAGAAAATCAACAAATATGAGTACACCCTAAGTGAAATTGTGCTCAAAATGAAAAATTATCTATGGTCACCATTAGTTTCTAGCACTGTTTTAATTCTCTTGGGCATGGAGTTTACAAGAACGTCACAGGAGCTGCTGGATCCCCTTCCATCCTCCATGATGACATCACAGAGCTGGTGAATGTTAGGGACCTTCTGCTCCTCCACCTTCCATTTGAGGAGGCCCCACAGATGCTCAATAGGGTTTACATCTGGAGATATGCTTGACCAGTCCAGCACCTTTATCCTCAGTTTGTTTAGCAATGCAGTGGTCGTCTTGGAGGTGTGTTTGGAGTCGTCATCATGTTGGAATACTCTGTTTTTCCATTGACAGATGATGGAACTGAGAGGGGGCTTATTTTTGTGGGAGAGGTAGAAGTTTATTTTGGTATCATATTCACCTACATAACATTTTTAGTGGTGTTTTATTCCAGTATTTGGGAGGCAGAATGAACAAACTGTTGAACACCACACTCTACTGGTTCATGCCATGAGGTCTTCTATTAGACTATGATAAGGATAATAAGCTGCATACTAACCACTATCAAAATATAAACATGAAAAATGGTAAAGCATTACTGCTATAGGGATACTATGAACAATGAAAAATACATTTAGCTATCTGGAAAAAATGAAATACATGAAAAATGGTATGGTATAGGTAATGGCCTAAAAATATATGACTATAATAAAGATAATAAGGTGCACACTAACTAATTTTAGCCTAGCACCTAATTCACATAGATAGGTGTTCCAGTCAGTCTCTTTTCTGAGTAGCATGCAGTTTCTTACATAGTTACATAGTTACATAGTTACTTAGGTTGAAAAAAGACCTAGGTCCATCTAGTTCAACCTTCCTCCACCAGTTCTACATTTAGTCACTAAGTCATTTATAACCAACAATGTTTTGTGTACTGAGGAAATCATCCAGCCCTTTTTTTAAAAGCTGTTATAGTATCTGCCATTACAACCTCTTGTGGTAGTGTATTCCACAGTCTGACCACTCTAACTGTAAAGAACCCTTTCCTATTTAGGTGTCGGAATCGCTTTTCTTCCACTCGCAGTGAGTGCCCCCTGGTCCTTAGTATTGTTTTTGGAAGAAATAAGTCATGTGCCAGTCCTTTATATTGACCACACATGTATTTATACATATAAATGAGATCTCCTCTGAGACGTCTTTTTTCTAAGCTAAACATATCTAACTTTTTCAACCTGCCATCATATGGGAGGCCTTCCATTCCTTGTAATAGTCTAGTTGCCCGCCTTTGAACTGACTCTAACTTCTGAATGTCCTTTTTAAAATGTGGAGCCCAAAACTGGATCCCGTATTCCAGATGTGGCTTTACAAGTGATTTATAGAGGGGTAACAATACGTTGGGATCACGGGATCTAATCTCTCTTTTTATACACCCTAAAATCTTGTTTGCTTTAGCAGCTGCTGCTTGACATTGAGTGCTGCTGCTCAGCTTATTTGTAATGAGAATACCCAAGTCCTTCTCCTGTTCTGTAGTCCCGAGTTTACTTCCATTTAATGTATACGCAGCTATAGGATTACTCCGTCCTAGGTGCATTACTTTACATTTATCAACATTAAATCTCATTTGCCAAGTATCTG
The DNA here is from genome assembly GCF_048569485.1 of Anomaloglossus baeobatrachus. NCBI lineage: Eukaryota > Metazoa > Chordata > Amphibia > Anura > Aromobatidae > Anomaloglossus > Anomaloglossus baeobatrachus. Next base: position 72,544 of record NW_027441811.1, on the reverse strand, counting down.
CCCATTCTGACATCTTATCCAGATCTTTTTGTAATATTGTACTATCCAGGTCAGTTTTAATATCCTACATAGTTTGGTGTCATCGGCAAAGACTGACACTGTACTATCAATCCCATCCACAAGGTCATTAATAAAGAGAGTAAAAAGAATCGGTCCAAGCACAGATCCCTGTGGCACCCCACTGCTGACTATAGCCCATTTAGAGAATGTACCATTTATGACTACTCTTTGTTTCCTATCTTTTAGCCAATTCCTTACCCAGTTGCATATTGTGTCCCCTAGTCCTTGCTTCTGGAGCTTTAGTATAAGGCTATTATGTGGTACAGTATCAAATGCCTTTGCAAAGTCCAAATAAATCACATAAGCTGCATTACCAATATCCAGGTTTGAACTTACCCCCTCATAGAACCCCAACAGGTTGGTTAGACACGACTTATCTTTCATGAATCCATGCTGTTTGTCAGTTATCATATTATTTTCTGCAATATATTTTTGCATGTCATCCCTTAAAATGCCCTCAAAAACTTTGCATACTACTGATGTCAGGCTTACTGGACGGTAGTTGCCTGGATCTACCCTCTTACCTTTCTTAAATATCGGTACCACATCAGCAATCCTCCAATCCTGAGGCACCAACCCCGTTACAAGTGAGTCTAAAAAGATGAGATACAGCGGTCTGTCGATTACGGAGCTCAATTCCCTCAATATTCGTGGATGAATGCCATCTGGCCCTGGGGATTTGTCAATGTTTAATTTACTCAGACGTAGGCGTACTTCATCTTGTGTTAAATTAATTATATCGGGTGGTGGACTTTGATTTTTCACTTGTTGAATGATCCCTGGTACAGTCAGTTCCTTGGTGAATACAGATGAGAAATGCCTATTTAATATCTCAGTCTTTTGTTTGTCCTCTATAACTAACTTGTTATTATATTTTAAGGGTCCGATACTATCCTTTGTTTTCCTTTTGGCATTAATGTATTTATAAAAGATTTTGGGATTTATTTTAATGTCATTGGCGATTTTTGTTTCAGTAGCTAGTTTTGCTTGTTTGATTTCTTTTTTGCATTGCCTATTGATATCTATATACTCCTGCAATGCTATTTCTGTATTCTCAGCCTTTAAGATTTTAAACGCCCTTTGTTTTTGTTTTATTATACTTTGTACAGTCTTATTTATCCATAGTGGTTTCTTTTTATTCCTGGACATTTTATTACCAGAGGGTATACGTTTTTTAAAGGACTCTAGTAGTATATCCTTAAACTTACCCCATTTATGTTCAGTATCCCCAGTTACCATGACTCTGTCCCAATCTACACATTTAAGCTCTTCCCTTAATTTGTTGAAATCAGCTTTCCTAAAATTCCAGGTTTTAGCATTCCCCTTTGAAATGTTCTATTGAATATTATGTCGAAGCTTACCATATTATGATCGCTGGTGCCCAAGTGTTCCCGGACCTGTAGATCTGAAATTGTATCCGGTCTATTTGATAGGACCAGATCTAGCAAATTATCTCCCCTGGTCGGTTCACCTACCATCTGAGAGAGGAAATGGTCTTGAATGGTAGATAAGAACTTACAGCTTTTAGCAGAACCAGAAGATTCTATGTCCCACTGTATGTCTGGATAGTTAAAATCCCCCATAATAAGAACCCGATTATTATTAGCTGCCTTTTCAATTTGTTCCAGCATTTCACCCTCTATTTGTTCAGGTATGTTAGGAGGCTTATAGCAAACTCCAATTAGCATTTTTCCATTATTCCCCTCCCCATGTACATTTACCCATACTGACTCTACATTGTTGCTGTTCCCCTCAATGTCATCATACAACACAGGTTTTAGGTTAGATTTGATAAATATACACACCCCACCACCTTTTTGGCCTTTCCTGTCCTTCCTAAATGTACTATAACCCTGTATGTTTGTCACCCAGTCATGGCTTTCATCCAGCCAGGTTTCCGTAATGCCCACCACATCATAATCCATGGATGACATAAGAGTCTCCAATTCATTAATTTTGTTTACAAGACTTCTTGCATTTGCCAGTAGACATTTAATCCTATTAACACCTTTTATTACTCCTAGCCTCCCTACGTTCCTTGTATGTCCCATCCCCCCCTAATCCTTCATTGACCCCTACCGTTTCCCTGTCTCTATCTGCTCTATCTATCCCCTTATTTGCTCCACTACCCTCCCTCCCCCCCGATCCTAGTTTAAAAGCTCCTCCATCCGTCTGACCATTTTCTCCCCCAGCACAGCTGCACCTTCCCCATTGAGGTGCAGCCCGTCCCTACCGTAGAGCCTGTAGCCGACTGAGAAGTCGGCCCAGTTCTCCATGAACCCGAACCCTTCCTTCCTGCACCAATTTCTAAGCCACATATTTATCTCCCTAAGCTCCCGCTGTCTTTCTAGTGACGCTCGTGGCACCGGTAGTATTTCTGAAAACACCACCTTGGAGGTCCTGGACTTCAGCTTCTCTCCTAGTTCCCTGTAATCATTTTTAAGGACCTTCCACCTGCCTCTAACTTTGTCATTAGTACCAATGTGCACCATGACCGCTGGGTTTTCCCCAGCCCCACCCAGCAATCTGTCTATCCGATCCACAATATGCCGAACCCGAGCACCCGGCAGACAACACACTGTTCGGCATTCACGGTCTCGGCGACAGATGACCCTGTCTGTCCGCCTAATTATAGAGTCCCCTACCACCAACATCTGTCTGGGCTTTGCTGCACTCCTATTTCCCTCCTTCCTACAGCAGTTGTTTTCCTGGTTGCTAGGAGCAACATCCTTCTGACTGAGAACCCAGAACCCCGCCCTATTACCAGACTCTATTCATGATCCTATATAGCCAGGAGCCTGTCTGCCCATACTTGCAGATTTTTAATAGCACATAGAGAGGCATTAAGGTTAGGTTCCCAAAAAAATAGAGATTACCTTGTCGTTGGTTTCGGGCTCATTTGCATTGATCAATATATTTGCTAAACATCTCTATTACTTTCAAATATTCATAGCAGTTTTGCAATACCATTTTTCATGTTTTTCATTTTTCCAGATAGCTAAATGTATTTTTCATTGTTCATAGTATCCTTATAGCAGGAATGCGTTACCATTTTTCATGTTTATATTTTGATAGTGGTTTTAGTATGCAGCTTATTATCCTTATTATAGTCATGTATTTTTAGGCTAGCACCTAATTCACATATATAGGTGTTCCAGTCAGTCTTTTTTCTGAATTCTATTAGACTGTGAGCTGTCATTGTCTTAGTTAATAATTTTATTTTACTACATAATGTGCTGTTGCTATGGACATTTTAAGTAGAAATGTTTAAAAATATTAATTTCCAGCATATTTTATGAAAATAAATAACAGGTTTTATTCTTAGCAGATGACTGTACCACGAGACCAGTGGGACAACTGACATCTTCAATTTATAAATCAGATGACCTTGAGATCACACAGGAGTCAACTAAAGTGAATGCCATTATTCCAGATATCCCATCTTTCTTTCACAGCAAAGATCTCTCATCTGATCATATGAAACGGGTCCTCTCTTCTGAATCATTACAGACTACTAAAATAAATAAAAGTCACAAAAAAGGCATTAGAAAACTAACTGCTCTTAAAGGAAATAAGCCCATTTCACAATTAAAAAATGGAAATAGTTTTCCTCTTGAAACACCATTTGTTAAACATCCAAAAATTCACACAGAGAAGAAGAGATTTTCTTGTTCCAAATGTAAGAAATATTTTAATCACAAATCAAACCTTGTAAAACATCAGATAACTCACACAGGGGAGAAGCCATATTTATGTTCAGAATGTGGGAAATGTTTTAATCAGAAATCACATCTTGTTACACATCAAAGTACTCATACAGGGGAGAAGCCATTTTCATGTTCAGAATGTGGGAAATATTTTAATACCAAATCAAGTCTTAATAGACATCACAGAACTCACACAGGTGAGAAGCCTTTTTTATGTTCAGAATGTGGAAAATGTTTTAACCGGAAATCACATCTTGTTACACATCAAAGATCTCATAGGGGGGAGAAGCCTTTTTCATGTTCAGAATGTGGGAAATATTTTAATACCAAATCAAGTCTTATTAGACATCAGAGAACTCACACAGGTGAGAAGCCTTTTTCATGTTCAGAATGCGGGAAAAGTTTTAGCCAGAAATTAAATCTTGTTATCCATGAGAGAATTCATACTGGGGAGAAGTCATATTCATGTTCAGAATGTGAAAAATGTTTTAACCGGAAATCACATCTTGTTAAACATCAAAGAACTCATACAGGGGAGAAGCCTTTTTCATGTTCCGAATGTGGGAGATGTTTTAACACCAAATCAAATCTTAATAGACATCAGAGAACTCACACAGGGGAAAAGACGTTTTAATGTGTAGAATGTGGGAAATGTTTTGCAAGTAGATCAACTCTTTATCACCAGAACAGTCACAGAGAGTAGAAGCATTTTTCATGTTCAGAATATTTTAAACACAAGTGGAACTTTTTAAACATCAAAAATCCCACACAGGGAGAAGCCATTATCATGCGTAGAATGTGAAAAATAAATAACAGGAAAATCATATTTTGTTGACCATCAATAATAACTCACACCAGGAGAAATTATATATTTTATTGACAGATTGGACAAAAATCACATAATAGACAGTCGTAAAATGAGAAACGTAAATGACTTTAGAACTTACCATATTTTTTGGACTATAAGACGCACTTCTAATAAAAAAAACAACTTTCTGATAAATGAGTGTGTCTCATAGTCTGGAGGCAGCTTCCTGTTATGGAGAATGCTGAGACAGTGTCTTTCCCAATCACAGAGAGAACTGCTCTCTCCTGCTGCCCCACACTGATCAATGTGATCGGTGCAGAGCAGGAGAGGAAGCTGTCGGCACCTGCACAGAGGCTGCTCATCCTGAGTGACCCGCTGAGGAACCTTCCACCCCACGAGTTCCAGGACTTTTCAGGTCATAAGGAGCAATCACCCTGTAAGGGATTGTAAAATGGGGTGATGGGTACACAGTGTCTTTGTATATAAATGTATACACAGTGAAGATCACAATTTCCTAAATGTCGCGGTCATTGTGTCATCCTATGTGATTATATCCTAGCATGAGGAAACTCGCAGGATTTTAAGCTTATTTCATAAATTGAATTTTTTAAAAAGCACATAATAAAACTGTAAATGAGATAAATCTAAAAGAACACTGATCAAAATTAGAGAACGCTTTCAGATCCCTTCAAGTTATTGGTGAATCTGGCACCTGGTGCTAATTTCCTAATTATCTGACAAACCCTACGTAACTGGCAGCCTAACTTTACAGTTTGCACTGACTTTGCAAAAATGGTGTGCCATTCCAAAGTGACTGAAACACTCCGGCAGCAGGTTATCCAGATGAAGGCCAAAGAGGGGGCCCTAACAGCCCTAGCAAGAGAAGTTGCTTGTTCTTCTTTCAATTCCCCAAAGAAGACTGCTCGCCCTCACAAGAGAGGACAGGATAATGTGGGGAATATCCATGGGTAACTGTTTCAGCACTGCAGCTGGAATTGCTCGCCAGGTTAGCACCGAACAGGGTAAGGATCTGTCTTGTCATACAATGTCACGATGTTTAAGAGCATTTGGACTGAAAGCCCACTCTGCAGTTACTAAACCTCTCATTAGCAGAAAGAATCAAAAGGCTGAACTCACCTTTGGTGAGGAGCATGTAGTGTGGACAGAGAAGTGCTTTATAGATAGCGATGAAAGCAAGTTTAATTTATTTGGGTCTGATGGGAAACATTATGTTCGGCAATGAACTGGGGAAAGACTAAACCCAAAGTGTATTAAGAAGTCAGTGAATGGTGGTGGAGGATGTGTTATGGTTTGGGGAATATTTTCTGCAGCAGGATTTTGGACCTCTCATACAGCTACATGGCAGAGTGAATGCAAGTGTGTATCAGAACCTTCTTCAACAACACGTAGTTCCTTCTTTGCGTTCATCAATCAATCAGCCAGCAATTTTCATGCAGGACAATGTCCCCTGTGAAACAACAAAATGGGTAAAGCAGTTCCTTGAAACAAGACATTGAAACAATGAAATGGCCGCCCAGTGTCCTGATCTAAACCCAATAGAAAACCTCTGGAACATCCTTGGTGACAAAGTTATTACATTGTTTCTGAAAAAAGCAAGTGATCAGACATTGTTCTATAATTTTGATCTCCATTGTATTTAGCAGAACTGTATGTAAATGTGCTTATATAGCAGAGCTGAGCGTGCATATACTGTCCATTCAGCAGTGTTGTGTGTAAATAAATGTACAACTTTTATTTTCTATATATAATTAAATATAAATTGCTTTTGTTTTTTAACCCCTTTACGTCCAAGGGCGTACAGGTACGTCTTTGGTCGCCTATCTCCGGTTACTGCGAGCTCTGGTGGTGAGCTCGAGGAAATCTCTGCACATGTCTACTGATCTGATCAGCAGACATGTGTGGCTATCAGGCTCAGGTGTATCGGAGATCCACCTGCACCTGTTAACCCTTTAGATCGCGCTGTAAAACAGTGACAGCACAACTTAAATGGCCGCGGTGGGGATTGTGCCGTTTCCCACCACCATCGGCTGTCCCGTGACACGATCACGGTGCGCCAATGTGTTTCCATGGTAGCGTGGGGTCAGCTGATGACCTCTGACACTGCCATGGTGCACTCCCTGGGAGAACCGACAGATCGCCAGCACTTACAGGAAAGCAGTATTTATGAAATGTTTAGGAAATCGGACTATGCAGTGATAACGTCCCCCTCGGGGACTAGTAAAATAAATAGCAAATATTAATAAAAAGTTTTAAAAAAATAGGAAAAAAATAAGAAAAAACACTTAAAAATTCAAATTACCGTACCCTCCCTTTTGCCCCCCTGAAAATAAAACAGTTAAAAAAATTAAAAAAAATACACATTTGGTATCAAGAAAAAAAGAGAATAAAAGTTTCTATAGTGCAAAAATTGTACAAAAAATGCTATTATAAAGAAGGTGAACATCCATTTATTTAGTCTAAAAACATATTAAAACACCAGGACCATGCCCCGAGATAGATAGACACCACTTAGGGATTCATGAAACTAATTACATGTTATGAGGGTACAGATGGCACAATCATCAAAATATCAGAATATAGTATCTCCAGAGTGGAGTATAACTACGGACAACATGAAGTCAGATCCCCTCAAAACGTCTAAAGCATACCGAGATGTAATACTGGAGTAGGACATGCAAAAGTGGCGGTGGTAAAGCTGAATTCGGTAACAGGTCACTGGAAATGGAACCTCAAAACGCCCAACGCACGTTTCGATACATCGGTTTTCAATCTTCATCGGGGAGAGGCGCCTCTAATCCCTAAGTGGTGTCTATCTCAAGGCATGGTCCTGGTGTTTCAATATGTTTTTAGACTAAATCGATGTTCATCTTCTTTATAATAACATTTTTTGCACAATTTTTGCACTATAAAAACTCTTGTTCTCTTTTCTCTTAATCCATGGTTTTGAGTTTGTGCTGTATGTGGGGATTTGGCAGAATCCATACCCACATCCAAATTTGTATGGTGTTACAGAGATTTCTGCTCACATATTTGGTATCGCTGCATTCAGAAATGCCTGATCAATCAAAATATAAAATCAGTTAATCTGATCGGTACACGGCGTGGCGAGAAAAAATTTCCAAACGCCAAAAATTGTGGGTTTTTTATTCCCACAAACAGGCGACTAAAACATTGCATGTGCACAAAAATGATATAATTAAAAACACCAGCTGAAGATGCAAAACAAGCCATCACTGAGCCCCAGATCCCAAAAAATGAGAACACTGCGGGGCTCGGAAAATGGCGACAAAAGCGCAACTTCTGAATTTTTTTTAACCCCTTAGATAAAACTAAGGCTATGTGTACATGTAGCAGATTTTTTTTCTGCACAAAAAAGCATGTTTTGGCAGAAAAGCTGCTGAATAAAGCACGTTTTATGCCTTTTCCATTCTTTTTTAATCTATTGAGATAGGGAAATCGCAGGAAAGAAATCAGAAAGATTTGACTTGCTGCTTCTTTATTCTGCAACTAAATCTGCAAGGAAAAATGCCCCGTGTGCACAGCACTTCAGGAGTCTTATAGACTTTGCTGGGAAGCTTCTTTCCTTGTAGTATTGATTAAAATCTGCAAGGAAAAAAGCAATGTGTGCACAGAGCCTAAAAGTATACATGTTTGGTATCTACGAACTCTCACCGACCTAAGGCCTCACACCGACACATCAGTTTTACCATATAGAGAACACTGTGAAAAAAGACCCCAAAACCAATAGGGCAGTTGCACTTTTTTTGCAATTTCACTGCCCTTGGATTTTTTCCCCTCATTTTCCACTACGCTATATGGTAAAAGTAACGATTTACCAAACTACAACTCGTCCTGTAAAACACAAGCCCTCATATGGCAAGATTGATGGAAAAATAACAAAGGTATGGCTCTTGGAAGAAGGGGAGGAAAAAATGTAAATGAAAAACAAGAAAATGACCGTAGGTCAAGGGGTTATTCACTAAGGTAATGGTGACAAAACAGCTTACATTGTAAATGAAGACCACGGAGCGAGCACACTAGATAATGATATCAGGCACCAGGAGCGGCTCCAGCAGTTTACAATTCACTGCTGTATTCAGCATCTTCCTAGGTTCATGTCCCAGAGCATCGGTCACCAGTATTATGTAGTAAGACCCTCAGTGGAGAATCATAAGTGTAAGTTCACAGTGCGTTTTTCCCGGCATTTTTGCGGGGTTTTTTTCGGGTGCGTTTTTGCTCAGAAAACTGCATGACTTTGCTTCCCCAGCAAAGTCTATGAGTTTTCATTTTTGCTGTCTGCACACAGCGTTTTTTTTAGCTGCGTTTTTGTGGTGCCCACAAAAACGCAGCATGTCAATTATTTTTGTGTTTTTCACTGCGTTTTCCACCCATTGAGTCCAATGAGATGTTCAAAAGCGCAATGAAAAACGCAAATTGCAAATATAGTTGCATTTTAGTGTGTTTCTATGACTAAAAACGCAGCGATAAACACAACGGGTGGGTAGTAAAGTGACATGTACAGGAAGAGGATTCCTTCTGTTAGTAAACACAGAAGCGTGAATCCTCCCGGTACTGCCACTGCTGCTTCCACCTCCCGCCCGGCGCCATGTCCGCTCCCGTCCTGCGCCATGTTCGGACGGGAGGTGGAAGCAGCTGCGAAATCAAAACGTGAACAGTAGAAAAAAAAGTCATACCTGTCTGCAGACTCCCGGTGCCATGTCCGCTCCCAGCTCCTCTTCCAGGTACCACCACCCCTGCTCCGGCTGTGTGCAGACTCCCGGGCAGCACGTACGATAGTTGCAGGACCTGGCGGTTATCACCTGATCGTAAGTCTCGCGGTACCGCTGGCGTTTTACCTCCCGGCCGGCTTAAACTATCAGCTGATGCCGTCAGGAGACTTCATCAGCTGATTACCGCCGGGTCCTGCAGCGATCGGACAGTAGTCTGCACAGAAGTGAGAATTTTTTTTTTGTTTTTTGCACTGATGCATCAGCTGATTGTATAAACGCCATTTATACAATCAGCTGATGTGTGATGTGATTCACATCCTTGAACCTGACACATCATCTGATCGCTTTGCCTTCCAGCAAACCGATCAGATGATATTGGATCCGGATTGGACGGCGCGGGACCATTGACCCAGGATTACTGCAGCGGGGGGAGGGTTCTTTATTTCAATAAAGATGGAGTTACTAATTGTGTTGTGTTTTATTTCTAATAAAAATATTTTTCTGTGTGTTGTGTTTTTTTTTCATCTTTACTAGAAATTTATGGTGGCCATGTTTAATATTGGCATGACACCATGAATTTCGGGCTTAGGGCCAGCTGATAATATACAGCTAGCCCCGACCCCATCATTACCCAGTGAGCCACCTGGCATCAGGGCAGCTGGAAGAGTTGCATACAGCGCCAGAAGATGGCGCTTCTATGAAAGTGCCATTTTCTGGGGTGGATGCAGACTGCAATTCGCATCCGGGGTGCCCAGAAATCTTGGGTACTCAGCCCTGAGGATTCCAATCCCCAGCTGCCTAGTTGTACCTGGCTGGACTCAAAAATTGGGCGAAGCCCACGTCATTTATTTTTTTTTTAATTATTTCATGAAATTCATGAAATAATTAAAAAAATAGGGCTTCCCTATATTTTTGGTTCCCAGCTGGGTACAAATAGGCAGCTGGGGCTTGGGGGCAGCCCGTACCTGCCTGCTGTACCTGGCTAGCATACAAAAATATGGCGAAAAAACTCCTGCATACAGTCCTGGATGGAGGATGCTGAGCCTTGTAGTTCTGCAGCTGATGTCTGCTCTTCTGCATACACTATTGGATGGAGGATGCTGAGACTTGTAGTTCTGCTCCCCTGCCTCTCCCTTCAGCATACAGTCCTGCATGGAGGATGCTGAGACTTGTAGTTCTACAGCTGCCATCTGCTCTCCTGTATACACTAGTGGATGGAGTATGCTGAGCCTTGTAGTTCTGCTCCCCCTGCCTCTCCCTCCAGCATACAGTCCTGGATTGAGCATGCTGAGCCTTATAGTTCTGCAGCTGTCTGCTCTCCTGCATACACTAGTGGAGAATGAAGAACATATTGAAGAACACAGTGAAAAACGCTATTTGACATGCTGCGTTTTTGTGTGCACCACAAAAACGCAGCTAAAAAAACTCTGTGTACAAACAGCAAAAATGAAAACTCAAAGACTTTGCTGGGGAACCAAAGTCATGCAGTTTTCTGAGCAAAAACGCACCCGAAAAACGCGCAAAAACGCCTCGAAAAACGCACTGTGTGAACTTACCCTTACATCACCTGTACTGTGAGGCCAGTGATGGACTGCAGCGGTCACTTGTTGTATATGGCACATTATGGCTGCAGTCAGGTACAGAAGGCCGGAGATCAGAAGCAGCAGGGGCTGTGACTGGTGAGTAATGTGTCTCTTATTTATTTTTTCCAGAATCACATACTTCCCCCGACCTGGTGAAAAGAAATTCTGCCCTAACTTCTCTAAAAAGTCAAATTAATCGAATGTCCCATTAAGTCAAAGTTGGAAGCAGAGTAAGACATTAATGACCCCTGTAACAGACCACAGGCCCAGCTCTAAGAAAAGGGAATCCATAGTAAGTTCTGCTAAGGGAATATTGACAGAAGGTAAAATAATAGGTGACATCCCGGCCTCCTGATCAATGCTGAGGGACGTCATGTAGGGGAACAATTGTGGTATTTAGGCATTTCCTAAATTTATGTGTAAATTGTCACTTTCCAATAATCTTTGGACAATGTTCCCATGGAGCAGACTTGCTGAGGACCTCCGGCAGTGGAGGACCCGCATGATACCGGACTGGTAAATCCCGCTGCAGATATCACTGTGATAAATGTGCGGGGAAGCTGCATATGTCACCTTTGTGAGTGAGGCTCGTACCTATATCAGCAGCATAAATTACATACTGGGGTCACAATCCTGCAGCTACCGCCAGTTTACACTGCGGATATGAGATTTCTGAAAATACGTAAAACGCAGAGGATTTCACGGATAACACTAATTATAGCAAAAAGCAATTGCAATACCCCAAATAACAAATACATATAATAGCTGGGTAATATTAAAATATAACTTTTAATAATAAATATTTAAAATAATTGGGGGGAAACAGATAAGGACACACACAACGAATATGTATAAAAATGCCTCTTATAAATGAAGGGAGCCAATCCCCTGAGGATAATTATTGGGCAACAATAAATCATAGACTGAGGCAGGAGAAAAATATATCAGCCCCTAATGTCCCTAATTACTAAAAGTGTAAAGAGTCTAAGGTCAATATTAACACCAACATCAATCAGGGTAAACCACAGAGAAGTGAGAAACCCTATAAATAATAATGGTGTATAGGCCAAACTGTCACTATGTTAATTAGCGCCTCTATATAAACCTGAAGAAATGAAAGTACGATGTTTGTATCTCACATAGATAGTGAAATATGCATGAAAAAGCGTCAATAGGAAAAATACATATGGAACGGTGTCACCGGTGTTGAGGTTGACATCCGGCGAAGTTTGCCGTGAAATAATTGCTGGATTTTTGAGGGGAGCTATAGTAAATAGCTGCACCATACCCCTTAATGATGACCGGTAAAGGGTGTGCTCATAGGTCTCCTACGCGTTTCGTGTAAGACTCATCAGGGGAGCTTTACTATGGTAGAGCACATAAAACACCTCCTAACTAGAGTTGAGCGCGGTTCGTGGTTCGTGGTTCTCCAGTTCTAGGCTCGAGTGATTTTGGGGCATGTTCTAGATCGAACTAGAACTCGAGCTTTTTGCAAAAGCTCGATAGTTCTAGAAACGTTCGAGAACGGTTCTAGCAGCCAAAAAACAGCTAAATCCTAGCTTGGTTTCTGCTGTAATAGTGTAAGTCACTCTGTGAATCAAACTATTATCACATTTCAGTGTATAGTGTGCGTGAACAGCGCCTTCAGATCACTGCTGTTTCTATAATGGCGATCGCCATTTTTTTTTTTTTTTTTTCTTGTCTTCCTTCCCTAAGCGCGCGCGTCTTGTGGGGCTGGCCAGCATGTCAGCCAATCACAGACACACACACACCTAAGTGGACTTTGAGGCAGAGAAGCAACGGCATGTGTGATAGGATCTGCATGTCACATGTCCCTGCATTATAAAACCGGACATTTTCTTCACGATCGCCATTATCTGCCTTCTGCGTCTTTGGTGTCAGACATCACTGTCGCAGTTCCGTCCTTTGTCCTATCGCCGATACAGCTGTATGCGCTGCATACACAGCGTTAGACAGCTTAGGGAGAGCACATTCTAGCAGTCCTTTTAAGGGCTCGTACCGGCAGGGTCAGAGAGCCATAGGTGACAGGTCCTGCAAACAGCAACAGCGTCTGTGTAGCCCAGGTCAGGGATTTCCTCCCTGCATTTCACCATTAGGAGGGAATAGAAAGGCAGGCTTCCATTCCTCTACCCAGAGCACCACAATCCTGCCACTGTACCCTCTTGTCCTCTGCACACTCCAACTCATTCTAACTAAGCCATTATACTAGCAAACACTCAGTGTACCTAGTGGCATCCTATCTGTGGCTATTGGACTTTGCTATAGTCCCACTAGTGCAAAGACATTTGCAGAGCACATCTGCCTGCATTGCACACTCCAAGTTTTTTAAACTCAGCCATTATACTAGCAAACACACAGTGTACCTAGTGGCATCCTATACGTGGCTATTGGACTTTGCTATAGTCCCACTAGGGCCAAGACATTTGCAGAGCGCATCTGCCTGCGTTGCACACTCCAACTAATTATAACGAAGCCATTATACTAGCAAACACTCAGTGTACCTAGTGGCATCCTATACGTGGCTATTGGACTTTGCTATAGTCCCACTTGTGCCAAGACATTTGCAGAGCGCATCTGCCTGCGTTGCACACTCCAACAAATTATAACGAAGCCATTATACTAGCAAACACTCAGTGTACCTAGTGGCATCCTATACGTGGCTATTGGACTTTGCTATAGTCCCACTAGTGCCAAGACATTTGCAGAGCGCATCTGCCTGCGTTGCACACTCCAACTAATTATAACGAAGCCATTATACTAGCACACACTCAGTGTACCTAGTGGCATCCTATACGTGGCTATTGGACTTTGCTATAGTCCCACTAGTGCAAAGACATTTGCAGAGCACATCTGCCTGCATTGCACACTCCAACTTTTTTAAACTAAGCAATTATACTAGCAAACACTCAGTGTACCTAGTGGCATCCTATACGTGGCTATTGGACTTTGCTATAGTCCCACTAGTGCAAAGACATTAGCAGAGCACATCTGCCTGCATTGCACACTCCAAGTTTTTTAAACTCAGCCATTATACTAGCAAACACTCACTGTACCTAGTGGCATCCTAAACGTGGCTATTGTACTTTTGTCAATTCACAGTATTGGAACGTTATTTGCAGCACGTCTGCCTGCATTGCACACTCTAACTTTTTTAAACTCAGCCATTATACTAGCAAACACTCACTGTACCTAGTTGTATCCTAAACGTGGCTATTGTACTTTTGTCAATTCACAGTATTGGAACGTTATTTGCAGCACGTCTGCCTGCATTGCACACTCTATCTTTTTTAAACTCATCCATTATACTAGCAAACACACAGTGTACCTAGTGGCATCCTATACGTGGCTATTGGACTTTGCTATAGTCCCACTAGTGCCAAGACATTTGCAGAGCGCATCTGCCTGCGTTGCACACTCCAACTAATTATAACGAAGCCATTATACTAGCACACACTCAGTGTACCTAGTGGCATCCTATACGTGGCTATTGGACTTTGCTATAGTCCCACTAGTGCCAAGACATTTGCATAGCACGTCTGCCTGCATTGCACACTACAACTTTTTTAAACTAAGCAATTTTACTAGCAAACACTCACTGTACCTAGTTGTATCCTAAACGTGGCTATTGTACTTTTGTCTATTCACACTACTGCAAATCTATGTGCAGCACCTCTGCATGACAACCTCGTGCTCTGTTTTTAATAAGCTATAATGATAGCACAAAATACTGCCATTTTGTGGCATCATAGAACTGGCTGTTGTATTCCATTAGTGCCCCACTGGTGACAAGCTATTTATAGCACCTCTACATGACACCCTCATGCACATTTTGCTACGCTAATGTTATAGCAAACTCATGGAATTCATTGCTGCATTTCATAATTCGGAGGGATAGAAAGTCAGGCTTCCTTTAGCTTTTCCTTCTGTTCATAGACAGCATCTCCAAGACAAATTTCCCCTCCACGTCTAAGTGTGGAGAGGCAGCTAGTGCGCATGCGTGTGCCGATGTACCCCAGCTGCAGCATAATTACAGTGTTTCGCCTAGTGAGTATGCTCAGCCTGACTGTGCCATTCCTGACGCTAAGTTTTCATTTCGGGATACAGCGCATGCTCCCACACTAAGTGTGAAAAGCCTCTTTGCACAGGTGCTTGCATTCCGTGCCGGGTCTAAGTCCTGTTTTGGGCATAGACACCATGCTAAAGCTGATAGTCTTTTTTCAGAGACTGTATTTCATGCTACTGAGCATGCTCAGGCACTTCCTGCATCAGAGACTAGGTCCGGTAATGAACTCTTTGGCCCTGGCCCTGATGTGGGGGTCCCATATAGACTACAGGGCATCAGGTGTCCTCCCAAATGGCTTGCAGAGGCCCACACCTATGACTTGTCACCGCATTATTGATGCTCAGACGATGACTGGTGAGGTGTTTGGGTCATGGCAGCCATGAGGTCATCATTGAAGTTGCGTTTCCAAATAGGACGCTAGTTATGCCACTCATGACGTGTCACTCTACTTTTGTCTCCAGGAGGTGCATTGTGGTTCACCCTGGTTTGGGGCGGACCCAGGTTATAAAAGGGGCTGGAGCCAACAAGGAGGTGCGCAGTCTTCTATTATGCTCCGAAAGAGCACACCTCCATGTGTTGAACCCATTGCGGCTTTAGGCCAGAGGTAGGCAGGGATCGGGTGGTGGATGCAGGCCACCACCACAGTTGGTAACGCAGAACGGTTAAGACCAGCTCCTGTCCTAACAGTCCTGCTTGTGCAGCCCAGTGGCATTAACAGGCCTGCTGCTGCTGATGCGCCTGCTGTCCACAGGTGTGGCCCCAATGCACACGGTCAGCGTACTCAATGGCCCCTGTGTTGTTAACAGGGAGTTCCTGGGCTGGGTGGGCATGTGGACCCTGTGACGCTAACAGGGCTCACAGTCTCCAGATCCGAATGGCGTCTAACTCGGTTCAGGCTACTATTAGTTTCATAGCCACACAGCTCTGTATCCTCCACCAAACCTTCAAGTTGCCAACCTCTCCTTTTCCAACTGGGAGCACGGTGGACACTGACTGCTGATGGGGATATATACCTTTCTCTTTCTTTTCTTATTAATTTTCGTTATATAGCGGTCACAGATTATATACCACTTTATCCAAATCTGCCAGTCCCACTGTAACAGATGTTGTTTCTTCAGCAAATGTTACAGTTGCTTAACCACCAAATCCACGGACCAAAACTTTTTTCCCCTTTCCAACACACCTGTTCCCCTTTCCAACAGCATCTGTCCTTTTTCAACTCATTTTGGGATATGACCAAAAGTGCAACTGTGCAGGGACACCGTACTCAACGCCATCTCAGCACAGCAGCCATCCCTCGGTCCCTCCGATGTGGACAAGTAAAAGACCATTTCCTCCTATCCATGACAAAGCGTTGAGATTCACTCTGTGCAGCACTGGTGTTTAGTGGACAAGTAGATCTAAGATTGCGTACCACATTCTGCAGATACTCCTGTATACGTGCGTCTATTTCTATGGCAGGAATTAGTTCGCCAAATTTTGTCTTGTACCGGGGATCTAACAGTGTGGCAACCCAGTATTCAGGATTAGTTCAAATTCATACAATCCGAGGGTCATGTAGGTAGTGCAGCAAGAAGGCGCTCATGTGTCTTGTGCATCCAGGAGGACCAAGTCCTTGGTGTGTTGGTGGCAGAGAGGTGAGAATCGTGCATCCTTCCTCTGCCCTCTACCCACAACCTCGCACAACCGAAATGTGAGCAAGCTCTCACTCATCTGCTGAGTCTTCCATGCCCATCGCCAGTTCGTCCTCCATTTCTTCATGGGCTCCTGCACTTTCATCAACACTTTTTGCTGATACTATGCGCCCTTGTTAATCCCTCTCCCTCACCATGAATGCCGCATAGGTGCCGCTGACCATCTGGACCTCGTAGATCTTGTTATCCCTTCCGCATATGACTCCTCCTGTACTTCCTCCCCTTACTCTTGTCCCAACGCCTGACTCCGAATAATAATTACAGTGTGCTCCATCATGTAGATGACCAGAATTGTCATGCTGAGAATGACATTGCCAGTGCTAAACATCTTCGTCGACATTTGTGAACTGTGTAGCAGGGTGCATAGGTCCTTGATCTGACACCACTCCAGCAGCGTGATCTGCACCACCTCTTGATCAAGTTATCCCAGGCTATATGTCATACCGTATTTCAGCAGGGCTCTGCGGTGCTGCCACACACGCTGCAACATGTGCAGATTCCAATTCCTGCGTGTCGGAACATCGCATTTCCGGCGTTTAACTGCCAGACCCTAAGACTTCCGGAGTGATGAAAGTTGTTGAGCTGCTGTGTGCGCACGATGGAAGTGAGCACATAGCGAGCGTGCCCGCTGCACAAGTCCATGTAGGCCGTGATGGTGTTTTAAAAATTGCTGGAGAATTCGGTTCAACACGTGAGCCATACAAGGCACGTGTGTCACATTGCCCTGAGGATGGCCCGCAGCCAGGTTTGCATCATTGCCGCACACGGCTGTTAAGTCACCAACGGAGTCCGCTCCGTCAATTTGTACTCCGGTCGCCAGGTGACAACGTGTTCCTTTCATGAATAGTGCTGATGATGGGAGAGTAGTCGATGCCAGCGGCGCAGGTGGACGCAGGTTATGCTCACCCACTGGGCTGCATTACCTTGACAGATGCAGAATCTCTGGCTGAATGTAGCTGGTGGGTGTCTCACAGATGAAGTACCATCATTCAGCTACAACCAATGGGAAGACACCACACCCTTTTTTATGCCCATCCTGTCTGCAGACCACTGCCAGCCATAGCTATGAACCTCTGGTTAATTTTACCCCCAGTTCAGTTTTATGATTTTGTGTGCTTGTTACCTGACTACTTTTCCTGCTTGCTGTTTATGTACCTTGTTGGCCGATCCGCATTTCACCTCTGCTTGTTTTCTGATTAAGTCCTGGCCGTCCCATTCTGTTCCTGTTCCTCAATTAATGTTTTGACCCTGCCTGACTACTATTCTCTGTAATAGCGGTGTGACTCACATTTCCCATACATTTCAAAGTAAAACTTTGACCGCCTGATGGCATTGAGCTCTGCTGCCAGCATAGTAAGGAGGTGTGTGGTAGTCCTTGTGCGCGCAGTTGCAAGGAAGTGTGGCCTGACCACACAGGGTTTGGCGCCAAGGTGGAGGACCCACACGAGGTTGAAGAGGCAGAAGCAGTGTATTAACTTCTACATACAGAAGAAGGATTGAAACAACTCGTGGGGACGGCAAGACTTGTACAGCAGACCCTTCTCCATCTCTCACCATAGTTTGCCAGTGCCCAGTCAGTGACATGTAATGACCCTGTCTATGCTTACTGGTCCAAGTATCTGTGTTGAAATGCACCCTGTCGCACACAGATGTTCTCAAGGAAGTGGTGATGTTTTGTGCGACATGCTGGTGTAGCGCGGGCATGCTTTTCTTGGAGAAGCAGTGGTGATTGGGCATCTGGTACTGGGGCACAGCGACAGACATAAGGTCTCTAAAATCCTGTGTGTCCACTAGGCGGAAAGGCAAGATTTCGGTAGCCAACAGCTTACAGAGGGATAGAGTCAACCACTTAGCTTTGTCATGGGTCGCAGGAAGTGGCCTTTTTTTTTTACCACATCTGAGGGACAGAGATCTGGCTGCTGTCTGTAGACGGTGTTGAGTAGGGTGTCCCTGGAAAAATGCAGGTTTGTGAGGAAAGTGCAGGCGGAGACATGATGTTGCCTTCATCTTGCCTTCAGATCTGTTCATCTTGTATCATTTTTAAAAAAACACAGCAAGCAAGGGTTACTCCAAGCGGAGTCTCCCTTTTTTCCAAAAATTGGGCACACAGACACCCCATCAGTGGCAGCACTTGTGCCCTAGTTGCAAACTAGTTTGCATCAAGCACATTCAAAAATACGGCATAATTAACCGTCCCCAGCATGACACCGGGGTAGGTAGATAAAGTCTTTGCTGAACCATGACTTGGTCATCTTGGCTCCTTTTAAAAACAATGTAAGCAAGGGTTACTCCAAGCGGAGCCTCCCTTTTTTCCAAAAATTGTGCCCCACACACACCCACCCATTCAGTGGCAGCAGTTGTGCCATAGTTGTACACTTCACAGCTAGATTTGCATCAAGCACATTCAAAATCCACAAGCATTTACTCTCCCCAGGATGACACAGGGGTTGTAAATTCATTCTGGATCCATGACTTGTTAATTTTGATGAACGTCAGTCTGTCCACATTGTCACTGGACAGACGCGTGCGCTTATCTGTCAGCACACACCCAGCAGCACTGAAGACACGTTCAGAGACAATGCTGGCAGCTGGATACGGCAAGATCTCCAAGGCGTAAGTGGCGAGCTCAGGCCATTTTTCAAGATTTGATGCCCAAAATGAGCAAGGCTCCAGTTGCAAAGTCATGGCATCGATGTTCATTTGGAGATACTCCTGTATCATCCTCTGCAGCCGTTGACTATGTGTCAGACTTCTTGTCACTATTGGCCTTGCAAAGGATGATCTAAAAAAATTATGATACGATTCAATAAAATTGCTGTCACCAGCACCAGATACGGTGCTTCTGGTACGGTTAGACTGTTGATGACGAGACCGTCCCATGTTTGTTAAGTTACAACTGGGAGATTCACTCCGTGCACCACTGGGGTTTGGTGGAAAAGCCGAGCTAAGATTGAGTAACAGCTTCTGCTGATACTCCTGCATACGTGCGTCCCTTTCTATGGCTGGAATTATTTCACAAAATTTAAACTTGTGCCGGAGATCTAATAGTGTGGCAACCCAGTAGTCATCATCACTTCTAATTTTGACAATCCGAGGGTCATGTTGTAGGTAGTGCAGCAAGAAGGCGCTCAAGTGTCTTGCGCATCCATGCGGACCAAGTCCTTGCTGTGTTTGTGGCATAGAGGTGCTAACCTTTCTTCCTCTGACATCTCCCCCCAACCTCTTTCAACTGAAATGTGACCAAGGTCTCCCTCATCTGCTGAGTCTTCCATGTCCATGGACAGTTCGTCCTCCATTTCTTCATGTTCTCCTGCACGTTCCTCAACATTTTGCCTGCTACCATGCGCCCTTGTTAATCCCTCTCCCCCACCGTCCCATGCCTGCCGGCTTGGTGATGATGAATGTCTGGACCTTGGTGATGTTGTTATCCCTTGCGCATATGAATCCTAATGTACTTCCTCCCCTTCCTGTTGAACCACCCCCTGACTCCGAATAGTGTTTAGCGTGTGCTCCAGCATGAAAATGACTGGAATTGTCATGCCGATAATGGCATTGTCAGCGCTAAACATATTCGTCGCCATGTCGAAACTGTGCAGAAGGGTGCATAGGTCCTTGATCTGAGACCACTCCATCAGGGTGATCTGCCCCACCTCTGCATCTCGTTGGCCCAGGCTATACATCATGACGTATTGCACCAGTGCTCAGCGGTGCTGCCACAGTCGCTGTAACATGTGGAGAGTCGAATTCCAGCGTGTCGACACATCGCATTTCAGGCGATGAACCGGCAGACCGAAAGACTTCTGGAGCAATGCAAGTCGCTCAGCTGCGGCGGTTGAACGGCGGAAGTGAGCAGACAGTTTTCATGCCCTGTTCAGAAGGCCATCTAGGCCGGGATAGTGTGTTAAAAATTGCTGGACAACAAGGTTCAACACATGAGCCATAGAAGGCATGTGTGTCACCTTGCCCAGGCGAAGGGCCGCACCCAGGTTTGCAGCATTATCGTACACGGCCTTACCAGGCTGCAGGTTGAGTGGAGACAACCATTTATTAAACTCGGACTGCAGAGCTGACCACAACTCCTCAGCTGTGTGACTCCTATTCCCAAGACATGTCAAGCTAAAGACCGCCTGATGACGTTGCGCTCTGCTGCGAGCATAGTAATGAGGGGTGCATGATTCCTTCTGCGCAGTGAGAACGCTGGTGGCCTGACCAGGCAGGCTTGGGGCGGAGGTGGAGGACACAGATGAGGTGGAGGAGGCAGAAGCAGTGGCGGAACTTGGACAGACAGAGGATTGACACACAAGTCGTGGGGACGGCAAGACTTGTGCAGCAGACCCTTCACCATCTATCACCATAGTTACCCAGTGCCCAGTCAGCGACATGTAACGTCCCTGTCCATGCTTACTGGTCCAAGTATCGGTGGTAAAATGCACCCGTTCACACACAGAGTTTCTCAAGGAAGCGGTGATGTTGTGTGCGACATGCTGGTGTAGTGCGGGCACACCTTTCTTAGAGAAGTAGTGGCGACTGGGCATCTGGTACTGGCGCACAGCGACAGACATAAGGTCTCGAAAATCCTGTGTGTCCACCAGGCGGAAAGGCAGCATTTCGGTAGCCGAGAGCTTACAGAGGGATAAAGTCAACCTCTTAGCTTTGTCATGGGTCGCAGGAAATGGCCTTTTATTTGTCCACATCTGAGGGACAGAGATCTGGCTGCTGTGTGTAGATGGTGTTGAGTAGGTTGTCCCTGGAAAAATGCAGGTTTGTGAGGAAAGTGCAGGCGGGGACATGATGTTGCCTTCATCCAACGTTGGTGCTATCGATGTCTGAGAGAGCTGTACACACGCACTTGTTTCCCCTTCCAAACCAACTGACGACCTACCAAGCAAACTGCCTGTTGCGGTTACAGTGGTGGAAGTTGTGCGTGGAAAACCAGGTGTGACAGCTGTCCCCACAGTCCTAGAAGATGAAGAGCGCGCGGATGCACTGGAAGGGGCAGGCCGTGGATGGTTCGCTCCGCTAGGCCGCATTGCAGCACGGTGAACTTCCCACTGGGACCTATGATATTTATTCATGTGACGATTCATGGAAGAAGTTGTCAAACTGCTGAGGTTTTGACCTCTACTAACAGAATCACGACAAATTTTACACATCACATAATTTGGGCGATCTTTTTCTATGTCAAAAAAGGACCAGGCTAGGCAAGGGTTAGAGGACATGCGACCTGCTGAGCCCCCCCGACTAGTGCTCAGAGGCAGAGTGGTGGCTGATGATGCAGTTGTAGACGTGCTACCAGTGCTCCGACTCTGTCCAGGAAGGCGCAAGGTAACTTCGTCGTCGGTTGCATCCTCCTCCACTGCGTCTGTTGACCTCCTCGAGTGCCTGACTGTGGGTTGACAGTAGGTGGGATCTAGAACTTCATCATCAATTGTTGTGTTTGCACTCCCCTCACCCTCAGACCGAGCCTCTTCTTGACCTGACCGAATATTTAAGTTGTCATCACAATCTGGTATCTGTGTCTCATCGTCATCAGTATGTTCCTCATTGTCTATAACCACAGGTGTTACAGTTTGTAACAAAGGGTCAACATTATGCTCAGAAACTTGGTCCTCACGGCCTGAATCAGAGTCACAAAGGTTCTGGGCATCACTGCAGACCATTTCCTGGTCTGTACTCACTGTAGCTTGGGAGCAGACCTCTGATTCCCAGGCTATAGTGTGACTGAACAGCTCTGCAGACTCAGCCATCTCAGTTCCACCATACTGTGCAGGGTGGATGGAGACTTCAGAGCTGGGAGAAAGCAAGTTTGAGTGGGATGACAACTCAGAGGAGTGGTGTTTTTTGGATGCGGTAGTTGAGGTGGCGGAGAGGGCACTTGTTGGACCACTTGAGATCCATTCAAACATTTTCCTTTTTTGGCCATCATCTACCTTTGTTCCAGTTGTTCGTGTCCGTAAAAAAGGGAGCACATCGGATTGTCCACGGTAAGTAGTAGACATCTTACTTTTGCTGGTAGATGGTCTATCTTCAGCAGATGTTAATGGAGCTTTGCCACCTTCCCCACGGACAAACCCTTTTTTTCCTTTTCCAACATGCCTCTTCCCCTTTCCACGAGCATCAGTCATTTTGCCACTCATTTTGATTGCGATAAGATTGTGCACTTAAAATGTGGTAGTAAAAATTGAGAGGTGGTGTAGATTGCAGCGGTGGTCTAGCTTTATTAACAGCAGAATAATAAAGAATAAATATCCTTGACAATGCAACTACGGCCCTTAAACTGGCAGCATAAATTGCTAGTATAATGGCTTAGTAACAATGAGCTTGAGTGTGCAATGCAGGCAGACGTGCTGCAAATATCAATGCACTAGTGGGACAATACAGAAGTCCAACAGCCACGTTTAGGATGCCACTAAGTTCACTCAGTGTTTGCTAGTATAATGGCTTAGTAACAATGAGTTTTAGTGTGCAATGCAGGCAGACGTGCTGCAAATATCTTTGCACTACTGGGGCAATACAGCAGTCCAACAGCCACGTTTAGGATGCCACTAAGTTCACTCAGTGTTTGCTAGTATAATGGCTTAGTTATAATGAGTTGGAGTGTGCAGAGGACAGGATGGTACAGTGCCAGGGTTGTGGGTCTCTGGGTAGAGGAAAGGAAGCCTGCCTTTCTATCCCTCCTAATGGGGAAATGCAGCGAGGAAATCCCTGACCTTAGCTACACAGACGCTGTCATCTTGTGTAGCTGTTAAACTCTGTTTTCACGGACCTGTCACCTATGGCTCTGACCCTGCCTGTATGAGCCCTTAAAAGGACTGATAGAAAGTGCTATCCCTAAGCTGTCCAGCGCTGTGTATGGAGCGTATACAGCAGTATCAGAGACAGGAGCTGCGCCAGTGATGTCTGACACCAAGTACGCAGAAGAGATAATGGCTTCTGGACAGGCAGATACTCGTTTTTATAATGCAGGGACATGTGACATGGACATCCTATCACACATGCCGTTGCTTCTCTGGCTAAAAGTCCACTTAGCTGTGTGTGTGTCTGGGATTGGCTGACATGCTGGCCCGCCCCACTACACGCGCGCTTAGGGAAGGAAGACAAGGAAAAAAAAAGCAGTGATCTGAATGCGCTGTTCCCGCACACTATACACTGAAATTTCATAATAGTGTGAGTCACAGAGTGACTTACACTATTACAGCGGAAAGCCAGCTAGGAATTAGCTGGTCTTTTTGCTGCTAGAACCGTTCTCGAACGTATCTAGAACTATCGAGCTTTAGCAAAAAGCTCGAGTTCTAGTTCGATCTAGAACAGCCCCAAAATCACTCGAGCCGCGAACTGGAGAACCACGAACCGCGCTCAACTCTAGACGTGACATAATGTTTTGGTTTTGACACCCACAGTCTTATCGGTTGAGCAGATTGAAGTCCTGGACAAGAGCTTAAATTTTGTCTCTGGCATTTTTTTCCTGAGGATAGAAATGTTTCAGGTCAGAAATACTCTAGTAATAAATTTACAATGTTTAACGAATTGGAAGGATTCTCCTTCTCTGAACAGAAGGCCATTGTAATGCTAAACTAAATGGATGAGGATCGTAATTTGGAAGAATTGGTGAGGGATCATGATGTAAAACCAAAGTCCTCAAACCCTCGTTATTATCCAGTAACATCTCGCGTATCATCATTACACATGTTCCAGAATATGATAGATAAGGACCAGTTGGCTCCGCACCGTTATGTCTCCTCCAATAAAAATAATATGTTATATAATTTAACTTTGTTTTTGTGCGTTTTAGGGAGTTCATGAATAATTGGTGATAAGGCAATGCTGAGATTGAAATCTCACCTTAATAATTAAAGTTCCTACTCTCGAGATCTAATATAATTTTTATTATTGCCATACAATTGTGTTGCAGCAGAATTCTCTTCAGTTTCAGTTATGAATTCTTTTTGCAGATGGAGGGAGCTCCGGTGCGGTCACGTTTCTCCCCATCACTCAAAATGTAGGATGGGGAGAGGAACAGGGTATTTTTTCTTTCGATAATCCCTTTGCAGAGGATTTGATTGATCTTTTAGTTCGAAGACGGGGAGAGAGAAGCCGGCGTTGATTGGACGAGGGGATTGGTGAGCCCCGGGAACACGAACTGTAGAACACTGGAATGGCACCGAGACGATAGGTGAGTAAAGGCTGGAACACATGAAATCAGAAGGAGTTGTCCTAGTAGTGGTTTATCCTAGAGATAAAATATATGCTCATTAGGTGTGAGGATATATCGATGTTATCCTCCATCACGGTATATTCCATTAGGTGTGAGGATATGCCGGTGTTATCCTCCATCACGGTATATTCCATTAGGTGTGAGGATATGCCGGTGTTATCCTCCATCATGGTATATTACACTAGGTGTGAGGATATGCCGGTGTTATCCTCCATCACGGTATATTACACTAGGTGTGAGGATATGCCGGTGTTATCCTCCATCACGGTATATTCCATTAGTGTGAGGATATGCCGGTGTTATCCTCCATCACGGTATATATATTAGGTGTGAGGATATGCCGGTGTTATCCTCCATCACGGTATATTCCATTAGGTGTGAGGATATGCCGGTGTTATCCACCATCACGGTATATTACATTAGGTGTGAGGATATGTCGGTGTTATCTTCCATCACGGTATATTACATTAGGTGTGAGGATATGCCGGTGTTCTCCTCCATCATGGTATATTCCATTAGGTGTGAGGATATGCCTGTGTTATCCTCCATCACGGTATATTCATTAGGTGTGAGGATATGCCTGTTATCCTCCATCACGGTATATTCCATTAGGTGTGAGGATATGACAGTGTTCTCCTCCATCACGGTATATTCCATTAGGTGTGAGGATATGCCGCTGTTCTCCTCCATCATGGTATATTCCATTAGGTGTGAGGATATGCCTGTTATTCTCCATCATGGTATATTACATTAGATGTGAGGATATGCCGGTGTTATCCTCCATCACGGTATATTCATTAGGTGTGAGGATATGCCGGTGTTATCCTCCATCACGGTATATTCATTAGGTGTGAGGATATGCCGGTGTTATCCTCTATCACGGTATATTCATTAGGTGTGAGGATATGCCTGTGTTCTCCTCCATCACGGTATATTCATTAGGTGTGAGGATATGCCGGTGTTCTCCTCCATCACGGTATATTCCATTAGGTGTAAGGATATGCTGGAGTCACAGGAGCGGATGACCCGTACGAGGATCGCACAGCACTGTCCGGACCGGCCGGTGGCTCTCCTGACCCGAGCGTGTCACTTGCATATGAATACACACGCGGCTTCGCTACGTACACCTCGTACACACGCGGCTCCACTCCGTACACCTCGTACACACACGGCTCCGCTCCGTACACCTCGCACACACACGGCTCCGCTCCGTACACCTCGCACACACACGGCTCTGCTCCGTACACCTCGTACTCACACGTCTCCGCTCCGTACACACACGGTTCCACACCGTACACCTTGTGCACACACGGCTCCGCTCCGTACACCTCGCACACACACGTCTCTGCTCCGTACACCTCGTACACACACGGCTCCGCTCCGCACACCTCGTACACGCGCGGCTCCGCTCCGTACACCTCGTACACGCGCGGCTCCGTACACCTCGTGCACACACGGCTCCGCTCCGTACACCTTGTACACACACGTCTCTGCTCTGTACACCTCGTACAGACGCGGCTCCGCTTCGTACACCTCGTACACACGCGGCTCCGCTCCGTACACCTCGTACACACACGGCTCCGCTCCGTACACCTCGTACACACACGGCTCCGCTCCGTACACCTCGTACACACACTGCTCCGCTTCGTACACCTCGTACACACACTGCTCCGCTCCGTACACCTCGTACACACACGGCTCCGCTCCGTATACCTCGTACACACACGGCTCCGCTCCGTACACCTCGTACACACACGGCTCCGCTCCGTACACCTCGTACACACGCGGCTCTGCTCCGTACACCTCGTACACACGCGGCTCCGCTCCGTATACCTCGTACACACACGGCTCTGCTCCGTACACCTCGTACACACACGGCTCCGCTCCGTACACCACGTACACACACGGCTCTGCTCCGTACACCTCGTACACACACGGCTCCGCTCCGTACACCTCGTACACACACGGCTCTGCTCCGTACACCTCGTACACACACGGCTCTGCTCCGTACACCTCGTACACACACGGCTCTGCTCCGTACACCTCGTACACACACGGCTCCGCTCCGTACACCTCGTACACACACGGCTCCGCTCCGTACACCTCGTACACACACGGCTCTGCTACATCCACACTGTAAACCCCTCCTGACCCCACACATAAACTTCCCCTCATCCAGCACCATGACAACCAGCACAG
The DNA here is from genome assembly GCF_048569485.1 of Anomaloglossus baeobatrachus. Lineage (NCBI taxonomy): Eukaryota > Metazoa > Chordata > Amphibia > Anura > Aromobatidae > Anomaloglossus > Anomaloglossus baeobatrachus. Next base: position 45,443 of record NW_027441811.1, on the reverse strand, counting down.
CAGAGCCCTGCATACACTGAGGAGCTGATCATGTGACCCCTGACTCCTCCCCTCCATGTGACATCATCACAGGTCCTGGAAGCACAGAGCAGCCATATATCTAGGGTTGCGTCTAGATCAGAGTTGATTTTTTGTGGTCCTCAAAAAATCAACTCTGATCTAGCTGCTTCAGTAGTGAGCCGGCTATATCGGAGTTGATTTTTTGAGGCCTCATTTTTTCCACTCTGATTTAGCCGGCTCACTGCTGAAGTGTCTAGATCAGAGTGGGTTTTTTGTGGTCCTCATTTTTTCAACTCTGATCTAGCCGGCTCACTGCTGAAGTGACTAGATCAGAGTTGATTTCTTGAGGCCTCGCTGTAGTCACATGTTTTTGGTCACCTCATTTTATCCACTCCGTTCTAGCTGCTTCACTAGTGAGGAGGCTAGATCAGAGTTGATTTTTTGATGATCTCTGTGATCTTTTCTCCATACAACACAGTTCAGTTTCTACAGCAGGGGCTGGAATCAGATTTATAATTGGAATGATTTCATGTTTTTATTTATTAGAAGCTCACACTGTTATATTTATTATTTTTTTCCAAAGGGCAAATTTTTAGTTTCATTATTATTATAACTTACATTTTATTATTATTTTTTACAATATAAATAATTCCACACAGCGCTGATTGTTCAGTTTTGCTGGAATTTTAATTTTACCGTATTTCCACAAGTCGTGGCCGCATGACTGACATTGAAAGAGTGGGCGGAGCCTCACAAGGAAAAACGGAACCGCGCAGCTGACAGTCTTCATAACTTACCATATTGGATCAGAGTGGATTTTTTGAGGATCTCTCTGTAGCCTTCATTATGTACATTTGGTACTGAAGTGACTGAAATTCAGTTTTTTGAAGAGTGGGAGGAGCCTCACGGCGAAAAACGTAACAGAGCGCAACCGAGAAAGTGCTTATAATTTCACACATTGTGTCGTAGTGGATTTTTTGAGGACCTCATTTTAGCCACTACATTATGTATATTTGGTACTGAGGTGACTGCAGTGGATTTTTTCGAAGAGTGGGAGGAGCCTCACGGCGAAAAACGTAACAGAGCGCAGCCGAGAAAGTGCTTATAATTTCACACATTGTGTCGTAGTGGATTTTTTGAGGACCTCATTTTAGCCACTACATTATGTACATTTGGTACTGAGGTGACTGCAATGGATTTTTTCGAAGAGTGGGAGGAGCCTCAAAGCAAAAAGCGTAACAGAGCGCAGCTGAAAGTCCTCATAATATCCACATTGTGTCGTAGTGGATTTTTTGAGGACCTCATTTTAGCCACTACATTATGTATATTTGGTACTGAGGTGACTGCAATGGATTTTTTCGAAGAGTGGGAGGAGCCTCAAAGCAAAAAGCGTAACAGAGCGCAGCTGAAAGTCCTCATAATATCCACATTGTGTCGTAGTGGATTTTTTGAGGACCTCATTTTAGCCACTACATTATGTATATTTGGTACTGAGGTGACTGCAATGGATTTTTTCGAAGAGTGGGAGGAGCCTCAAAGCAAAAAGCGTAACAGTGCGCAGCTGAAAGTCCTCATAATATCCACATTGTGTCGTAGTGGATTTTTTGAGGACCTCATTTTAGCCACTACATTATGTATATTTGGTACTGAGGTGACTGCAATGGATTTTTTCGAAGAGTGGGAGGAGCCTCAAAGCAAAAAGCGTAACAGAGCGCAGCTGAAAGTCCTCATAATATCCACATTGTGTCGTAGTGGATTTTTTGAGGACCTCATTTTAGCCACTACATTATGTATATTTGGTACTGAGGTGACTGCAATGGATTTTTTCGAAGAGTGGGAGGAGCCTCAAAGCAAAAAGCGTAACAGTGCGCAGCTGAAAGTCCTCATAATATCCACATTGTGTCGTAGTGGATTTTTTGAGGACCTCAAAAAAGCCACTCCGTTCTAGCTGCTTCAGTAGTGAGCCGTCTATATCAGAGTGGATTTTTTGAGGACCTCATTTTAGCCACTACATTATGTACATTTGGTACTGAGGTGACTGCAATGGATTTTTTCGAAGAGTGGGAGGAGCCTCAAAGCAAAAAGCGTAACAGTGCGCAGCTGAAAGTCCTCATAATATCCACATTGTGTCGTAGTGGATTTTTTGAGGACCTCAAAAAAGCCACTCCGTTCTAGCTGCTTCAGTAGTGAGCCGTCTATATCAGAGTGGATTTTTTGAGGACCTCATTTTAGCCACTACATTATGTATATTTGGTACTGAGGTGACTGCAATGGATTTTTTCGAACAGTGGGAGGAGCCTCAAAGCAAAAAGCGTAACAGAGCGCAGCTGAAAGTCCTCATAATATCCACATTGTGTCGTAGTGGATTTTTTGAGGACCTCAAAAAAGCCACTCCGTTCTAGCTGCTTCAGTAGTGAGCCGTCTATATCAGAGTGGATTTTTTGAGGACCTCATTTTAGCCACTACATTATGTATATTTGGTACTGAGGTGACTGCAATGGATTTTTTCGAAGAGTGGGAGGAGCCTCAAAGCAAAAAGCGTAACAGAGCGCAGCTGAAAGTCCTCATAATATCCACATTGTGTCGTAGTGGATTTTTTGAGGACTTCAAAAAAGCCACTCCGTTCTAGCTGCTTCAGTAGTGAGCCGTCTATATCAGAGTGGATTTTTTGAGGACCTCATTTTAGCCACTACATTATGTACATTTGGTACTGAGGTGACTGCAATGGATTTTTTCGAAGAGTGGGAGGAGCCTCAAAGCAAAAAGCGTAACAGTGCGCAGCTGAAAGTCCTCATAATATCCACATTGTGTCGTAGTGGATTTTTTGAGGACCTCAAAAAAGCCACTCCGTTCTAGCTGCTTCAGTAGTGAGCCGTCTATATCAGAGTGGATTTTTTGAGGACCTCATTTTAGCCACTACATTATGTACATTTGGTACTGAGGTGACTGCAATGGATTTTTTCGAAGAGTGGGAGGAGCCTCAAAGCAAAAAGCGTAACAGTGCGCAGCTGAAAGTCCTCATAATATCCACATTGTGTCGTAGTGGATTTTTTGAGGACCTCAAAAAAGCCACTCCGTTCTAGCTGCTTCAGTAGTGAGCCGTCTATATCAGAGTGGATTTTTTGAGGACCTCATTTTAGCCACTACATTATGTATATTTGGTACTGAGGTGACTGCAATGGATTTTTTCGAACAGTGGGAGGAGCCTCAAAGCAAAAAGCGTAACAGAGCGCAGCTGAAAGTCCTCATAATATCCACATTGTGTCGTAGTGGATTTTTTGAGGACCTCAAAAAAGCCACTCCGTTCTAGCTGCTTCAGTAGTGAGCCGTCTATATCAGAGTGGATTTTTTGAGGACCTCATTTTAGCCACTACATTATGTACATTTGGTACTGAGGTGACTGCAATGGATTTTTTCGAAGAGTGGGAGGAGCCTCAAAGCAAAAAGCGTAACAGAGCGCAGCTGAAAGTCCTCATAATATCCACATTGTGTCGTAGTGGATTTTTTGAGGACCTCAAAAAAGCCACTCCGTTCTAGCTGCTTCAGTAGTGAGCCGTCTATATCAGAGTGGATTTTTTGAGGACCTCATTTTAGCCACTACATTATGTACATTTGGTACTGAGGTGACTGCAATGGATTTTTTCGAAGAGTGGGAGGAGCCTCAAAGCAAAAAGCGTAACAGTGCGCAGCTGAAAGTCCTCATAATATCCACATTGTGTCGTAGTGGATTTTTTGAGGACCTCAAAAAAGCCACTCCGTTCTAGCTGCTTCAGTAGTGAGCCGTCTATATCAGAGTGGATTTTTTGAGGACCTCATTTTAGCCACTACATTATGTATATTTGGTACTGAGGTGACTGCAATGGATTTTTTCGAACAGTGGGAGGAGCCTCAAAGCAAAAAGCGTAACAGAGCGCAGCTGAAAGTCCTCATAATATCCACATTGTGTCGTAGTGGATTTTTTGAGGACCTCAAAAAAGCCACTCCGTTCTAGCTGCTTCAGTAGTGAGCCGTCTATATCAGAGTGGATTTTTTGAGGACCTCATTTTAGCCACTACATTATGTATATTTGGTACTGAGGTGACTGCAATGGATTTTTTCGAAGAGTGGGAGGAGCCTCAAAGCAAAAACCGTAACAGTGCGCAGCTGAAAGTCCTCATAATATCCACATTGTGTCGTAGTGGATTTTTTGAGGACCTCAAAAAAGCCACTCCGTTCTAGCTGCTTCAGTAGTGAGCCGTCTATATCAGAGTGGATTTTTTGAGGACCTCATTTTAGCCACTACATTATGTACATTTGGTACTGAGGTGACTGCAATGGATTTTTTCGAAGAGTGGGAGGAGCCTCAAAGCAAAAAGCGTAACAGTGCGCAGCTGAAAGTCCTCATAATATCCACATTGTGTCGTAGTGGATTTTTTGAGGACCTCAAAAAAGCCACTCCGTTCTAGCTGCTTCAGTAGTGAGCCGTCTATATCAGAGTGGATTTTTTGAGGACCTCATTTTAGCCACTACATTATGTACATTTGGTACTGAGGTGACTGCAATGGATTTTTTCGAAGAGTGGGAGGAGCCTCAAAGCAAAAAGCGTAACAGTGCGCAGCTGAAAGTCCTCATAATATCCACATTGTGTCGTAGTGGATTTTTTGAGGACCTCAAAAAAGCCACTCCGTTCTAGCTGCTTCAGTAGTGAGCCGTCTATATCAGAGTGGATTTTTTGAGGACCTCATTTTAGCCACTACATTATGTATATTTGGTACTGAGGTGACTGCAATGGATTTTTTCGAAGAGTGGGAGGAGCCTCAAAGCAAAAAGCGTAACAGTGCGCAGCTGAAAGTCCTCATAATATCCACATTGTGTCGTAGTGGATTTTTTGAGGACCTCAAAAAAGCCACTCCGTTCTAGCTGCTTCAGTAGTGAGCCGTCTATATCAGAGTGGATTTTTTGAGGACCTCATTTTAGCCACTACATTAGGTACATTTGGTACTGAGGTGACTGCAATGGATTTTTTCGAAGAGTGGGAGGAGCCTCAAAGCAAAAACCGTAACAGAGCGCAGCTGAAAGTCCTCATAATATCCACATTGTGTCGTAGTGGATTTTTTGAGGACCTCATTTTAGCCACTCCGTTCTAGCTGCTTCAGTAGTGAGCCGTCTATATCAGAGTGGATTTTTTGAGGACCTCATTTTAGCCACTCTGTTTTAGGTGATTCAGCAGTGAGCCGTCTAGATCAGAGTGGATATTTTGAGCACCTCATTTTTGCCACTCTATTCTAGATGATTCACTAGTGAGCTGTCTAGATTGGGCCCGTGAGTCACTGTGGCCCCGTGGACCTCCTGACGACGATCGTACTTTCATTTATATCGGCATCACCATCACAGATGCCAATACAATTGAAAGGAACAATGCGAGGAGGAGCAGAACACTCTATTTCTAATCATTCTACTACTATGTGTCTGTGAGACACTGATGTTTCAGCATGGAGGACTGCGGTTACTAGAGATGAGCGAGCCTCTGAAGGCTCCGTTCGAGGTGCCGTTCGACGAACCGTTTGACGAACCTCTCGAACCCCATTGAAAACAATGGGAGGCAAACACCTAAAAACACATAGAAAACACCTTCAAAGGTGTCCAAAAGGTGACAAACAACTCACAACATACCACAAACACATGGGAAAGTGACAAGGACATATACTCATGCGAAAACGAAACAGCTGGACGAGGAAAAAGAGGAGGAGACACAGATATAGGCATGGCACGCCCTTCTAAAATCATGTAAAACACAGCAAAGGGACTCTAAGCAGAGTCTCCCTTTTTTCCAAAAATTGGGCCACACACACCCCTTCAGTGGCATCACTTGTGCCCCAGTTGCAAACTTGACCTGTTGATTTGCATCAAGCACATTCAAAAATACGCCAGCCTTAACTGTCTTCAGGATGACACCTGGGTAGGTAGCAAAGTCCTTGCTGAACTATGACTTGTTCATCTTGGATCATTTTTAAAAACACAGCAAGGGGACTCCAAGCGGAGTCTCCCTTTTTTCCAAAAATTGGGCCCCACACACACCACTTCAGTGGCATCACTTGTGCCCTAGTTGTAAACTTCACATGTTGACTTGCATCAAGCACAATCCAAATCCACAAGCCTTTACTCTCCCCAGGATGACACCGGGGTAGCAAAGTCCTTGCTGATCCATGACTTGTTCATCTTGATGAACATTAGTCTGTCCACATTGTCACTGGACAGACGCGTGCGCTTATCTGTCAGCACACACCCAGCAGCACTGAAGACACATTCAGAGACATCGCTGGCCGCGGGACATGACAAGATCTCCAAGGCGTAAGTGGAGAGCTCTGGCCATTTTTCAAGATTTGAAGCCCAAAATGAGCAAGGCTCCATTTGCAAAGTCATGGCATCGATGTTCATTTGGAGATACTCCTGTATCATCCTCTCCAGCCGTTGACTATGTGTCAGACTTCTTGTCTCTGGTGGCCTTGCAAAGGAGGGTCTAAAAAATTATGAAACGATTCAATAAAACTGCTGTTACCACCAGATACGGTGCTGCTGGTACGGTTTGACTGTTGATGACGAGACAGTCCCCTGTTTGTCAAGTTACAACTGGGAGATTCACTCCCTGCACCTGCACGGTTGTTTGGTGGAAAAGCCGAGCTAAGATCGAGTAACAGCTTCTGCTGATACTCCTGCATACGTGCGTCCCTTTCTATGGCTGGAATTATTTTGCAAAACTTGGACTTGTACCGGGGATCTAAGAGTGTGGCAAGCCAGTAGTCATCATTACTTCTAATTCGGACAATCCGAGGGTCATGTTGAAGGTAGTGCAGCAAGAAGGCACTCATGTGTCTTGCGCATCCCTGCGGACCAAGTCCTTGCTGTGTTGGTGGCGGCGAGGTGATAACCATGCTGCCTTCCTCTGACATATCCTCCCAACCTCGAACAACCGAAATTTGACCAAGGTCTCCCTCATCAGCTGAGTCTTCCATGCCCATCGACAGTTCGTCCTCCATTTCTTCATGGGCTCCTGCCCCTTCCTAAACAGTTTGGCTGCTACCATGCGCCCTTGTTAATCCCTCTCCCCCATTGTCCCATGCCTGCCGCCTTGTTTATGATGAACGTCTGGTCCTTGTAGATCTTGTTAACCCTTCCGTTGTCATGCTAATAATGGCATTGTCAGCGCTAAACATATTCGTCGCCATGTCGAAGCTGTGCAGAAGGGTGCATAGGTCCTTGATCTGAGACCACTCCATCAGCGTGATCTGCCCCACCTCTGCATCTCGTTGGCCCAGGCTATACGTCATAACGTATTGCACCAGGGCTCGGCGGTGCTGCCACAGTCGCTGTAACATGTGGAGAGTCGAATTCCAGCGTGTCGTCACATCGCATTTCAGGCGATGAACCAGCAGGCCGAAAGACCTCTGCAGCGATGCAAGTCGGTCAGCTGCGGCGGTTGAACGGCGGAAGTGAGCAGAGAGTGACCGTGCCCTGTGCAGAAGCCCATCTAGGTCGGGATAGTGGGTGAAAAATTGCTGGACAACAAGGTTCAAAATGTGAGCCATACAAGGCACGTGTGTCACCTTGCCCCGGCGAGGGGCCGCACCCAGGTTTGCAGCATTGTCGCACACGGCCTTACCTGGCTGCAGGTTGAGTGGAGACAACCATTTACGAAACTCTGAGTGCAGAGCTGACCACAACTCCTCAGCTGTGTGACTCTTATTTCCCAGACATTTCAACGTAAAGACCGCCTGATGCTGTTGAGCTCTACTGCCAGCATAGTAAGGAGGTGTGTGGGATTCCTTGTGCACAGTTACAACGCGGGTGGCCTGACCACACAGGCTTTGGGCGGAGGTGGAGGACCCAGATGAGGTTGAGGAGGCAGAAGCAGTGGAGGAACTTCGACATACAGAGGATTGACGCACAAGTCGTGGGGACGGCAAGACTTGTTCAGCAGACCCCTCACCATCTCTCACCATAGTTACCCAGTGCCCAGTCAGCGACATGTAACGCCCATGTCCATGCTTACTGGTCCAAGTATCGGTGGGGAAATGCACCCTGTCACACACAGAGTTTCTCAAGGAAGCGGCGATGTTGTGTGCGACATGCTGGTGTAGCGCAGGCATACCTTTCTTGGAGAAGTAGTGGCGACTGGGCATCTGGCACTGTGGCACTGCGACTGATATAAGGTCTTGAAAATCCTCTGTGTCCACCAGGTGGAAAGGCAGCATTTCGGTAGCCAAGAGCTTACAGAGGGTGAAAGTCAACCTCTTAGCTTTGTCATGGCTCGGAGGAAATGGCCTTTTATTTGTCCACATCTGAGGGACCGAGATCTGGCTGCTGTGTGGAGACGGTGGTGAGTAGGGTTTCCCTGGAAAACTGCAGATCTGTGAGGAAAGTGCAGGCGGAGACATGATGTTGCCTTCATCCAAAGTTGATGCTCTCGATGTCTGAGAGAGCTCTACACCAGCACTTGTTTCCCCTTCCAAACCAACTGACAACCTGCCAAGCAAACTGGCTGTTGCGGTTAAAGAGGTGGAAGATCTGCGTGGAAAAACATGTGTGACAGCTGTCCCCACAGTCATAGAAGATGAAGGGCGCGCGGAGGAATTTGAAGGGGCAGGCGGTGGTTGGCTCGCTCCGCTAGGCCGCATTGCAGCACGGTGAGCTTCCCACTGGGACTTATGCTTGTTATTGATGTGACGATTCATGGAAGAAGTTGTCAAACTGGTGAGGTTTTGGCCTTTACTTATAGATTGGTGACAAATTTTACAGATCACATGATTTGGGAGATCCTTTGCAAGGTCAAAAAAGGACCCGGCTAGGCAAGGCTTAGAGGCCATGCGACCTGCAGAGCCACCCCGACTTGTGCTCAGAGGCAGAGTTGTGGCTGAGGATGCAGTTGTTGACGTGCTTCCAGTTCTCCGACTCTGTCCAGGAAGGCGCAAGGTAACTTCGTCATCAGTTGCATCCTCCTCCACCGCCTCTGGTGTCCTCCTCGAGTGCCTGACTGTGGGTTGACAGTAAGTGGGATCTAGAACTTCATTATCAAGTTAAGTTGTCATCCCAATCTGGTATCTGCGTCTCATCGTCATCAGTATGTTCCTCATTGTCTCTACCAACAGGTGTTACAGTTTGGGAATGAGGGTCTACATTATGCTCAGAAACTTGGTCATCAAGGCCTGAATCAGACTCACAAAGCTTCTGGGCATCACTGCAGACCATTTCCTGGTCTGTACTCACTGTAGCTTGGCAACAGACCTCTGATTCCCAGAGGCTATAGTGTGACTGAACAGCTCTGCAGACTCAGCCATCTCTGTTACACCATACTCTTCAGGGCGGGTGGAGACTTGAGAGCTGGGAGAAAGCAAGTGCGATTGGGATGACAACTCAGAGGACTGTTGTTTTTTGGATGTTGAAGTTGAGGTGGAGGAGAGGCCACTTGTTGGAGCACTTGAGATCCATTCAAGCTTGTTTTTTTTTGTGCATCATCTACCTTTGTTACAGTTGTTCGGTTCCGTAAAAAAGGAAGCACATCGGATTGTCCACGGAAAGTAGTAGACATCTTACTTTTGCTGGAAGATGGCATTTCTTCAGCAGATGTTAATGTAGCTTTTCCACCTACCCCACGGACACAAACTTTTTTTCCTTTTCCAACACGCCTGTTCCCCTTTCCACCAGCATCTGTCCTTTTGCCACTCATTTTGTTAGCGAAAAGATTGGACACTTAAAATGTGGTAGCAAAAATGGAGAGGTGCTGTAGATTGCAGCGGTGGTCTAGCTTTATTGACAGCTGAAGAACCAACACTGACTATCCCAGACAATTTTAATATGCCCCTAACAGTGGCAGCACAGTTTGCAAATAGAATTGTGTGGGAAAAATGGGCAGTTGGGTAGAATGCCCGGGTGCTGTGGGTAGCAGGACAGCAAAGGGACACTAACGTAGTATTCCAGACACTTTTAGGATGGCACAAAAAGTGTCAGCTCTTTGGTCAAATAAAATAGCATGGCAAAAATGGGCAGGTGGGTATAATGCACGGGTGCTGTGGGTAGCAGGACAGCAAAGGAACACTAAGGCGGGCTTTGCACGTTGCGATATCGCAAGCCGATGCTGCGATGTCGCACGCGATAGTCCCCGCCCCCGTCTCAGGTACGATATCGTGTGATAGCTGGCGTAGCAAAAATTATCGCTACGCCAGCTTCACGCGCACTCACCTGCCCTGCGACCGTCGCTCTGGCCGGCGACCCGCCTCCTTCCTAAGGGGGCGGGTCGTGCGGCGTCATAGCGATGTCACACGGCAGGCGGCCAATAGCGGCGGAGGGGCGGAGATGAGCAGGATGTGAACATCCTGCCCACCTCCTTCCTTCCGCATATCCTACGGAAGCCGCGGTGACGCCGGTAGGAGATGTTCCTCGCTCCTGCGGCTTCACACACAGTGATGTGTGCTGCCGCAGGAACGAGGAACAACATCGGACCGTCGCGTCAGTGTAATTATGGATTACGCCGACGCTGCACCGATGATACGATTACGACGATTTTGCGCTCGTTAATCGTATCATCTAGGCTTTACACACTACGATGTCGCATGCGATGCCGGATGTGCGTCACTTTCAATTTGACCCCACCGACATCGCACCTGCGATGTCGTAGTGTGCAAAGCCGCCCTAAGGTACTATCTCAGACACTTTTAGGATGTCACAAAAAATGTCAGCTCTTAGGGCAAATAAAATAGCATGGCAAAAATGGGCAGGTGGGTATAATGCACGGGTGCTGTAGGTAGCAAGACAGCAAAGGAACACTAAGGTAGTATTCCAGACACTTTTAGGATGGCACAAAAAGTGTCAGCTCCTTGGGCAAATAAAATAGCGTGGCAAAAATGTGCATGTGGGTAGAATGCACGGGTGCTCTGGGGAGCAGGACAGCAAAGGAAGCCTCACTTTCTATCCCTGCTAATGAAAAAATGCAGTAAGGAATTGCCTGAGCTGAGGTAGCCAGACGCTGTTATCTAAATCCCTACACCGCATTTGCACGGACATGCTTAGCAGCTATGGCTATGAATGCCTGTAAATCAGCCCTGAAAAGGGCTGAAATAACCAGCAGTCCCTAATCCCTAAAGCGCTGTGTAGATTGCACTGTATCTCTATAGCGCACACAGCAGCAGCAGCAGCAGCGTGAGCGGTGACTGTCACCCACACGCAGAAGACAGATAATAGCGGCGAAGGGGAAAATGGCCGTATCTTATAGGTTAAGGACATGTGACATGCACAGCCTATGACACATGCCCTTGCTTGTCTGGCAAAAATCAACTTAGCTGTGTTTGTGTCTGTGATTTGCTGACAGCTTGGAACGCTCCACTGCACGCGCGGTTAGGGGAAAAAAAAATTAATAAATGGTGATCGGCATTCTCTCAGCACTTTGCAGTAGCACAGATCTAAACCCCGTCCCCCCCGCACACTATAAGCTGAAATTTGATAATAGTGTGAATCACAGAGTGACTCACACTATTACAGTGAAAAGCCAGCTAGTAACTAGCTAGGCTTTTTGGTGATCGAACCGTTCTCGAACGTAACTCGAACTGTCGAGCTTTTAGCAAAAATCACTCGAACATGAAATTGGCGAACCTCGAACATCGCTCATCTCTAGCAGTGACGTCACTACTGCGCACTGATGTGCTAAAATGTCAGAGTGGCATAACAGTGGACACACGCTGAGGAGACTGGGGCAGTGGCTGAATGAGGAGAAGTGAGTATATTTGTGTATTTAATCAGGAATTCCAGAGGACTATGGGGAAGCATTTATTGGGGTTGCAAAATAGTATATGGGGCTGCATATTGTTAGGACCAGGATGACGGGTAGGCCCAGGAGGTGGATCCACTGGACTGAGCACCCAACCGAGGGCAAGGTGCCCGGTAGCCGAAGCACTACGGGTAGCAAGACAGTCCGTTCAGAGGAGTGGGTGTAGAAGTCCCTGGGATCACGGAGTCTCTGAAGGTAGTCCGGGTGACGGAGCGCAGGTTCGGAGGCCGAGATGTCAGGCAGGGTCCACAACCAGCGGAACGGGGAGATCGGTCACCGCACAGATCCAGGAATCGGAGACGGTAGGGACTGAGAAGATGGCGGACAGTCCGTTCGGGGTTCTGGAACCGTCAGGACCGGTTGGCGGGACAGGAGCGGCTCTACAAGAGAGATAGGTGAGTACGAGACAATGGCACAGGGAGACCTGACTCCTAGCTTAGCAAACACGAAGAACAGGCCCCGCCCACTTGGAAAGGAACCCCCTATATACCCTGTACCTGCATCTTCAATATCCTGTTGGAGGACGCTGGCCCTTTAAGAAAAGGTCAATGACCGCGCGCACGCCCTAATGCGCATGCGCGAGGCCCGGGTGCCAGAAGCCAGAGCAGGATGCGGTGTACAGGAGGCAGGAGTGCCGGGCCGGCTCAGGACAGCAGACGGGCGCCGGGACCGGGGACCGGGTTGCCTGGAGGACGCAGGTGAGGGAGCATGGAGGCTGAGGAGCAGGGGACCGGGGAGCGTGGCACGGGAGTGGGGAAGCGAGGTCCGGGAGCGGGGGAGCGTGGCAGAGGAGCCGGGGAGCGTGGCAGGGGAGCCGGGGAGCGTGGCAGGGGAACCGGGGAGCGTGGCACGGGCACCGGGGAGCATGGCACGGGCACCGGGGAGCGTGACACATATAACTATATGTTGGCGCACAATATTATATTGGGGCACACAATATGGTGGTGCACTATATGGGGGCTGCATACTAGTATATGGCAGAATATAAGGGGTGCATACTACTATATGGAGGAATATAAGGCGTGTACTAAACTATATGAAGGAATATAAGGGGAGCATAATACTATATGGAGGAGTATAAGGGGTGCATAATACTATATGCAGGAATATAAGGGGTGCATAATACTATATGAAGGATCCCTTTTACATGGAATATAGGGGTGCATTATACATGGAGGACTATGGAGCTGCATAATCCAATATGAAGAACTATGGGGTGCATTTTAATACATATAGGACTTAGGGGGTTGCATTATATGGAGGACTAATTGGGTTACCTTATACATGGACTTTAGGGGTGCATTATACAGTGCCTACAAGTAGTATTCAACCCCCTGCAGATTTAGCAGGTTTGATAAGATGCAAATAAGTTAGGGGTGCTTCACACACAGCGAGCTCGCTGCCGAGATCGCTGCTGAGTCACGGTTTTTGTGACGCAGCAGTGACCTCATTAGCGATCTCGCTGTGTGTGACACTGAGCAGCGATCTGGCCCCTGCTGCGAGATCGCTGCTCGTTACACACAGCCCTGGTTCGTTTTCTTCAAAGCCGCTCTCCTGCTGTGACACACAGATCGCTGTGTGTGACAGCAAGAGAGCGACAAATGAAGCGAGCAGGGAGCAGGAGCCGGCGTCTGACAGCTGAGGTAAGCTGTATCCAAGATAAACATCGGGTAACCAAGGTGGTTACCCGATATTTACCTTAGTTACCAGCATCTGCAGCTCTCACGCTGCCTGTGCTGCCGGCTCCGGCTCTCTGCACATGTAGCTGCTGTACACATCGGGTTAATTAACCCGATGTGTACAGCAGCTAGGAGAGCAAGGAGCCAGCGCTAAGCAGTGTGCGCGGCTCCCTGCTCTCTGCACATGTAGCTGCATTACACATCGGGTTAATTAACCCAATGTGTACTGTAGCTATGGTAGGAGAGCAAGGAGCCAGCGCTCAGTGTGCGCGGCTCCCTGCTCCCTGCACACACAGCTGTGCGCTGGTAACTAATGTAAACATCGGGTAACCATACCCGATGTTTACCTTAGTTACCAGTCTCCGCAGCTTCCAGACGGCAGCTCCGTGCAAGCGCAGCGTCGCTTGCACGTCGCTGCTGGCTGGGGGCTGTTCACTGGTCGCTGGTGAGATCTGCCTGTTTGACAGCTCACCAGCGACCATGTAGCGATGCAGCAGCGATCCTGACCAGGTCAGATCGCTGGTCGGATCGCTGCTGCATCGCTAAGTGTGAAGGTACCCTTAGAGCCTGCAAACCTCAAACAAGAGCAGGATTTATTAACAGATGCATAAATCCTACAAACCAACAAGTTATGTTGCTCAGTTAAATTTTAATAAATTTTCAACATAAAAGTGTGGGTCAATTATTATTCAACCCCTAGGTTTAATATTTTGTGGAATAACCCTTGTTTGCAATTACAGCTAATAATCGTCTTTTATAAGACCTGATCAGGCCAGCACAGGTCTCTGGAGTTATCTTGGCCCACTCCTCCATGCAGATCTTCTCCAAGTTATCTAGGTTCTTTGGGTGTCTCATGTGGACTTTAATCTTGAGCTCCTTCCACAAGTTTTCAATTGGGTTAAGGTCAGGAGACTGACTAGGCCACTGCAACACCTTGATTTTTCCCTCTTGAACCAGGCCTTGGTTTTCATGGCTGTGAGCTTTGGGTCGTTGTCTTGTTGGAAGATGAAATGACGACCCATCTTAAGATCCTTGATGGAGGAGCGGAGGTTCTTGGCCAAAATCTCCAGGTAGGCCGTGCTATCCATCTTCCCATGGATGCGGACCAGATGGCCAGGCCCCTTGGCTGAGAAACAGCCCCACAGCATGATGCTGCCATCACCATGCTTGACTGTAGGGATGGTATTCTTGGGGTCGTATGCAGTGCCATCCAGTCTCCAAACGTCACGTATGTGGTTGGCACCAAAGATCTCGATCTTGGTCTCATCAGACCAGAGAACCTTGAACCAGTCTGTCTCAGAGTCCTCCAAGTGATCATGAGCAAACTGTAGACGAGCCTTGACATGACGCTTTGAAAGTAAAGGTACCTTACGGGCTCGTCTGGAATGGAGACCATTGCGGTGGAGTACGTTACTTATGGTATTGACTGAAACCAATGTCCCCACTGCCATGAGATCTTCCCGGAGCTCCTTCCTTGTTGTCCTTGGGTTAGCCTTGACTCTTTGGACAAGCCTGGCCTCGGCACGGGTGGAAACTTTCAAAGGCTGTCCAGGCCGTGGAAGGCTAACAGTAGTTCCATAAGCCTTCCACTTCCGGATGATGCTCCCAACAGTGGAGACAGGTAGGCCCAACTCCTTGGAAAGGGTTTAGTACCCCTTGCCAGCCTTGTGACCCTCCACGATCTTGTCTCTGATGGCCTTGGAATGCTCCTTTGTCTTTCCCATGTTGACTATGTATGAGTGCTGTTCACAAGTTTGGGGAGGGTCTTAATTAGTCAGAAAAGGCTGGAAAAAGAGATAATTAATCCAAACATGTGAAGCTCATTGTTCTTTGTGCCTGAAATACTTCTTAATACTTTAGGGGAACCAAACAGTTCTGGTGGTTTGAGGGGTTGAATAATAAATGACCCTCTGAATAAACTTTTCACAATTTAAAAAAAAAATAAAAAAAGAAATAACATTCTTTTTTGCTGCATTTCACACTTCCAGGCTGATCTACAGTCCAAATGTCACAATGCCAAGTTAATTCCGAATGTGTAAACCTGCTAAATCTGCAGGGGGTTGAATACTACTTGTAGGCACTGTATATGGAGGATTATAGGGCTGCATAATACAATATGAAGGACTATGGGGATGCGTTATAATACATATAGGATTATGGGGGCTGCATTATATGAGGACTAATGGCGTTACCTTATACATGGACAATAGGGCTGCATTAGAATACATTAAGGACTATGGGGTGAATAATACAATACACTGTGTGCAGAATTATTAGGCAAATTAGTATTTTGATCACATGATACTTTTTCTACATGTTGTCCTACTCCAAGCTGTATAGTGAAAGCCAACTGCCAATTAAGTAAATCAGGTGATGTGTATCTCTGTAATGAGGAGGGGTGCGGTGTAATGACATCAACACCCTATATAAGGTGTGCTTAATTATTAGGCAACTTCCTTTCCTTTGACAAAATGGGTCAGAAGAGAGATTTGACGGGCTCTGAAAAGTCTAAAATTGTGAGATGTCTTGCAGAGGGATGCAGCAGTCTTGAAATTGCCAAACCTTTGAAGCGTGATCACCTAACAATCAAGCGTTTCATGTCAAATAGCCAACAGGGTCGCAAGAAGCGTTCCGGGACAAAAAGGCACAAAATAACTGCCCATGAATTGAGGAAAATCAAGATGCCATTTGCCACCAGTTTGGCCATATTTCACAGCTGCAACGTTACTGGAGTATCAAAAAGCACAAGGTGTGCCATACTCAGGGACATGGCCAAGGTAAGGAAGGCTGATAAACCACCACCTCTGACCAAGAAACATAAGATAAAACGTCAAGGCTGGGCCAAGAAATATCTTAAGACTGATTTTTCAAAGGTTTTATGGACTGATGAAATGAGAGTGACTCTTGATGGGCAGATGGATGGGCCAGAGGCTGGATCAGTAAAGGGCAGAGAGCTCCGCTCCGACTCAGACACCAGCAAGGTGGAGGTGGGTACTGGTATGGGCTGGGATCATCAAAGATCAACTTGTGTGACCTTTTCGGGTTGAGAATGGAGTGAAGCTCAACTCCCAGACCTACTGCCAGTTTCTGGAAGACAACTTCTTCAAGCAGTGGTACAGGAAGAAATCAGTATCGTTCAAGAAAAACATGATTTTCATGCAGGACAATGCTCCATCACATGCATCCAACTACTCCACAGCGTGGCTGGCCAGTAAAGGTCTAAAAGATGAAAAAATAATGACATGGCCCCCTTGTTCACCTGATCTGAACCCCATAGAGAATCTGTGGTCCCTCATAAAATGTGAGATCTACAGGGAAAGAAAACAGTCCACCTCTGGGAGCAGTGTCTGGAGGCTGTGGTGGCTGGAGGCTGTGGTGACTGGAGGCTGTGGTGTCTGGAGGCTGTGGTGTCTGGAGGCTGTGGCGGCTGCTGCACGCAATGCTGAGTGTAAACAGATCAAGCAATGACAGAATCTATGGATAGTCGGCTGTTAAGTGTCATCATAAAGAAAGGGGGCTATATTGGTCACTAATTTTTTGTGTTTTTTTTTGCATGTCAGAAATGTTTATTTCTAAATTTTGTGCAGTTATATTGGTTTACCTGGTGAAAATAAACAAGTGAGATGGGAATAGATTTGGTTTTTATTAAGTTGCCTAATAATTCTGCACAGTAATAGTTACCCGCACAGACAGATATCCTCCTAAGGCTATGTGTCCACGAGAGAATGTAGCTGCGGATTTTTCTGCATCAAAATCCGCAGCTTTCCCGCAAAATCCGCACCTTTTCAAAGGTGCGGATTTGCCGTGGATTTACCGCGTAATTGCCGCGGATTTGATGCGGATTTTTTTTTCCCAATTTTAAAGCCAAAATCCGGATGAAAATCCGCAACAATAATTGACATGTTGCAGATTTTTCCGGACCAAAATCCGCACGAAATCCGCTGCGGAAAAATCCACAGCATGGACACAGCATTTCCAAAATGCCATAGAAATGGCTGGGAAGTGCCGGTGCTGCAGATTTTCGTGAAATCCGCGGCTTTTCTGCGAGAAATCCGCGGCAAAATCCGTGCATTTTCCGCTGCGTGGACCTAAGATAGCCAAATCTAGCCTAAGATAGCCAAATCTAAAAAACCCCACTCCAACTGCCAAAAAAATTAAGCTTTGATATTTATGAGTCTTTTGGGTGATTGAGAACATAGTTGTTGATCAATAATAGAAAAAAATCCTCTGAAATACAACTTGCCTAATAATTCTGCACACAGTGTATGAAGGACTATGGTGACTGCATTATAATACATATAGGACTATGGGGGTGCATTATAATATATGGAAAACTATGGGGTGCAGTATAATATACGCAGGACTGTGGGGTGCAGTATAATATACAGTTAGGTCCAGAAATATTTGGACAGTGACACAAGTTTTGTTATTTTAGCTGTTTACAAAAACATGTTCAGAAATACAATTATATATATAATATGGGCTGAAAGTGCACACTCCCAGCTGCAATATGAGAGTTTTCATATCCAAATCGGAGAAAGGGTTTAGGAATCATAGCTCTGTAATGCATAAGCCTCCTCTTTTTCAAGGGACCAAAAGTAATTGGACAAGGGACTCTAAGGGCTGCAATTAACTCTGGAGGCGTCTCCCTCGTTAACCTGTAATCAATGAAGTAGTTAAAAGGTCTGGGGTTGATTACAGGTGTGTGGTTTTGCATTTGGAAGCTGTTGCTGTGACCAGACAACATGCGGTCTAAGGAACTCTCAATTGAGGTGAAGCAGAACATCCTGAGGCTGAAAAAAAAAGAAAAAATCCATCAGAGAGATAGCAGACATGCTTGGAGTAGCAAAATCAACAGTCGGGTACATTCTGAAAAAAAAGGAATTGACTGGTAAGCTTGGGAACTCAAAAAGGCCTGGGCGTCCACGGATGACAACAGTGGTGGATGATCGCCGCATACTTTCTTTGGTGAAAAAGAACCCGTTCACAACATCAACTGAAGTCCAGAACACTCTCAGTGAAGTAGGTGTATCTGTCTCTAAGTCAACAGTAAAGAGAAGACTCCATGAAAGTAAATACAAAGGGTTCACATCTAGATGGAAACCATTCATCAATTCCAAAAATAGACAGGCCAGAGTTAAATTTGCTGAAAAACACCTCATGAAGCCAGCTCAGTTCTGGAAAAGTATTCTATGGACAGATGAGACAAAGATCAACCTGTACCAGAATGATGGGAAGAAAAAAGTTTGGAGAAGAAAGGGAACGGCACATGATCCAAGGCACACCACATCCTCTGTAAAACATGGTGGAGGCAACGTGATGGCATGGGCATGCATGGCTTTCAATGGCACTGGGTCACTTGTGTTTATTGATGACATAACAGCAGACAAGAGTAGCCGGATGAATTCTGAAGTGTACCAGGATATACTTTCAGCCCAGATTCAGCCAAATGCCGCAAAGTTGATCGGACGGCGCTTCATAGTACAGATGGACAATGACCCCAAACATACAGCCAAAGCTACCCAGGAGTTCATGAGTGCAAAAAAGTGGAACATTCTGCAATGGCCAAGTCAATCACCAGATCTTAACCCAATTGAGCATGCATTTCACTTGCTCAAATCCAGACTTAAGACGGAAAGACCCACAAACAAGCAAGACCTGAAGGCTGCGGCTGTAAAGGCCTGGCAAAGCATTAAGAAGGAGGAAACCCAGCGTTTGGTGATGTCCATGGGTTCCAGACTTAAGGCAGTGATTGCCTCCAAAGGATTGGCAACAAAATATTGAAATTAAAAATATTTTGTTTGGGTTTGGTTTATTTGTCCAATTACTTTTGACCTCCTAAAATGTGGAGTGTTTGTAAAGAAATGTGACAATTCCTACAATTTCTATCAGATATTTTTGTTCAAACCTTCAAATTAAACGTTACAATCTGCACTTGAATTCTGTTGTAGAGGTTTCATTTCAAATCCAATGTGGTGGCATGCAGAGCCCAACTCGCCAAAATTGTGTCACTGGCCAAAGATTTCTGGACCTAACTGTATGTAGTACTATGGGGTGCAGTATAATACATGGAGAACTATGTGGTGCAGTGTCACAAACCACCGGGGGGTCACTCAGAAATCCCCCGCGCTGGCTACCAGTACGTCACAATCGGGGGGTAACAAGTGGGGGTCACCCCTCCTTTATACCTCCCGACCGACAGACAGAGCACGTGACGTGCTCTCTAGCGCCCCTCTTATAGTCAGGCCAATTATGGAATTGCCCGACAATAAGCAAGGAGGCCGCTATACTACTTATGCCGATTATTGAAGGGTCCCCGGTGAGAGTAGGGTATATATTCCCCCGACCTCCGCGGGCGGAATATATAATATCTCCCCGAATCTCACTGGCCTCCCCACAATAATCCTTGGCACAACTCGCTGCCACCAACCGCTTCACGGTAACTATTAGCCGAACACACAGACGTGGGATTCAAGATCGAGATAACAGAACAGCCCAAGATTAATTATATAATTTAATCAGCCTAAAGCACACTAGAAACTACAATATATACAATAGGGAATCTACAGAATATACATATGTCAGAGTACAGTTACAATCAAAGCATGGGTTACAACAGGTATGCAATTCAATCAGTTACCTTGTGCGTCTGGCCACAGGGGGGCGCTGTAGACCAGGTTTCTAGGAACTCCCACAGATGTTTCCTACACGTGCCCCCAGCGAAAGAACACTGGAAAATGGCCGAAGTAGGGTTATCAACCTGGGCAGATCCAGGTCCCCTCCTACCTTCGTGACCTCACAGGGAGCACTGCTCCACCCCTGGCTTGAGTTATGGACAATATCCCAACATGGAATATGGGCCATAACTTTGCCTGGGAGCGTCGTAGGCGGACGCCAATGCTCTCATTGTGACAGTTATGAATTTAGCTACAGAACGAGGGGACTCATGACCTGTCTGCCAGTTCCCCATTGGCTGATATCACGCCTGGGGCATTTCCCAATGTCCTGCTCCCATAAAAAGGGTGTGCCGGCATCGTCCGCATGCAGAGACACCATTTTTATGGTTGCCATATTTATTGGAAATATGGCTTGCGAGATATGAACCATTTTTTACTGGAGTCGTTCTGTCTGGCTATTTCCATAGCCTTGCTAATGAGATACAACTCTTGTTACAGGGTGACGGCAGGGAGTCATCCTGTGTCCATTGTTCCCACACCACCTCATTTCCATATCACAGGACATGGCCATGGAGGTGTAAGTGGAACACTGAGAACAAGAAGGGAGGGGGCACTGCCAGGGAGTGATGAGGGATCATGACTGGAGTCATAATTCATCTTCATATCCCGGGATTTGCCTCACACCTCCCCCCTTTTGAGGGCGCTAGGGGGCAGCACACTCCGGTGTTCCCCCGTGCGCCCGTCCGCGACCTCTCCTTGTCGGGACAGCCCGTCTGCGTTACCGTGGTCACGGCCCCTTTTGTGGCGAATGGTGAAGTTGTATTGCTGGAGCGCAAGGCTCCATCGCAACAATCGCCCATTCGTCCCAGAGACGGTGTGCAGCCAGCTGAGGGGATTGTGGTCCGTCTCCACGATGAAGTGGCGCCCGTATAGATAGGGTTGCAGACGCTGCAGGGCCCACACTATGGCCAGGCACTCCTTCTCCATCGTGGAATAGGCAACTTCCCTTGGTAACAGCTTCCTGCTCAGGTACAAGACTGGGTGCTCTTGGCTCGCAGAGTCCACCTGGCTGAGCACCGCACCGAGGCCGAAGTCACTGGCGTCGGTCTGTACTACAAACGGCCGCGTGAAGTCGGCTGCCTGTAGCACGGGCGGGCTGGACAGGGCGTCCTTTAGGGCCCGGAAGGCTGTCTCGCAGTCCATTGTCCAATCGACTGCAGAGGGCAGCTTCTTCTTGGTGAGGTCCGTCAAGGGCTTTGCCAGGCTACTATAGCATGGAACAAACCTCCTATAGTACCCAGCGGTCCCCAAGAAGGACATCACCTGCTTCTTGGTCCTGGGGGTGGGCCAGGATGCGATGACTTCCACTTTCTCAGGCTCGGGCTTCAGTGTTCTCCCACCTACCCGGTGACCGAGGTACTGGACCTCGCTCATGGCCAGCTGACACTTTCCCGGCTTGATGGTCAAACCTGCCCGGTGGATCCGCCTGAGCACCTGTGCTAGATGCTCTAGGTGGTCCTCCCAGGTGGGACTGAAGACGGCAATGTCATCCAGGTACGCGGCCGCGTACCCTTCAAGTCCCTTGAGCAGGGTGTTGACCATCCGCTGGAAAGTGGCAGGGGCATTCCTCATCCCGAATGGCATCACCGTGGACTCGTACAGTCCAAATGGGGTAATAAAGGCAGAGCGTTCCCTGGCCTTGCGAGTCAGGGGGATCTGCCAATATCCCCGGCTCAGATCCATGATGGTCAGGTACTGAGCCCCGGCCAACTGATCGAGCAGGTCATCGATGCGTGGCATTGGGTACGCATCGGCGACCGTGACCGCATTGAGCCCCCTGGAGTCCACGCAGAACCGAGTGGTTCGGTCCTTCTTAGGGACGAGGACTACAGGCGAGGCCCAAGCGCTGTTGGATGCCTGGATCACCCCCAGCTTCAGCATCTCGTCAATCTCCTGGCGCATGTGTTGCTGCACCTCCAGGGAGACCCGATATGCTGAACGCCGGATCGGGGGATGATCCCCAGTGTCCACGTGATGGACAGCCAAGTCAGTCCTTCCGGGCTGGTTGGTAAACAACCCCCGGAAGGGGAGGAGGGTGGCCCACAGCTGGGACCGTTGGTCTTCCAAGAGCTGGTGGCCAACCTCCACATCCTCAATGGATCCGCCTGCCCTAACCTGGGCTAGCATATCCAAGAGGGTTTCCGCTTCTCCCTCCTCGGGCAGGTTGCACACGGGGAGCGCACATGCCTCCCGCTCATGATGTGCCTTCATCATGTTCACATGGAAGGGCTTCCGCCTTCCACGGGCAGGGTCCAGGGTGACCAGGTACGTTACAGGGTTGAGCTGCTGGTACACGAGGTTTGGGCCTTCCCAGGCTGCCTGAAGCTTGTCCTGTGGTACGGGGACCAGTACCCACACCTTTTGACCCACTTGGTAGGTCCTCTCACAAGCGTTCTGGTCGTACCAACGCTTCTGATCGGCCTGGGCTTGAGCCATATTGTCGTGTACCAGTTGCGTCAAGGCCTGCATTTTGTCCCGGAAGCGCATGACATACTCGATAACCGACACTCCAGGGGTGGCCAAATCCCCTTCCCAAGCCTCTTTCACCAGAGCCAGGGGGCCCCGCACACGTCGCCCGTACAGGAGCTCAAACGGTGAGAATCCTGTTGAGGCCTGTGGAACCTCCCGGTAAGCAAATAACAGGTGTGGGAGATACCGCTCCCAGTCACGCCCATGGGAGTCGACCAACATCTTAAGCATCTGCTTTAAGGTGCCATTGAACCGCTCGCACAGGCCATTAGTCTGTGGATGGTACGGGCTGGCCACCAGATGTCGCACCTGGACTTGCTTACAGAGGGCCTCCATCAGCTGGGACATGAATTGGGTCCCCCGGTCAGTGAGCATTTCCTGGGGAAAACCCACTCGGGAGAAAATCTCCAGCAATGCGGTGGCCACCTTGTCAGCCCGAATGGACGACAAGGCCACTGCTTCTGGGTACCGGGTGGCATAGTCCACTACCGTCAGTATGAAGCGTTTCCCGGAGCTGCTGGGGATGGCCAGCGGGCCGACCAGATCCACAGCCACCCTCCTGAAAGGCTCATCGATGATTGGCAGAGATACCAGTGGGGCTTTGGGGTGTGGCCCCGCCTTCCCCACTCTCTGACAGGTTTCACACGAACGGCAGTAGGCAGCCACATTGGCCCCCATTTTTGGCCAGTAGAAATGCTGGTTTAACCTGGCCTTGGTCTTAGCGATCCCTAGGTGTCCGGCCATCGGAATCTCATGTGCGATCCGCAACAACTCCGTCCGGAACGGATAGGGTACCACCAACTGTCGGTCCCTGGGCCACGCCTCCGGTGAACCCTGCTGGACCGTGGCCCGGTACAGCCGTCCTTGGTCCCAGACCACTCGCTCCGGGTCCGAGTCCGAGGGAGGCTGTGCCGCCTGCTCCTTAAGAGCTTTCAGGCTGTCGTCAGCCTCTAACGCTGCCTGAAACCCCTGACTAGATGTGGCCAGAATCGACGAGACTGTCACATCTTCAGTCAGTACCCCGGGACCTGTGTCCTGGCCTCCACCTGACTCGGCTGCCACTTGGTCAGAAGGGGAAGAGCTATCGGACCTCCGGGAGGCCCCTTGGCTTCCAGCACTCCCACTGCGGGTGACAGCGGCCACAGCCGCTGCGACCGTGGGTCGTGCCTGCTCCTCCTCCGTTCCTGACCAAGTCGCCGGTTCAGGCAGACCTACCTGGCTTCCTGACACCCCGGTTGTGGGGGAACCATGCACCGAGATCTTACCTGGGAGCACTTCCGCTCCTGGACCGGCCCCAATCTCACCTGCCTGTTCCCCTCCTGCAGCAACAGAACCCCGCTGTGAAATCTCTGGGGACCCCACATTTGCTGTGGTAGCCCCCACCCCACACACTGGTCCTCCCCCTGCAGCACCCTGCTCTCTGCTTATCCCTGCAGAGGGCAACAGATCCCAGCTCACAGGCTGGTTACTTGTAGAGGCATTGTCACACCTTTCTCTGACCCCCTCCCCTGTCACAGCTGCAGCTGAGTGTGTGTCTATGGTGTCTATGCAAGCAGAAATATCAGGGTTCACTCCCTCCTCCCTTATATCATTCATAGATAACACATTAACATTGTTAGGAGTCATGTCAGTACGGGCTGAAGGTTCAGCCCTTGGGGGGGGCCCAAACTGGGAGGTTATCTGCCCCAAATCTGTCCCAAGTAGCACGTTTGCAGGGATCCGATCAGTTACCCCCACCTCCCTCACCCCCCGCCCTGCGCCCCAGTCCACATAAATGTCAGCAACAGGCAGCGCCGGGTCAGTGCCTCCAATCCCGGAGACAGCGAGGGTTTTTCCAGGGATCAAGTCTTGGGGGGACACCATCTCAGGCCGCACCAGAGTCACCTCCGAGGCGCTGTCTCGCAGTCCTATGGTCACAGACCGGCCGACGGTGACAGGTTGGAAGCTGTCCAGGGACCTACCACCACCCCCACCCACACAATACACCTTGGGCGGCCCTTGGGACGGGGACGGAGCCGGGGCCTTGGGACGCTGAGGGCACATGGCCTTGAAGTGTCCAGGTAGGTTGCACTGGTGGCACCGTCTTGGTTCCGCCACGGGCCTGGAGAGGGGAGTTGAGGGGGACACCCCCTGCAGTCTAGGGGCAGGTGGGGCAGTCGCCGAATTCATCTTACCCCCTCTCCAGGTGCTGCTGGTGGCCGCTCTCCTGGCCTCAGGGGCCCGGTTGTTGGTGTAGTCATCGGCAAGGGCAGCTGTAGCCGTGGACCCATTTGGCTTCTGGTCTCGGATGAACTGGCGGAGATCCTCAGGGCAGTTCCACAAGAGTTGCTCCGTGATGAACAAGTCCAGGATCTCCGGTCCGGTGGAAAGCTGCAGGCCTTGGGTCCAGTGGTCGGCAGCTCGGGCAAGTGCCCGCCTGTGGTCAGCCCAGGAGTCCTTTGGTCCCTTCTGTAGGCTCCGGAACTTCTTGCGGTAGGACTCCGGGGTGAGGTTGTACTGTTGGATCAGGGCCCGCTTGATGGTGTCGTAGCCCTGATCTGCCTCAGCAGGCAAGTCCCCAAGGATATCCAGGGCCTTACCCCTTAAACGGGGGGTCAGGTATTTGGCCCACTGGTCCTTGTTCAGATGGTGCTGCAAGCAAGTCCGTTCAAAAGCAGTCAAGAAAGAGTCCAAGTCTCCATCCTTCTCCAGCACTGGGAAGTCCTCAACACGGACCTTTGGAAGTTTGGTGTCTTGAAGGTCACGTGTGGCTGATGAGGGCCGGAGCTGAGCTAGCTGCAGCTGGTAGTCACGCTCTGCCTGGCGCTCTTCACGCGCTGCCTGCCGCTCCGCAGCCTCAGCCTCACGCGCTGCTTGCCGCTCTGCCCTGCGCTCTGCCAGGAGTCCCTTGTAGCCCTCCTGGTCTCCAGCCTGGAGAAGGGCCATAGCCATTTGAAGAAGGCTATCCGAGCCTCCCAGGCTCGGTGGAATGGCACGTGGTGATCTGCGGCCCGCTGCGGAGCCTGGTGATTCACTGTCCATTGCAGAGCGGAGGGCTGGCATCTGGCTCGTTGAGGACCCTTGGGTG
The DNA here is from genome assembly GCF_048569485.1 of Anomaloglossus baeobatrachus. Classification (NCBI taxonomy): domain Eukaryota; kingdom Metazoa; phylum Chordata; class Amphibia; order Anura; family Aromobatidae; genus Anomaloglossus; species Anomaloglossus baeobatrachus. The sequence continues at coordinate 19,694 of NW_027441811.1, read as the reverse complement.
AGCTGCTCCTCATCTTGTCCATAATTGCCAGCTTGTGCGCTGTCCTCTGCAGAACGGTTTTCTGGCGTCGAGCTCCTGGAGGACTCGTGGGCAACCTCCTCATTACTGTCCACAGCACCGTCCTCCCTCTCTTCGGCTCCTGCTTTAGCATTGGCCAGTTGCATAGCTCTGCTCCTGGTGCCATCAGCCATTCTTGCAGACTTTTGGTCACTGACACAGAACTGACACCTGATGCCTCCACACACCTTACAGTATCTGCACTCTGACACTCTAGTGTTGAGCTAGTCTGAAGACCCCAGCAGCCACAGCTGCTGCAGGCAGTCTTTAGTGTCTGGGAGTATGGGTCTCACACTCACACACACTATTATCTCGATCCCACCGCTATGCCACCAATATGTCACAAACCACCGGGGGGTCACTCAGAAATCCCCCGCGCTGGCTACCAGTACGTCACAATCGGGGGGTAACAAGTGGGGGTCACCCCTCCTTTATACCTCCCGACCGACAGACAGAGCACGTGACGCGCTCTCTAGCGCCCCTCTTATAGTCAGGCCAATTATGGAATTGCCCGACAATAAGCAAGGAGGCCGCTATACTACTTATGCCGATTATTGAAGGGTCCCCGGTGAGAGTAGGGTATATATTCCCCCGACCTCCGCGGGCGGAATATATAATATCTCCCCGAATCTCACTGGCCTCCCCACAATAATCCTTGGCACAACTCGCTGCCACCAACCGCTTCACGGTAACTATTAGCCGAACACACAGACGTGGGATTCAAGATCGAGATAACAGAACAGCCCAAGATTAATTATATAATTTAATCAGCCTAAAGCACACTAGAAACTACAATATATACAATAGGGAATCTACAGAATATACATATGTCAGAGTACAGTTACAATCAAAGCATGGGTTACAACAGGTATGCAATTCAATCAGTTACCTTGTGCGTCTGGCCACAGGGGGGCGCTGTAGACCAGGTTTCTAGGAACTCCCACAGATGTTTCCTACACGTGCCCCCAGCGAAAGAACACTGGAAAATGGCCGAAGTAGGGTTATCAACCTGGGCAGATCCAGGTCCCCTCCTACCTTCGTGACCTCACAGGGAGCACTGCTCCACCCCTGGCTTGAGTTATGGACAATATCCCAACATGGAATATGGGCCATAACTTTGCCTGGGAGCGTCGTAGGCGGACGCCAATGCTCTCATTGTGACAGTTATGAATTTAGCTACAGAACGAGGGGACTCATGACCTGTCTGCCAGTTCCCCATTGGCTGATATCACGCCTGGGGCATTTCCCAATGTCCTGCTCCCATAAAAAGGGTGTGCCGGCATCGTCCGCATGCAGAGACACCATTTTTATGGTTGCCATATTTATCGGAAATATGGCTTGCGAGATATGAACCATTTTTTACTGGAGTCGTTCTGTCTGGCTATTTCCATAGCCTTGCTAATGAGATACAACTCTTGTTACAGGGTGACGGCAGGGAGTCATCCTGTGTCCATTGTTCCCACACCACCTCATTTCCATATCACAGGACATGGCCATGGAGGTGTAAGTGGAACACTGAGAACAAGAAGGGAGGGGGCACTGCCAGGGAGTGATGAGGGATCATGACTGGAGTCATAATTCATCTTCATATCCCGGGATTTGCCTCACATGCAGTATAATATATGGAGTACTATGGGGTGAATTTTACATAGATGGCTATGGGGTGCAGTATATGTAGGACAATGGGGTTCAGTATAATATACAGAGGACTTTGAGGGCTGCATTATAATACATGAATGACTATGGGGAGTGCATTATACAGTAATACATGGAGTACTATGTGAGCTGTATTAATAATATTAATAATAATAATAATAATAATCTTTATTTCTATAGCGCCAACATATTCCGCAGCGCTTTACAATTCAGGAGGATCATATACAAAAAAGTAACAGTAATAACAGTAATAGAAAATGCAATATTTAGAGGGGAAAAAAAAGACAACCCTGCTCGTGAGAGCTTACAATCTACAATGAGATATGGGTGGGGTGGGGGGGGGGCAAGGTACAAGTGCTTATTTACAATGACAATCCAGCAATTTCAAGGAAATGGGGGATAGATAATGGCTTCCTGGACCAGTGGGCCTGAATCTTGAGATGCATTTGGGTGGCATGGAGTTTGACGTGAGGTTATGTTGTGAGAAGTTGTAGAGGCACTGTGTGAATTGGATTAGATTAGGGAGTGTGGTAGGCCGCCCTAAAAAGATGCGTTTTTAAGGAGCGTCTGAAGCAGAGTAAGTTATGATTCATTATAACTTCTTGGGGTAGATGTCACGCTCTCCGGCTCCCCTGCTCTGCTCCCCGGCTCACCTGCCACGCTCCCCGGCTTCCCTGCTTCTCTCCCCGGTCCCCAGCCTCCATTGCCTGCGGTCTCCAGGCGGTCCGGTCCCCGCTCCCGGCGCCCGTCGGCTGCTCAGCCCCAGCCCGGCTCTCCTGCTTCCTGCTCACCGCTCCCTGCCCTGGCTTCTGGCACCCGGGCCTCGCGCATGCGCATTAGGGCGCGCGCGCGGTCATTGACCCTTTCTTAAAGGGCCAGCGTCCACTGACAGGAAATTGAGCACACAGGTACAGGGTATAAAGGGGTTTAGTGTCCAAGTGGGCGGGGCCTGTTCTTCGTGTTTCCCAAGCTAGGAGTCAGGTCTCCTTGTGTCTCTGTGCCATACTTACCTATCTCTCTTCTAGAGCCGCTCCTGCCTCGCCATCCGGTCCTGCCGATTCCCGAACCCAGAACGCTGACTATCTGCCATCCTGTCAGTCCGTACCATCTCTGATCCCTGAGGTGACCCGTCCTCTCGCTCCATCGGTTCCGGACTCCGCCTGACAACATCTCGGCCTCCGAACCTGAGCTCCGTCACCCGGACTACCATCAGTGACTCCGTGGTCCCAGGGACTTCTCCATTCTACTCTTGTATACGGACTGTCCTGCTACCCGTAGTGCTCCGGCTACCGGACCCCTTGCCTTCATCAAGGAGTTCGGCCCAGTGGATCCGCCTCCTGGGTCTGCCCGTCCACCTGGCCCTAACAGTAGAGCGTTCCAGAGGATTGGTGCAGCTCGGAAGAAGTCTTGGATCCGGGAGTGGGAGGTTCGGATTAGTGTTGATGTTAGTCGAAAGTCGTTTTCAGAGCGTAGAGACCGGGTGGGGTGAGACAGAGACAGACAGAGAGGAGGGTGGAGATGTAGGGGGGTGCCGCACTGTGGAGAGCTTTGTGGTGATAGACAGAGAGGAGGGTGGAGATGTAGGGGGTGCTGTACTGTGGAGAGCTTTGTGGGTGAGAACAAGCAGTTTGAATTGGATCCTGTGATATATGGGCAGCCAGTGCAATGACTGGCACAGAGCAGAGGCATCCGAGTAGCGATTAGCCAGATAGATGACCCTAGCTGCTGCATTAAGGATGAACTGTAGAGGAGAGAGTCTAGTTAGGGGGAGACCAATTAATAGAGAGTTACAGTAGTCAAGGCGAGAGTGGATCAGGGCCACGGTGAGTGTTTTTGTCATTTCCATTGTGAGAAAGGGGCGGATTCTAGAGATGTTCTTGAGGTGCAAGCGGCAGGAGCGGGCAGTTTTGGAAAGGTTAAGTTTGAGATAGAGAGCAGACATGACATTGCAAACTGCAGTCAGACAGTCACTTCTGTTCTGTAGTACAGCGGGGGTGAGCTCAGGGGATGAGGTGTATAGCTGTGTGTCATCAGCATAAAGATGGTACTGAAAACCAAATCTGCTAATGGTCATTCCAATTGGGGCAGTGTAGAGGGAGAAAAGAAGAGGGCAGAGGACTGAACCTTGAGGGACCCCAACAGTGAGAGGAAGAGGAGAAGATGTGGAGCCAGGAAATGATACATTGAATGAACGGCGAGAAAGATAGTTAGAGAACCACGAGAGCACAGTGTCCTTTAGGCCGATAGAATGGAGCATAGAGAGAAGGAGATGGTGGTCAACAGTGTCGAAGGCGGCAGAGAGGTCAAGAAGGATAAGCAGAGAGTGGTCACCATTATGTTTTGCAGTCAATAGGTCATTGGTCACTTTGACAAGGGCAGTTTCTGTTGAGTGTAAAGGGCGGAAGCCAGACTGTAAAGGATCTAGAGGAGAGTGAGAGGACAGGTAGCGGGTGAGGCGAGAGTAGACCAGGCGCTCCAAGAGTTTGAAGATGAAGGGGAGATTGGAGACTGGTCTGTAGTTGCTTGTGCAGGATGGATCAAGGGAAGGGTTTTTTTTAATAATGGAGTAATAATAGAGTGTTTGAGGGAGGAGGGGAAGATACCCGAGAGAGAGAGAGATTGAAGATTTTAGTTAGGTGAGTGGTGACAACCAGAGTAGGTGTGAGGGAAAGGGATCAGTAGGGCAAGTGGTAGGATGAGAAGAAGAGAGGAGCCTGGAGACTTCCTCCTCTGTGACTGGGTCAAATGTGGAAAGTGAGCTTGATGGGATATATGGAGGGATGGGATTCACAACGCTTGGTAGCTGGGAACTGATCTCCTGGCGGATGTTTTCTATTTTATCTGTGAAATATGAGGCCAGGTCATCAGCATGAAGGTCTGTGATGGGGGTATGTACTTTGGGACTGAGGAGGGAGTGAAAGGTGTCAAAGAGCTTTTTTGGATTGTTGGATAGTGAGGAAATAAGGGTGGTGAAGTAGGTCTGTTTGGCGAGGTGAAGAGTTGTAGGTCCTTAAGATGAACTTGTAGTGGATGACGTTTTCTGGTGTGCGGGTTTTCCTCCATATGCGTTTGGCACTCCTAGAGCATCACTGGAGAAATCGAGTTTGGGAAGTGAGCCAAGGCTGTTTTACTCTGTGTTTGGAGGTTCTGAGGGTGAGGGGTGCTACTTGGTCTAGGGTATTTCTGAGTGTGTCATTGTAATGGTTTACAGCCAGATCAGGACAGGAAAGTGAGGAGATAGGGGACAGTGATGAGTGTAAAGAGTCTGTAAGGGTCTGAAAGTCAATGGCCTGTAGGTTTCTGAATGTGTGATAGGTGGGAGTGTACTGGGGTGGACGAGGGTTTGTGAGCTTGAAGGAGAGGATGTTGTGGTCAGAGAGGGGAAGAGGTGAGTTGTCAAAGTCAGAGATTGAGCAGAGGCGGATAAAGACCAGGTCAAGAGTGTTACCATCTTCATGTGTCTCAGAAGATGAGAGCTGTGAGAGGCCAAGGGAGGTGGTGAGAGATAGAAGCTGGGATGCAGATGGGGAGGAGGGGCTGATCATGGGTATGTTAAAGTCTCCTCGGATGAGGGTTGGTAATTCTGAGGACATGAAGTGCGGCAGCCAGGCTGAAAAGTGGTCAAGGAACTGGGTGGGTGGGCCTGGGGGACGGTATATGACAGCTACTATTATAATATATGGAGGATTATGGGGGCTGCATTATTATACATGGAGGCCTATGAGGTCTGCATTATAATACATGGTGAGCTGTGGGGTGCATTATAATACATGCATGACTATGGGGGCTGCATTATAATATATGAAGGCCTATGAGGGCTACCTTATCCATGGACTATGGGGGTGCATTATAAAACATGGAGGACTATGGGGGTGCATTATAATATATGGAGGACTATGGAGTGAATTATAATACATGGAGGACTATGGGAGTTGTAGTATAATAATTGGAGGGCTATAAGAGTTACCTTATACATAGAGGACTATGGGAAATGCATTATAATACAAGGAGGACTATGGGGCGCATTCTAGTAAAATGAAGGGTTACGTGGGACCCAATATGCTATATGGAAGGCTATGTGGGGGCCATTATAGTATTTGGAGAACTATATATACGAGGGGGGACAAAGACATAAGCTTGGGATGGGAACGTTTTGTGCTGATGGAAAGAGGCTCTTACCCGCAGCACCCAGCTTTACGATGCTATGATATGGGAAAGCTGGGTGCTGAGGGAAAGATGTATAGCAGAGCCTAGGGAAGCTGGGTGCTGAGGACAAGATGGATATCAGAACATAGGAAAGCTGGATGATGATAGAAAGAGGGATTTCAGATCATGGGAAACCTGAGTGCTGAGGGAAAGAGCCAAGTGTTAACTTCATTATCCCGCACCCTGAGTGTCAGCGTCATTATCCCATGCCCCGAGTGTCGGTGTCATTATCCTGTACCCAGTGTATCTGTGTTGGGGGGGGCAGGTCCTAATTTTGCATTGGGGCCCATCAAATTCTAGTTACAACACTGCCCAGCACAGAGATGACTAGATCACAGTTGTTGCACTAAGGTTCATGATTTCTGATCTCACAGCACTGTCTGTAAGGAACATCCCCTGTACAGTAACTCCATTCTATCTCACTAGAGGTGACTAGAGCGGAGTTGCTGCACTGAGGTTCATGATTTCTGAGCTCACAGCACTGTCTATAAGGACGGCCTCAGCCAGTCCATGCATTGTGTTCAGAGATTGTACTGACGTTCATAGATGTTTGAATAAGCCCTTATACAGATTACATGAAAGCTCCCATAAACATAGGGCTAAAATTGCCCGGATCAGACAACAATATGATGTGTATGGGGGCTATCTGACTTACCTCGAGAATGGATGTAAAGCTGGTGTCACACACAGCGACAACAACAACGAGGTCGCTGCTACGTCACCATTTTCTGTGACGTTGCAGCGACGTCCCGTCGCTGTCGCTGTGTGTGACATCCAGCAACGACCTGGCCCCTGCTGTGAGGTCGCCGGTCGTTGCTGAATGTCCAGCTTAATTTTTTGGTCGTCACTCTCCCGCTGTGACACACACATCGCTGTGTGTGACAGCGAGAGAGCGACGAAATGAAGCGAGCAGGGAGCAGGAGCCGGCGTCTGGCAGCTGCGTTAAGCTGTAACCAGCGTAAACATCGGGTAACCAAGGGAAGACCTTTCCCTGGTTACCCGATATTTACCTTCGTTACCAGCCTCCGCCCTTGCTGCCAGTGCCGGCTCCTGCTCTGTGCACATGTGGCTGCAGTACGCATCGGGTAATTAACCCAATGTATACTGTAGCAAGGAGAGCAAGGAGCCAGCGCTAAGCAGTGTGCGCAGCTCCCTGCTCTCTGCACTGTGACATGTAGCTGCAGCACACATCGGGTTAATTAACCCGATGTGTACTGTACCTAGGAGAGCAAGGAGCCAGCGCTAAGCGCGGCTCCCTGCTCTCTGCACATGTAGCACAGCGACGTTATGATCGCTGCTGCGTCGCTGTGTTTGACAGCTAAGCAGCGATCATAACAGCGACTTACAAGGTCGCTGTTACGTCACAGAAAATGGTGACGTAACAGCGACGTCGTTGTCGCTGTCGATTAGTGTGAACCCAGCTTAAAGGGAGGGAAGGAACCGGCGTGTTTGAATTCCACTTTTTGATGCTTTTGATCTCTTGAAAGATAATCCACCCCCAGAGGAGGCGACATCAGCTCTCAGAGAGAGAACACAAGAACATTTGGCCGAGCACTCCTGTATGTGATAGGAGAGAGCTGTCGGACAAATAATTGTAGGGATTGTTTACACGCCTTAAAGGGATTGTTTAGTGAAAACAAGTTATCACCTATCCATGGGCAAGGTGATCACCTGCTGATCAGTGTCCGATCACTGGAACCCGCACCGATTGGGAAAACGGGGAATTTTTATCCATATGTTTCAGGTATGTGTGACATCCATTTTTAACACGGATGCCACACGTACTCATGTTATTCTATAGTGTTCCTCACACATGCATGTTTTTACATGGACCGTGTTGCCCCACATTTCCCTGCACGCAGACATTGTTTTTTTTTCCTCAGGCAGCACGGGTGTCACACACTGATGTAATCCGTGTGACAAGAACCAGAGAAAACACGTGTCTCTGAAATAAAATGAATTTTTATACTTACTTGTCTCCAGCCCTGCTGTCACTTGCTTCCGATCCCCGCTCATTATACTCAATGAATATGCACTCAACGGAGGACCTGGAAGCAGCAGCACCATAGACATCAATGCCAGGGACAGCATCGCTGGGGACAGGTGAGTATCCAAGGAACTCTGATATCCTGACAACGCCTACGCCACCGCGGGTGTAGCGACAGTGACTTCACGGGTTCTTCAAAGTTTATTGAGAACTCCGATGAACCCATGACGTTACTGCCGCGACCCCCACAGTAGCGCGGGTGTCATCAGGATGTCATCTGAGTTCATTGTGAACTCTGATTAACCTGTGACATCACTGCCGCGCCCGCACACATACTGCTGACCTGAATAACCTGAGCTCACCTTATGAGATGAAGGTCATCAAACAGAAGCATCCACAGCAGTGTGTGTGTGAGTACTCTCACAACCAATGAGGAATGTTCGGTTCTCCATTGAGTGTGACAGCAGTATTGACGTGACCGCCCCCAATTGGCTTTCGGCAGACCAGGATTAGGGCTTTGATAGAGAAATAAATTGGAAAAGAGGGTGTCTTTTGTCTTTATTTATTGATTTTCTCTTTTATGTCTTTCCAGGTTTGCTTTTGGGGAATGTCGTGGGACCTCACCATAGATTACGGTAGAACTGTTTTTTATTTATAAAAATCAAATAAATTGGTGAATGAGGTCTGAGTCGAAGGTTTTTTGTTCAAATAAAGTTTGTTATTCTCCTTTCATCTACTGGATTAGTAGTAGGGGTGTATGCTGGAGCTGGCGTCAACCCCACAAATATTACCCAGTTTGCCATTGCACCAAAGCAACGGGAAAAGCCAGGTCCAGCACCACAATTGCTGCATCTAATTGATGTGCCACTTCTCGGGCGTCTGTGGGCTGCTATTGTTAGGCTGGAAAGGGCCAAATAACCATGGCCCTTTCCACCCTAAGAATATCATCCCCCCAGTTGTCTGCTGTACCATGGCTGTTTTTTTTAGTAAAAAAAGAAGGGACCACACGTAATTTTTTTTAATCTAAAAATGTAAAAAATAAGCGTGGGATCCCCTCTATTTTTCATAACCAGCCAAGGTACTGCAAAGAGCTGAGGATTTCAGCCTACAGCTGCTGCTGTTCCTGTGCTGGATATGAAAGTTGGGGGGACCCCACTTTTTTTTTTTAAATTAAAAAATAAAAATGGTGTAAAAATGCTGGTCAAGCTAACTATCTCTAGAACACTATTCTATAAGCTCTATTTATCTTCCTATATCTTTAATTTTTCAGGCTTTCCACATTAAACAAAAAAAAAACAAAAAAAAAAAACCAAAACCAAAAAACATTCATTTCAGTATCTTACTTTTTTTTTTACCGGTACCACATGGACAACCATACCGGCACGTGTGACTTGCACCTGTTTAAACACGGACATCTGAAAGGGGCCTTATAGATACCCATCTACTGTATGTACTATCATTTTGAGTTGCTGCAAATTATGATGTTCTCCTCAGCGGCTAAAAATACTTCTCAAAATTTCTAAGGAGTATTGTTACCCCTCTGTAAAATATGTAGTGTCACCTCTGCCAGAGCCTGTCCTATGGAACAGTGGTGGCAACAGCTTCAGACGCTCAGCAAAAAGCAACTTACGTCCCTTTAAATTTAAAGAAAAAAAACCAAAAAACGTTTCGCCCCATATGACCGGAATCAGGCGGTGTGAGCCTCATGGAGTTATGTTGCCACCAAAGGAGGGAAACACGGTGAAACAGGACTGGGGCCTAATAAATGGGGGGCGTGAGAGAGGATCAGGGGTCTGCTAAAGACAGAAAATAAATTGTCAGCGAGATCTGATCAGTTTACTGTGGGTCTACATGTGAGGACTGAGATGTTTTGGAAACTACCTACAACACTGTGACCGCAGCCCGACCGGCAGTGACTGCTCACTAATGTCACACCAAGCTTTATCATTATAGAAATGAACATTCAGCCCAAACTTCTAGAACAGTTTTATTAAAATAAGTATATCAATAAAAAAAAAAAAAAAAAAAAAAAAAGGAGAAATATATTTATACAGTTTTATTTTTATAGAGAACATTGATTCCATGCTGCACATGGGAGCGGGTAACACAAAATACAGATATAAATTACAGTGAATAAACCAATCCTGACAGACGGGTGCAGAGGGGAGCGGACCCTACAGGGTAATGGGGAGGAGACAGAAGGTCGGGGATACAAATATATAACACTGACAGACGGGTACAGAGGGGAGCGGACCCTGCCCTCGGAGGCTCACAGTCTACAGGGTAATTAGGGAGGGGGAGACAGTAGGTCGGGGATACAAATATACACTGTAACAATCAACTTTACAAATTAATACGTAGAATAAAGCCATGTTGGACATTGGCAACAATGAAAGAAAAAAAATCTTTTGTATCGGAGTCCCGTGCGTTTTAGGTGTAAAAATTGTATTTCTCCATTTACCATAAAAATCCTCTTGTTGAATACATTGGAGGACACCGGAGGATGATGTGCATTAGACCACACTGTTCTCTCAGTCTCTAAGGTGGGACGACGGGGGGCAATTACACCCAGATGCCAGTAGTCACAAACTGTGTTAGAAAAACAAAGGGAGAAGATTAATAGCACACCTTCCACAAAGTGCAACACGGCCCCCTGCCCAGCACGAGCCCCCCACGTGCAGCCTCTCTCCCCCTGCAAGCTCGGCCCCCACGTGCAGCCTCTCTCCCCCTGCAAGCTCCAAGCTCCACCCCCAACGTGCAGCCTCTCTCCCCCTGCAAGCTCCCCCCCCCAACGTGTAGCCTCTCTCCCCCCCAAAGTGCAGCCTCTCTCCCCCTGCAAGCTCCCCCCCCCCCCAACGTGCAGCCTCTCTCCCCCTGCAAGCTCCCCCCCCAACGTGCAGCCTCTCTCCCCCTGCAAGCTCCCCCCCCCAACGTGCAGCCTCTTTCCCCCTGCAAGCTCCCCCCCAACGTGCAGCCTCTTTCCCCTTGCAAGCTCCCCCCAACGTGCAGCCTCTTTCCCCTTGCAAGCCCCCCCCCCCAACGTGCAGCCTCTTTTCCCCCTGCAAGCTCCCCCCCCCCAACGTGCAGCCTCTTTCCCCCTGCAAGCTCCCCCCCCCCAACGTGCAGCCTCTCTCCCCCTGCAAGCTCCACCCCCCAACGTGCAGCCTCTCTCCCCCTGCAAGCTCCCTCCCCCCCAACGTGCAGCCTCTTTCCCCCTGCAAGCTCCCCCCCCCCCAACGTGCAGCCTTTCCCCCTGCAAGCTCCCCTCCCCCAACGTGCAGCCTTTCCCCCTGCGAGCCCCACCCAACACACACACGGCCACACACACACACGGCTCCACACACACACAAACACGGCCCCACAAACACGGCCACACACACACACACACGGCCACACACACACGGCCACACACACACGGCCACACACACACGGCCACACACACACGGCCACACACACACGGCCACACACACACACACGGCCACACACACACACACGGCCACACACACACACACGGCCACACACACACACACGGCCACACACACACACACGGCCACACACACACACACGGCCACACACACACACACACGGCCACACACACACACACACGGCCACACACACACGGCCACACCCACACACACACGGCCACACCCACACACACACGGCCACCCACACACACACGGCCACCCACACACACACGGCCACCCACACACACACGGCCACCCACACACACACGGCCACCCACACACACACGGCCACCCACACACACACGGCCACCCACACACACACGGCCACCCACACACACACGGCCCCACACACACACACGGCCCCACACACACACACGGCCCCACACACACACACGGCCCCACACACACACACGGCCCCACACACACACACGGCCCCACACACACACACGGCCCCACACACACACACGGCCCCACACACACACACGGCCCCACACACACACACGGCCCCACACACACACGGCCCCACACACACACGGCCCCACACACACACGGCCCCACACACACACGGCCACACACACACACAAAGCCACACACACACGGCCACACACACACAAAGCCACACACACACACACACACACAAAGCCACACACACACACACACACACGGCCACACGGCCACACACACGGCCACACGGCCACACACACACACACGGCCACACACACACACACGGCCACACACACACACACGGCCACACACACACACACGGCCACACACACACACACGGCCACACACACACACACACACGGCCACCCACACACACACGGCCACCCACACACACACGGCCACCCACACACACACGGCCACCCACACACACACGGCCACCCACACACACACGGCCACCCACACACACACGGCCACCCACACACACACGGCCACCCACACACACACGGCCACCCACACACACACGGCCACCCACACACACACGGCCACCCACACACACACGGCCCCACACACACACGGCCCCACACACACACGGCCCCCACACACACACGGCCCCACACACACACGGCCCCACACACACACGGCCCCACACACACACGGCCCCACACACACACGGCCCCACACACACACGGCCCCACACACACACGGCCCCACACACACACGGCCCCCCACACACACACGGCCCCACACACACACGGCCCCACACACACACACACACACGGCCCCACACACACACACACACGGCCCCACACACACACACACACACGGCCCCACACACACACACACACGGCCCCACACACACACACACACACACGGCCCCACACACAGGGCCCCCCTTTGCCCCCACCAAACGTGCAGCGTCACCCCCTGCCCAGTGCCGGCCCCCCCTCTCAACGTGCAGCGTCACCCCCTGCCCAGTGCGCCCCCAAGAGAGAGGCTGCACGTCGGGGGGGGCTCGCAGGGAGAGAGAGGCTGCACGTCGGGGGGGGCTCGCAGGGAGAGAGAGGCTGCACGTCGGGGGGGCTCGCAGGGAGAGAGAGGCTGCACGTCGGGGGGGCTCGCAGGGAGAGAGAGGCTGCACGTCGGGGGGGCTCGCAGGGAGAGAGAGGCTGCACGTCGGGGGGGCTCGCAGGGAGAGAGAGGCTGCACGTCGGGGGGGCTCGCAGGGAGAGAGAGGCTGCACGTCGGGGGGGCTCGCAGGGAGAGAGAGGCTGCACGTCGGGGGGGCTCGCAGGGAGAGAGAGGCTGCACGTCGGGGGGGCTCGCAGGGAGAGAGAGGCTGCACGTCGGGGGGGCTCGCAGGGAGAGAGAGGCTGCACGTCGGGGGGGCTCGCAGGGAGAGAGAGGCTGCACGTCGGGGGGGCTCGCAGGGAGAGAGAGGCTGCACGTCGGGGGGGCTCGCAGGGAGAGAGAGGCTGCACGTCGGGGGGGCTCGCAGGGAGAGAGAGGCTGCACGTCGGGGGGGCTCGCAGGGAGAGAGAGGCTGCACGTCGGGGGGGCTCGCAGGGAGAGAGAGGCTGCACGTCGGGGGGGCTCGCAGGGAGAGAGAGGCTGCACGTCGGGGGGGCTCGCAGGGAGAGAGAGGCTGCACGTCGGGGGGGCTCGCAGGGAGAGAGAGGCTGCACGTCGGGGGGGCTCGCAGGGAGAGAGAGGCTGCACGTCGGGGGGGCTCGCAGGGAGAGAGAGGCTGCACGTCGGGGGGGCTCGCAGGGAGAGAGAGGCTGCACGTCGGGGGGGCTCGCAGGGAGAGAGAGGCTGCACGTCGGGGGGGCTCGCAGGGAGAGAGAGGCTGCACGTCGGGGGGGCTCGCAGGGAGAGAGAGGCTGCACGTCGGGGGGGCTCGCAGGGAGAGAGAGGCTGCACGTCGGGGGGGCTCGCAGGGAGAGAGAGGCTGCACGTCGGGGGGGCTCGCTGGGAGAGAGAGGCTGCACGTCGGGGGGGCTCGCTGGGAGAGAGAGGCTGCACGTCGGGGGGGCTCGCTGGGAGAGAGAGGCTGCACGTCGGGGGGGTTCGCAGGGAGAGAGGCCCCGCGAGAGCCCCCACAACACGCACCACTGCCCCGCGAGAGCCCCCACAACACGCACCACTGCCCCGCGAGAGCGCACAACAACACGCACCAATGCCCCGCGAGAGCGCACAACAACACGCACCAATGCCCCGCGAGAGCGCACAACAACACGCACCAATGCCCCGCGAGAGCGCACAACAACACGCACCACTGCCCAGCGAGAACCCCCCAAACGTGCAGCGTCGCCCTCCGCGAGCCCCCCCCCCCCTTAAACATGCAGCGTCACCCCCTGGCCACTGCGATTCCCCCAAACATGCAGAGTCACCCCCTAGCCACTGCGAGCCCCCCAAACATGCAGCGTCACCCCCTGGCCACTGCGAGCCCCCCAAACGTGCAGCGTCACCCCCTGGCCACTGCGAGCCCCCCAAACGTGCAGCGTCACCCCCTGGCCACTGCGAGCCCCCCAAACGTGCAGCGTCACCCCCTGGCCACTGCGAGCCCCCCAAACATGCAGCGTCACCCCCTGGCCACTGCGAGCCCCGCAAACGTGCAACGTCGCCCCCTGCCCAGTGCCAGCCCCCCCAAACGTGCAGCGTCGCCCCCTGCCAGCCCCCCAAACGTGCAGCGTCGCCCCCTGCCCAGTGCCAGCCCCCACAAACGTGAAGCGTCGCCCCCTGGCCACTGCGAGCCCCCCAAACATGCAGCGTAAGCCCTTGGCCAGTGCGAGCCCCCCAAACATGTGTCGCCCCCTGCAAGCCCCCCAAACAGCGTCATCTCCCCGGCCAGTGCGAGCCCCCCCCAAACGTACAGCATCATCCCCCCGGCCAGTGCGAGCCTCCCCAAATGTACAGCGTCATCCCCCCGGCCAGTGCGAGCCCCCCCAAACATGCAGCGTCGCCCCCCGGCCAGTGCGAGCCCCCCCAAACGTACAGCGTCATCCCCCCGGCCACTGCGAGCCCCCCAAACATGCAGCGTCACCCCCTGGCCACTGCGAGCCCCGCAAACGTGCAACGTCGCCCCCCGGCCAGTGCGAGCCCCCCCAAGCGTGCAGCGTCGCCCCCTGCCCAGTGCCAGCCCCCCCCAAACGTGCAGCGTCGCCCCCTGCCAGCCCCCCCCAAACGTGCAGCGTAGCCCCCTGCCCAGTGCCAGCCCCCCCAAACGTGAAGCGTCGCCCCCTGCCCAGTGACAGCCCCCCCCAAACGTGAAGCGTCGCCCCCTGGCCACTGCGAGCCCCCCAAACATGCAGCGTAACCCCCTGGCCAGTGCGAGCCCCCCAAACATGTGTCGCCCCCTGCAAGCCCCCCAAACGTACAGCGTCAACTCCCCGGCCAGTGCGAGCCCCCCCAAATGTAGAGCGTCATCCCCCCGGCCAGTGCGAGCCCCCCCAAACGTGCAGCGTCGCCCCCCGGCCAGTGCGAGCCCCCCCAAACGTACAGCGTCATCCCCCCGGCCAGTGCGAGCCCCCCCCAAACGTGCAGCGTCGCCCCCCGGCCAGTGCGAGCCACCTTAAACGTGCAGCGTCACCCCCCGGCCAGTGCGAGCCACCCCCAAACGTGCAGCGTCGCACCCCGGCCAGTGCGAGCCCCCCCAAACGTACAGCGTCATCCCCCCGGCCAGTGCGAGCCCCCCCAAACATGCAGCCTCACCCCCTGGCCAGTGCGAGCCCCCCAAACATGCAGCCTCACCCCCTGGCCAGTGCGAGCCCCCCAAACATGCAGCCTCCCCCCCTGGCCAGTGCGAGCCCCCCAAACGTGCAGCAGCGCACCGCGGCCAGTGCGAGTCCCCCCCAAACGTGCAGCGTCGCCCCCCGGCCAGTGCGAGCCCCACCAAACGTGCAGCGTCACCAACCCGGCCAGTGCCATCCCCCCAAACGTGCAGCGTCGCACCGCGGCCAGTGCGAGTCCCCCCAAACGTGCAGCGTCGCCCCCCGGCCAGTGCGAGCCCCACCAAACGTGCAGCGTCACCAACCCGGCCAGTGCCATCCCCCCAAACGTGCAGCGTCGCACCGCGGCCAGTGCGAGCCCCCCCAAACGTGCAGCATCATCCCCCCGGCCAGTGCGAGCCCCCCCAAACGTGCAGCATCGCCCCCCGGCCAGTGCGAGCCACCCCAAACGTGCAGCGTCGCCCCCCCGGCTAGTGCGAGCACCCCCAAACGTACAGCGTTGCCCCCCCGGCTAGTGCGAGCACCCCCAAACGTACAGCGTTGCCCCCCCGGCTAGTGCGAGCACCCCCAAACTTGCAGCGTATCCCCCCGGCCAGTGCGAGCCCCCCCAAACATGCAGCCTCACCCCCTGGCCAGTGCGAGCCCCCCAAACATGCAGCCTCACCCCCTGGCCAGTGCGAGCCCCCCAAACATGCAGCCTCCCCCCCTGGCCAGTGCGAGCCCCCCAAACATGCAGCCCCCCCCCTGGCCAGTGCGAGCCCCCCAAACGTGCAGCAGCGCACCGCGGCCAGTGCGAGTCCCCCCCAAACGTGCAGCGTCGCCCCCCGGCCAGTGCGAGCCCCACCAAACGTGCAGCGTCACCAACCCGGCCAGTGCCATCCCCCCAAACGTGCAGCGTCGCACCGCGGCCAGTGCGAGTCCCCCCAAACGTGCAGCGTCGCCCCCCGGCCAGTGCGAGCCCCACCAAACGTGCAGCGTCAACAACCCGGCCAGTGCCATCACCCCAAACGTGCAGCGTCGCACCGCGGCCAGTGCGAGCCCCCCCAAACGTGCAGCGTCGCACCGCGGCCAGTGCCATCCCCCCAAACGTGCAGCGTCGCCCCCCGGCCAGTGCGAGCCCCCCCCAAACGTACAGCGTCGCCCACCGGCCAGTGCGAGCCACCCCAAACGTGCAGCGTCGCCCCCCGGCCAGTGCCATCCCCCCCAAACGTGCAGCGTCGCACCCCGGCCAGTGCGAGCCCCCCCAAACGTGCAGCGTCGCACCCCGGCCAGTGCGAGCCCCCCCAGACGTGCAGCGTCGCACCGCGGCCAGTGCGATCCCCCCCAGACGTGCAGCGTCGCACCGCGGCCAGTGTGAGCCCCCCCAAACGTGCAGCGTCACCAACCCGGCCAGTGCCATCCCCCCAAACGTGCAGCATCGCCCCCCGGCCAGTGCGAGCCCCCCCAAACGTGCAGCGTCGCCCCCCCGGCCAGTGCGAGCCCCCCCAAACGTGCAGCGTCGCCCCCCGGCCAGTGCGAGCCCCCCCAAACGTGCAGCGTCACCAACCCGGCCAGTGCCATCCCCCCAAACGTGCAGCGTCGCACCGCGGCCAGTGCGAGCCCCCCCAAACGTGCAGCGTCGCCCCCCGGCCAGTGCGAGCCCCCCCAAACGTGCAGCGTCGCCCCCCGGCCAGTGCGAGCCCCCCCAAACGTGCAGCATCATCCCCCCGGCCAGTGCACGCCTCCCCAAATGTACAGCGTCATCCCCCCGGCCAGTGCGAGCCCCCCCAAACGTACAGCATCATCCCCCCGGCCAGTGCGAGCCCCCCCAAACGTGCAGCGTCGCCCCCCGGCCAGTGCGAGCCACCACAAACGTGCAGCGTCGCCCCCCCGGCTAGTGCGAGCACCCCCAAACGTACAGCGTTGCCCCCCGGCTAGTGACAGCACCCCCAAACTTGCAGCGTATCCCCCCCGGCCAGTGCGAGCCCCCCCCAAACATGCAGCCTCACCCCCTGGCCAGTGCGAGCCCCCCAAACATGCAGCCTAACCCCCTGGCCAGTGCGAGCCCCCCAAACATGCAGCCTCCCCCCTGGCCAGTGCGAGCCCCCCAAACGTGCAGCGTCGCACCGCGGCCAGTGCGAGTCCCCCCAAACATGCAGCGTCGCCCCCCGGCCAGTGCGAGCCCCACCAAACGTGCAGCGTCACCAACCCGGCCAGTGCCATCCCCCCAAACGTGCAGCGTCGCACCGCGGCCAGTGCGAGCCCCCCCAAACGTGCAGCGTCGCACCGCGGCCAGTGCGAGCCCCCCCAAACGTGCAGCGTCGCCCCCCGGCCAGTGCGAGCCCCCCCAAACTTGCAGCGTCGCCCCCCGGCCAGTGCGAGCCCCCCCAAATGTGCAGCGTCACCAACCCAGCCAGTGCGAGCCCCCCCAAACTTGCAGCGTCGCCCCCCGGCCAGTTCGAGCCCCCCCAAACGTGCAGCGTCGCCCCCCGGCCAGTGCGAGCCCCCCCCCCAAACGTACAGCGTCGCCCACCGGCCAGTGCGAGCCCCCCCAAACGTGCAGCGTCGCCCCCTGGCCAGTGCGAGCCCCCCCAAACGTGCAGCGTCGCCCCCCGGCCAGTGCGAGCCCCCCCCAAACGTGCAGCATCATCCCCCCGGCCAGTGCGAGCCTCCCCAAATGTACAGCGTCATCCCCCCGGCCAGTGCGAGCCCCCCCAAACGTGCAGCGTCGCCCCCGGCCAGTGCGAGCCCCCCCAAACATGCAGCGTCGCCCCCCGGCTAGTGCGAGCCCCCCCAAACGTACAGCATCATCCCCCCGGCCAGTGCGAGCCCCCCCAAACGTGCAGCATCGCCCCCCGGCCAGTGCGAGCCACCCCAAACGTGCAGCGTCGCCCCCCCGGCTAGTGCGAGCACCCCCAAACGTACAGCGTTGCCCCCCCGGCTAGTGCGAGCACCCCCAAACGTACAGCGTTGCCCCCCCGGCTAGTGCGAGCACCCCCAAACTTGCAGCGTATCCCCCGGCCAGTGCGAGCCCCCCCAAACATGCAGCCTCACCCCCTGGCCAGTGCGAGCCCCCCAAACATGCAGCCTCACCCCCTGGCCAGTGCGAGCCCCCCAAACATGCAGCCTCCCCCCCTGGCCAGTGCGAGCCCCCCAAACGTGCAGCAGCGCACCGCGGCCAGTGCGAGTCCCCCCCAAACGTGCAGCGTCGCCCCCCGGCCAGTGCGAGCCCCACCAAACGTGCAGCGTCACCAACCCGGCCAGTGCCATCCCCCCAAACGTGCAGCGTCGCACCGCGGCCAGTGCGAGTCCCCCCAAACGTGCAGCGTCGCCCCCCGGCCAGTGCGAGCCCCACCAAACGTGCAGCGTCACCAACCCGGCCAGTGCCATCCCCCCAAACGTGCAGCGTCGCACCGCGGCCAGTGCGAGCCCCCCCAAACGTGCAGCGTCGCACCGCGGCCAGTGCCATCCCCCCAAACGTGCAGCGTCGCCCCCCGGCCAGTGCGAGCCCCCCCCAAACGTACAGCGTCGCCCACCGGCCAGTGCGAGCCACCCCAAACGTGCAGCGTCGCCCCCCGGCCAGTGCCATCCCCCCCAAACGTGCAGCGTCGCACCCCGGCCAGTGCCATCCCCCCCAAACGTGCAGCGTCGCACCCCGGCCAGTGCGAGCCCCCCCAAACGTGCAGCGTCGCACCGCGGCCAGTGCGATCCCCCCCAGACGTGCAGCGTCGCACCGCGGCCAGTGTGAGCCCCCCCAAACGTGCAGCGTCACCAACCCGGCCAGTGCCATCCCCCCAAACGTGCAGCATCGCCCCCCGGCCAGTGCGAGCCCCCCCAAACGTGCAGCGTCGCACCGCGGCCAGTACGAGCCCCCCCAAACGTGCAGCGTCGCACCGCGGCCAGTGCGAGCCCCCCCAAACATGCAGCATCGCCCCCCGGCCAGTGCGAGCCCCCCCAAACATGCAGCATCTCCCCCCGGCCAGTGCGAGCCCCCCCAAACGTGCAGCATCTCCCCCCGGCCAGTGCGAGCCCCCCCAAACGTGCAGCGTCACCAACCCGGCCAGTGCCATCCCCCCAAACGTGCAGCATCACCCCCCGGCCAGTGCGAGCCCCCCCAAACGTGCAGCGTCGCCCCCCCGGCCAGTGCGAGACCCCCCAAACGTACAGCATCAT